>NC_081408.1:317270648-317640648 GCF_030272615.1 Cryptomeria japonica
GATAATCAATGAATTTTAATCATGATTTGATTGAGTTGTTGGGGAAATGACAGCTTTTTGTTTTCCCTATCCAAAGATCTAGAAACTTCCCTTGTGCCTGGATTTTTTGTCTAATTGTGTGGCCCATTTCTTGCTACTAGTCGGAGACTTTTCTGGTGTGGCCCATTTCTTGCTACTAGTCGGAGACTTCTCTAGTGCAGCCCATTTCCTATTGTTTGGTGACCCAGATCTTTATGGGTGGGGGCAAGATCAGGCAATAACTGCCTATTTTTGAGAAATGGAAGAAAAACAAGGAGGTGTGGCTGGAAATCATTAATGTGGGAATTGTCCCCTTCTTGGAAAGACTCCATGGCCCTTCTCCTCTTCTCACAAAAAACTTTGTCAATGGGTGAAAGAAAGGGGTTCTAAGGGCTTATGGTGCTGATTACTAGTTGGACAAAACCCTGGTGGCGACGGTTCCTAGTCTAGCGATGAATGGCAGAAGGTTCTTTAGAGATGAGAAAATGGGGGAGGAAGACTTGGCGAATTTTTTTGACAAAGACAAGGAGCGCTCAAGAGTTAACAAAATGGTTGATGGTGGCTACAACAGGAAAGATATTATGGCTCCTTGGGTGGACATGGCCGAGTTCATCATGAGGTATATTACGCTTGATGGCAGATATGTCAGTATCTTTTCCTACCATTTTACTATTTTGAACCATTTTAGCCATGGTAAAATCATTTCTATTTCTTTCTATCTGGCCTCCTCTTTAGAGAATAGTCTTGAAAAACATATGGAGAATCTAAATAATCTTGTTCTCCATGAAGGGCTTATTGTGCTCATCATGGAGTATGCTAAGACCCTTGAAGTTGTGCCCTCTCTATCTAAGAAAGGCCAACATAATAATATTCAGGAAGTCTGACTCAGAAATGGATTTGGAGGATAGTGGGGGTGTCATTCCTTTTGATGACCTTGATTATAAGCCAGTGGAAGAAGGTGAGATGATGGTCACCCCTAGTACGTTTAGCAATAAGAATCCCCCCAGATGGGCGGCCAAAAAATATAAATCTACTAGCAAGCTGATTTCTAAGGTCGAGCCTCTTTCTAAAAAGAAGAAGCTTGCGGCTAAGGACTATGGTCCAAAGACTTCAGACTGGGAAATTAAGCTGGACATTCCTATTAACTTCTAGAAGGAAAAGAAGGGGACCATGCCTAAAGAAGCGGACAATGGGTTATAGAGGAATGGTACTCTGATAAACCTGGTGATGGAAGTGACTAGAAGCTAGGAGAGCTGCTGGAAGTGGGTGGAGAGAGAAATTGATACTCTCAAACTAGGGGTTAAGGAGATAATTGATATCTTCATAGATTCGCTAGAGCCTAGCAAATCTGAGAAGCTCATTAATATGACCTTGAAGCTCTCCCAAGATGTTGAGGTTATGAAATGCAACCATGAACAAATAATTAAAAAGGTGGAATAGTCTATAGCAGAGATAAAGAAAAACCTCAAGAACCTGGTCGACATAAGCAAGGAGGCCATGCATAATAGTATGGAGGGGCTCAAAAAGATCAATGTCATGGTTGCGGACTACAGATTCATTCACAGTGAACCTGAGAAAGATCTTGGAGGTGAAGACATTATTGTTGGAGGCAACAAAACCACATGCCCTAGTTCCAGGACCAGAAGCATGAGCAACAATAAGGGCACCTCCAGATTCATTATGGAAGAACTGGAGGAAATCAATAAGATTACCATCCAGAAGAACAAGGAGCTGGTGCACTCTCTTATTTGAGTGCTTTTGTTTTGCTATCTGTGTCTCTTTTTCTTTCGTGTCTGTTCTGGGGTGCTCCGCTGTTTTGTTGTTGGTTTCCATCTGTTTGGTTGATGGTCAGCTTTTGTAAAACTTTTGGTTTCAAGTCCATGTAAAACCCATTTATCTTTATCCAAAAAAATAAAAAAAAATAAAAATTATGACTAATAGTATAGATATAAAAGAAGAATTTATATCTTTCACGATGCTATAAAAGAACTCCATTGTAAAAGAATGACCAATATGATTGTATCTATAGGGAATTCAAGGTCAATCCATTAATAGCACCATATACAAAGAAAAATAGTAGCCTTTGAAATATCAAAGAAAGAAAATGAGTGAGAATACATACATATAGTAAATCAATTGTGAATGAATAGAAATTTATCCATACAAAGTAAAAGGAGATACATGTTATAGTAAAGTCAATGGGCATGAAAATTTTTCTACAGTTTGTTTTAAATGAATATTTACATCAACTAGGAAATGCATTTCCAAAAGAAAGTGTCAATAGGGGGATTTAATGTTTGAAGTGGGAGGTGAAAAGAGAATTCACAAGAGATGTTAAAGTTATAACATTAATATGAAATATTTGTATTATAAAAATTAGAGTATATAAATATTTGATTGTGAGACTTATAGTAAGGTTGAAATATTTTTCATAAATATATGGGGAAGACTAAGGTATTGAAGTATTAAATGTATTATATTATGGTCTTGATATTTTTAAAGGTTAATCTCACATGGAAGGTAAAGGAGGGAATGAATTTTCAAATTTACAAGTTGTTCTTGAGTGAGATATTCACAAATTAAATTACATAATAGTTAAATAAGTTAGAGCTCCTTTCTCCCACTTCTTATTATCTCTTATTCCCTATATATAAATAATCTCAAATGTAAGGGGCTTGGATACTTTGGTAGAACTATGCTGTTGCACATACTTGGTATACATTATTTTTCATTCTCTCTAATTTTTGGCTTGAGGGGAATCTTGATGCATGTTCAAATATGGTAGGCAATATCTCATTTTCTATCTAGATGAACTATTTATTTTGATGTATGTAAGATAGGATTTTGAGACTCTAGTATGTCTAACTCTTATTTGATAATACATGGACTATTCGGTTGTGATTATGGTTAGTAATTTTTTAATTTAATTGTTTATTTATAATTATGTGGTGCATTGCAAAACTCTATCAATTCAAGTTTCAAAACAATATCTCTCCTAAATTTCATTCTTTTTATACTAGTCATTTGCATCTCTTACTTTTTTCCTTTCTAATTGATAAGGCTAAGTTAGGATGGTCAAGAACAAAATACCCTTTAAATATTGAAGATTGATTTGTAATTCATGTCTTAGGCCTAAAAATGTTTTCTTTGTTATGCTCTATGCATGATGTTTTTGATTAGGATAAAATAGGTTTTGAAGGGGCCCCGAAACAATTACAATTAGAGAGTTGGCATAGAAAAATGCACTAGATTACCTGGCAACAAACCAGAGCTTTTAGAAAGGACCTGAAACTTTCTCGACTTGCGTGCACCCAAATCCCAATCCCCTAGACTACACAACATATACAAAAAATCAGAGAAGCCACAACTAGCTAGCCACCAACTAAACATCTAGAGAACAACATTACAAAACAACTAGCCCAAGTAGAGGATCTAAGTCAACAAACCATAGAACTCAAAGAGAAAAGAACGAGGGTTTTTAAGCAACCCTCAACCAACAAGAAGGATTTGTTAGGAATTACATGCAAAAAATATCAATTATATGTAGATAAATATTAAACACAGGAATGAAAAACACAGAATTAATAACAACAGAGAGAAAATATTTAATGTGTTTCAACCCAATCTCAGGCTACATCCACCAAACAGAGAATCCAATATTATTATCTAGTAAATCAAAACCGAATACAACCAACAACCCCCCTTGCAGCTCAATACTGTTGCAAAACGCTACAAGATTCTCTGTTGAAAACCCTAACCCTTAGCATATATATACACCAATAGTTATTTTTCAACAAGCACACCTCTAACATGCAAAACTAATGGCTATATATATCCACACCAAATACTTTGATCCATCGGCTCAATCGAAAAGGGGATGAGACTAAAATATCCACACACAATAGCAAACAAATATCTTCAAAAGATGTTGGCTTCCAACTTGATCAAAAATTGCTTTGTAGAACATGCCTCCAGTGTGTCCTAATAGGACCAGTTCCAAAAATGCCTTGTAGATTTTGCCATCATCACATTCAGATGTGACCAAACTGAAAACATCTTCCGGTAAGGTGAATACCGAATGTCAAAACTGCACGAAGTAAGTACATATACATTGCACAATAAACAAATAACTTAAACTGAAGAAAACTATTGGATCAAAACAAAAACATACATGTTGGACTAAATCACATCAATAATAATATTATATAATATATTAATATAGTATTTATATATAATATATTAATAATATATTAAATATTAAAATATAATATACTAATAATATTATATATTAAAATATAATATATTAATAATATATATTATATATTATAAATTATATTTATAGAAAAAACTAAAAAATCAGATATATTATATTATCGGATATTCGTTACCTCTGACAAAAATCTGTAGCCTTGGTATTTTCCTCGGGATGGCTTTGGCATTTGACTAGGACATGCCAAACCTAGAAAGTCAACACAAAAAATGTGTTTGGTAGTTTTCCTTTCTTTTCCAGACTTTGCCCTGGTGGTTGACTTTTTTTTTACCCAAACTTGAAGAAATGAAAAGGAATTTTTTGGGAGATTTCTCAACATTCCAACAATATATATTTTACCTTATTTTGACTTCAATAAATAATTATTATTCATTTTCTAATTGAATTCTAACTAGAGTCTTAATTAATTGACTAATTGAAAAACATCTATAACTCTCAAACAGTATCAAATTTTTTGAATCTAAAACATGTGTCACACTCTATGCTTCACATACTATAGGATTAAAAAAATATTGATTTTCATAAAGTTTTTACCAAGTTATGGTGGTCAAATATACGAGTTTTTATATTTTTGAAAAGTTGTACAAAAAAATTCATAACTAATTATTTACTTAAAAACAAAATTACAAAAAAATATGTGTCACCTCCAGACACGAGTCTTGTAATTATATCTAAAATCTTATATAAAAAATTATGATTTGATTGGGGTTAGGTTGGTCAAACAGACATGTGCTTCTTATCTTTTTCATAAAATTATAATACTATTGCATTGAAATCCCAAATTTTTGTCAAATAGATTTTTTTTCAGAAAACAACTAGCAGCTTAGAAACTACATTCAAATTTCTACATATTCTATTCTTACATATTTTTTAAATAATTTTGTTTCTTCAAATTTTACGTCAAGTTTCTTAACTCTATTTTTTCTGAATTTTCATTGCCACTTAAGGGCCTATTTGGCTAGCTATGCCACTTAAGGGCCTATTTGGCTAGCTATGATCCTACACATACCCTATGTGTGTGTGTGTATGCATACACATATGAATATATATACACATATACATATACATATACATATACATATACATATACATATACATATACATATACATATACATATACATATACATATACATATACAAATGCATACACATACACATAAGCATACATACCTGCATACATACATAGATATATGCATCCATACATACATACATACATACATACATACATATATGAGAAAAAAAGTAGATTTCAAGCATAATCATATAAGGGTGACAAACTCAAAATTTGATTTGGGCCTACCAACCTCAATGAATCAAGTATGGCAACCTTAGTGAAGAGGTAAACAATGTAGAAAGTCACTAAGAAGTCGTTACTCTTTAATTTAATGTCCTTGATAAATGGATGAAAATGGGTGGAATCCTTGATGTAGGAGTCGCATTTTCCCATGAGAAGTTAGAATAATTTGGTTAGGTAGGATGGTAAATTGTATGTAGGTGAGCCTATAGTGTCAACATTGGGACTGAGAGGAATCCCACTTTTGTTAATTTAAAAATACCTTAATGTGAGGAGTCACTTGTTTGGAAGGTAAAAGATTTGTCTTGGTTGCATCGCCAAAAGAGGAGAAAGACACAATCAATTTAACTTTTTAATAAAATTTTAGAGCTAGAATTGTGAGATAAAGACTTTTTAGCTCCCAACATCAAAAAGAAGATCGAACATTTTGGAGGCATAGTCTTGCTAGTTGATAATGATTATGACATTATATTTGCTCATTTTGTTATTAAATAGGTCATTATTGCACAATAATTTGTTAAAGATAATAAGTTGCACTTTAGATATGTTACATGGACCACAATGGAGAAGATTGTGCACAGAGATAAAGGTTTGAAGTTGGCTAAATGGATCGAAATTGGAGGAATGGACTCAACCTTATTGTTAACACTCTTTTCTCCAACGTTATACTTTGAAAATGTTAGGTTGGCGATCTCGTGAGTGAAACTTCCATCATCACCTCCAAAGCTTTAAAATCACTCAAAATCAAATAGATATTATCAATTAAAGAATAATGAGATAAAACAACAAGAGAATAAAATATAGAAAATGACACCAATGTGTGCTAATTGTTTGGGAATAGCAATGTCACCAATGATAAGGTTGTTTGGTTTTGCACTAGTCGTTCTTTCGTAGTGAATTACTGCCTTCACATGAAAGTGAGTTAGTAGTAAGTATGTCATCTATGTTGCATTAATTTGTGTTCTAATTATCAAACGGTTCAAATCACATACATTAAGCTTTGATTTTTATATTTAAAAATGTTAAACACTCATAGTTGTCTGACATTGTATAGACTTAATATGTTGTTGAGTGTGTGGTTTAAGACTTCATCAATTACAACTTCACTCATACTAATCTTAATACTACTTGAGAAAAGGAAACAAATATATTAGTCCTTTTACTTACCCACTTTTCCTCATAGCCACAATACCTATTGGAATTTTTTTTTTTATAAGAAAAAATATTTGTAGGATTGTATTAAAAAATTAAAAGATAATTTTTTTTTTTAACTACCACCCATATCAATAAGAGATACAAGATTTTTGTTGATAGGAAATAAAAGGTAAAACATAAATGTAATTTAATATTATACAATTACTTATATAACAATATAAATATATGCAGATGTCATTTATATTAATTAAGATATTTTTGTCAACAATTCACTTATTTTAAGTTATTAACAGGTTTTGGCTACAAATATAAATTTTGATTCTCAAAAATAATAATTGTATCATATAATTAGTTACAAAATTTTGATGATGATTGTGAAGAATCTAAATAGCCACATGCCATTATATGAATAACATAATAAAATTGATTGTGGTAGAAGTGTTCACTTCTTTTCAATTTGAAATTAAGACTAGTATTGAGAGTTAATATAATTGTACTTTAAGCCAACCTTTCAATATAAGCACATGTATGGATACAACTAATTTTAAACCCATCTAAAATTAAATTTTCATTTAGTTATAAAAACATATTAACTTTCACTTTAAGATGCCATAATTTATCTACACTTTATCACCTTACAATATATTTATTATCAAATTAGGATTTTAATGAAATTAAAAAATAATTCTTTAAAATAAATATTAGCAATAGTACGTATATATCTATATGCTTAGATAAACCTATTTTATTCCTTTCAAATTAAGGTATCTATATCCATATATTATTTCTAAACACTATGCACACATAAATGTAGAGAATTATAAGATTCAAACCAACAAAACAAATTTCATGATACTAGTTTAAGAATAAGAATATATATTAATACAATGTGAAGAAAAAAAAAGAACCATCCAAGAATAGACTATTTCAATTAAAAACAAATATATAGTGTAAGACACTAATGCAACCATGTTTCATACTCCCAAAACTAGTAAACTACAAGAACAATCAAACATTACTATACACATCAAATTATTGTTTCCAAAAAAATAATCTTTCTTATAATTAAAATAAAAAGTTGATTCATAATTATGGATATATTTTGATTGCATATTAAATGAATATATAATTGGTCATGACAATTTGAAAAATTCATTGTATGTACAAATCTCAACTCATTGACTACAAAATAAGCTACATATACAAATAAAATTTAGGATAACACATTTCATAATTATACGAGATCATACGATTAATCAACTTTACTTTACTTAATTTAGAATTGATTGTCTATTAAAATGCAACAAATACATAATATACTTCCTATAAATTGTGACACCAATCTTCATACTAATAAAATGGAAGGAAGGACTCTTGAGTATATGAACATATTGGAAAAACGACATTAGCATAAAAAGTTACCAAAGGCCAATGATTAAAATTCAACAAAGAAGCAGAACTACAATAAGCCAAAAGGACTAGAAATGTCTAATAATTTTTACATTTTTAATTTACAACTCATAACAAAGAAGAGTCTAAGCTTTGTGGGTGGGAAAAGTTAGATAGAGGGGCAAAAAAAATGCAAAGAAAATTTTATGTTTTTTATGAGAACAAGTTATTTTTCATTATACATAAGGAGAGTTAGAACAACTGCATAGTAAGGAAAGGAAAAAAATAATTATGCACTAAGATGTTAATAATAATAGCAACAACAACAACAACAACAACAACAACAACAACAATAATAATAGAGTTTTATGCACAAGAGAATTAGGAATGAGAGTTTTGGCATGAAAGACGAGGAAATGAGCTAGAGATTGCTCAAATGGTAACAAATGGTGCTCAAATTCAGAAAGAGAGGAGTTAAATATTGAAAAGAAAAATAAATGACATAGCTATGTAGCATAGGCCAACTGCATAAACAACAAAACAAAGGAGAATGAATATGTGAGTGGATGGAATTATGATGTTTCGATGAAAATTGTTGATTAAATTTCTAAATCTGCAAGTTTGAAATTTGTGTTTGATAATTTAACTTATGTTTGGACTATGGTTGCTGCAATATTATTTGGTCTAGCAAGATATAGTTAAATTAAATTGTGAGTTGTGTATTTTCTATTGAAGGGGTGAATCTCTCTTGCATCAACAAAGAGATTGCTTTGCGAGTTGTGTGTATTCTTTGAGAGGGGTGAGTCTCTCTTGCGTCAACAGAGAGATTGCTTTGGTTGCTAGGAATTGGTTAATGTGATAGTAAAGGAGTAAGGTGGAGATATAATGATGGTGATGACACTTTGTAATGATATCTTAATATTTAATATAAAAATATTATCTAAATAGTTTTTTCTCTGTTTGCCTCACTTATTTTTATCTTAAAGCATTGGAGGAGAATTGTGAACCATCTCAAAAACATACCAAGTACTAAATCCCTAAGATAAAAATATAATCTAAGATTGTGTTTTTTAATCAAAAGGGTTTGTTATGATATTGATCGCTTGACATAGTGGCTCAAGATCAATTTCATGATTAGGAGATCTTGTTAATTCCAATAAAGTTATTTGTTTTTGAATATGGGAAAACAGGTTTTGATGGGCCCCTAAAACCCAATACTGCCAGAAGATCAAAAGATAAACATTAAAGCGCAACTAAACAAAAAGAGAACAAACAAAGAAAAGACAGATGGCAAACAAAATGCTAACAAACAAGAGAACGCAGATTATAGACGAAAAAAGACCGACAGAGACCCAGGTTTAGGTTAATTTCTGAATAATTTTCGTCGCTTCCAGCTCCATCTATTCCATATTGTCCACTGCCCGCTTAATCTCGTCGATCTCCTTACTGTGTTTTTGTATCCTTTTAGTGCTTGCTCTCGTTCTTCGCCGAAGCCCTGTGTCCTTATAATTTGGGGTGTCATCCTTAACATCAAAATGCCCGCCGCGACCTTATCCCCTTGGTAGTTCTCCAACTTGCAGATAAGGGCTTTCATGCTGGCCGAGGCAGCCTTCGGAATCTTGTGGCTTTGCTCACCTATTTTTTTTGAGTGTGTGTTCAACTCCATCAAGTCTCTTTTCATTGGCCCCTACTCTATTTTCCAAGCGAAGAAAGCTATTGCGGTTATCATTGATAATCTCCTCAACGTTACCAATCACTTTGGTGAGCTCACTGAGACAGTTGGGAAGAGAATTGAACTTAACTATCACATTGTTTCAATGACAACTATTTTGAATATTTTATTGTACATGATAATAAACTACCTATTAATTTATAGATTTAAATAATGATTATAAATTTAAATAATATGATTTATCAAATTTACCTCTATTTTTAATATAGACATAAAATGAATATTGTTAAGAAAAGAGCGGTGATTACCATGCAAATATTGTCCAATACATATAAGAAGACCTGTGACAATGGACAATACTTGACCTATGAAAAATACATAAATAATTAATGCTAGAACCTTGTTCTAAGAAACACACATATATAAATGTTAATATTAAAACCAATACGAACAATAGATAGGTGAGCTTAGGAAGGAACGAAGGTTGAAAGAGGACAGGAGTTGCGACTAAACAATTACATAGTTCTCACTCCTGTGAATTGCGAGGACAGTTATATAGTTGGGTAGGCAAACGAGGAGTGGCGAAAAGATTGAGAGGAACACTCCTGTGGATTGAGACCTCAAATTTCTCACTCATGTCCAAATATTCTTGGGGTTCTTGACCAGGTGGAAGCGACCAATCAGGTGGGGGTGGTGCCCAATTTGAGATACATGAAGGGACTGGCGGGGATTCCAACTGAGGTTATGTAGACTACCCAAAACAGGTAGCCCTCGTAGCCCCGGCGGCAGGTTTGCCTTTCGTCCATTGAAGAAATAGAGATAAGTTAGCATTGCTATAATGAGTGGATGTGGTACTAGTACTGCTTCTGTACTTACAGTAAGGGCTTTCCTCTAATGCTTGGAAAAAGCTTGAGTTATATAGGAAAATGGGCTTAAGCGGAGCAGACAAAAATTACACATTCCCAAGCAAGACTCACGAGGACTGTGATTGTTGCAGGCTATTTAGAGGCTATTTAGAATCACGAGGCGATTTTCAATGTTGAGATTAGATGAAAGCGAATATATTTTATCTGAACAAAAATTGTTATGTCTTAGGCGATGTATGAACTGGGATATTGCCGGCGCATTTTATGCATAAATTGCCTCATGAGGATTACCTATTTCTCTTCGTTCTATCTTTTAAAAATTATATGAAAAAATTGTAGTAATTAGTTTTTTTCTCATTTTTGGAGATGGAGAGACAACCGATGAAGCTATGGATTCGTGTTTTTTTAATAGAGAAATAAATTCTTTCTTCCGTAATGCAATAAGTAATAAATTAAAATATTATTTTTTAAAAGTTAAATATAAGTATTGAATGGTATCAAGTTTTCAAATCATTTAATAAATTCAGTGTTGTTGTATTAAAGATTTATTATAAATTAAATAATTTATTTTTAATATTAAATTAATTAATTAAAATATATAAAAAATTAAATGATATTTAATATTTTATTTTATTATTAATTAATAAGTAAAATATTTATATTTTATTTAATAATATATAAGTAAGTTATTTACAATTAAAAAATAGTTTTATTATAAGAATTGTTTTTTTTCAAATATTTTTTATACAACAATAATAAAGTAATTATTATTAAAAAAAATTTAATTTGAAGTTTGAAAAATAAATCTTAAATAGTAAATTATTCTTAATTAAGATTTTTAAATCAATAATAAAATAATTATTTAAATTATGACAAAGAGGAAGAGGAAGAAGAATATGGCTATGAGGAGCGTAGCAATGTAAATTGTCACCAAGCCAATTTATACCTCATGTTTCTGTCCTCTACTTTAGCATGTCCAATCATCATCACCTTTCTAGGTCTATTTGTGCCTATTCTCCAGCTTCGAGGCCATGAACAAGCTTTTTTGGGTCCTACCATGGGATACCCATTCCATTTTGACATTGTTCTAGTCTTGATTGAGGTAGGACCTGTTGACGTGTTTTTTATGATTACGTCGAACACAAAATAAATTTCCTTATCAATCACTTCACTCTCTCTTGATCAAAGTGCGATTGCATGCTAAGATTGCAAGAAGTTCAAACAATCGACTCCAAGGTTCCTTTATGCTACGAACGTGACTCAATTGGCTGATGTGATTGTTGGTAATCCAAGGGGCCTTACGTTTGCTTCTTTCTTTCACTTCTTTGTTGTGGCTAGAACTCCATCATTGAATATGGCAATTATGCGATGCTACTGCTTCAAATGGACTAAAATGACCTGAAAGTAAAGGGGAAAGGGTTTAGAAGGATCTAAATCTACTCTTAAGGGCAACGATATCAATGAACAGTGCTCTGGTGGACAAATTCCAAATAAACCAAGCTTTGCTTCACCAAGATCAACTACAACTCTACAAAAACCGATGCAATCTTCTTGGAATGCTAGAGGATTTTAAAATTGAGAAAGTACATTTGAATACCCAAAAATAAAAATGGTGCAATCCAAATGACCATCTACAATCAAACTTAGCACAAATTTAGGGGGTTCAGGCTAACTTTATACTGCAACTTACAATCAGCAAGATGCAAAAAGTATGAACCATGGAAATTCATCAAACACCATTACATTCTCCATTTAAATCAAATCACTGTACTACTTTTACTCTAAGTGAGGAAGGTGAAACCATGCAAGCTTTGAAAAAATAACTTAAGTGGACACCATCAGAGAACAATGTTTCACTATTATTATCTCAAAACCTATCGCAACAATTTCATATAGAAATCTTCCTTTTACAAATGTGGGGGTCACCCCTTTATATAGGCCTCAAGCCATGATTACATGCAAAACCCTAATTAGGGTTTTCCCAAAAGCTTCTCCTCTCAAGATGCAACAAGGTGGGAATCAACAATAAATACCCATTATGCCCATATACAAGTAATTACAATCCTACCAGAAATGGCACCCATAAAGCATTAATTAACCATTACATTCATAAAGTGCCCCCTATGCAATGAATGTACCCTCATGCAAAAATTGCTCATGATGCCATAAATGCACCATCATCTCCAGAACGTGATGACTGCATGCAGAAGGAATCTACCATAATGCCATAAATGTGATAGCTGCATGCAAAGAGATGCTTCATTAATTTAGCATGCATTGACTTGACTGCCACTTGGCGAGAAAACCTTGGAAAGAGAAAACTTCCGGAGAGAAGAATTTGATCCATGAAGATTTTTTGATATTTTGAATGTTCCTTTCCTTGGAGAAAATTTGTCATCAATTTTGCATGTTTCCTATTTTTTAGAAATTTTCCACAAATTAGGGTTTCAAGTGTAGGAGGGAGAGAATTCTCTCATGATTCCAAATCTATAAAAAAAATCGGATTGTGACAAGATTTGGTGTCTAAAAATGGAAATTTCAAAAATTTTCCTGAGGGGATTTCCCCCTTTCAATTCCTCCTTGACCCCTTGGATTTTCATTCCTTAGACAATTTCCTTAGTTTTCCGGCTTGAGTGTGGAATACACTTTGCATGGTGGAATTTCATCATTTTGCACTTCTTCCATGCCTTAGTCATTTTGAGGCTCATCTCTGTGGATTTCATTATATAATGGTTTTCTTTGATTCTCTGTGACAATGGAGTTTTAGAGTTTGAATCTTCCCTAGGGCACAATTCCTCATAAGGCAAAGAATTCATCCTTTTTTCATATTTTCCATTCTTACCTAAGCCTAGTGCCTTCTTCATGCCTTAGGCGCTATTTCTCCTAAGGAAGGAATTCACAACTTTTCCTTCCCTCCTTGACCTCTTTACTTCAGCGCCCTCCTAAGGAGTAGGGCGAACTTTTGCATTAGTGGGGGATTCATGCATTTTTCATCATTCCTTGATCACATTCCTTTACCTCCCTCCTTTCTCCTAGGGTTCTATCTCAACTAAGTCTTGGAATTCAACATTTTATCCTGCATTCCAAGGACCCTCAACTTTAGCACTCTATAATCTTCTTGGGTGCTATTTTGACCAAGGCAAGGATTTCAACATTTTTCATGATGTCCATGGCAGGGTGGTTTTGGCGCCTTGGTACCTTCTATGGCAAAATTTTACTGTGAAGGAGGAATTTCATTGAATGTTGAATCATCCATGACCCCTCCATTTTGGCGCCTATCCTTGGCTTGGGGTAGAATTTTACTTTGAAGAAGGAATTTTGTTGAATATTGAATCCTCCATAACCCCTCCATTTTGGCGCCTTGCTGAGTGTTTGGGTGGAATTTCACTATGGAGGAGGAATTTCATCAAATGTTGAATCCTCCATGACCCCTCCATTTTGGCGCCCAGTTGAGTGTTTGGGCAGAATTTCACTATGGAGGAGGAATTTTGACAAATGTTGAATCCTCCATGACCCTTCCATTTTGGCGCCCAGCTGAGTGCTCGGGCGGATTTTTGCCATGAAGGAGGAATTTGATGTTTCTTCCGGACCAGGCCACTATATAAGAATTTGGGGTGATTTCCTAGACTTGGACAAATTTCTTGAGCTTTCCATTTTAAGAATGGGCTTCCAACACTTAACCATTTTCTAACCCTCCCTGTCTACTTTTTGACTTTCTGGAATTAGAAGTAGTTGCAAATGCCTGATCTTTGTCACCTTGCCCAAATAGTCTTGTCAGAACAAACTTTCCAGAAATAGAAACCTTTAAAATTGTCACCGTTAGATCCCTAGACAGGGCACAAGAATGACTTGCTATAAATAGAAACTTACTAATAATAGAAATTACTAAAACTAGTAAGTTTAATTTTTGGCAAAAGGATGACATTCTGGGACTCAGCAGAATCCCTAATAAATAGGAACTTTCTAAAAATAGAAAGTTCCTCAATTTTAGCTCAAATTTTACTAGGAGGTTCCTTGAAGGGTCTTGATTCGCATTGTATGCTTAGTTTCCTCAAAACCCTAATAGAAACCCCTAAAATCTAGGACAAAAGGCATAAACCCAAAAATTAGCAAATCGAGACCTAGACTTAACCAAATTTGCTCAAACGAAAAGGATACTTAATCAATATGACCCCCAAACACTTGCAAAGCATAGAGACTGATGAGATTGCTATGAAAAGACCCCAAAAAATGCAAGCCAAAAGATTGAGAGGGCCTAAAAGGTAGGGGGTCCCCATTTGCAATGGGGCGATGTGTGAAAATGTCATAACATCTAGCCCCCACCCGAATAAATATTCCCAAACATTTCAAAGACAATCCAATCCATGGGTGAAGTGTTGAAAAAAACTTTAGGGCAAGAAATCGAAGTAAAGCACATTCATCAAAGATTGCTTAAGTATGTGCATGTGCATTAATTCCTTCTCCCAAGACCATGCAGACTCCTAGAATTAGTCATGGTAGGCTAAAGGTATCTATACTTCAATAGCAACCTGGATATTGCCTTGCTACCAGTCGGGCATCCATAGCCCCAGTAGAGTTATCCGCATATTCCCAAAGACAATATTTTGATAATTCTTTTCATTTTTCATCTTTTCTTTTCTTTTTTCTTTTTTTTTGATGTTTTCATTTCATTTCTGTCAATTCCTTTGGCTCATAAACAATTAAGCCTACTATGGGTTTGGAGATTCTAGTGGCGCTGAAGCAAGATGTAAAGTGTTCACCAACCATAACCTCTTCTAAGAGATCTAAATGACTTCTACCAATTGATAACATAATTGGAATACAACATCATCATTGCACCCACAAAAAGGAACCTCAAACATTTTAGGCCACTCCAAAACCCCTAAACCTAAGCAAAACCACTTGAGCAGACAAGCTCAAGGGACACCAGCACCAAAGGATGAAAACCAAAAACCAAAGAACCAAAACTAATGGGGAAACAAACAAGAAAGAAAAGAAAAACAAGCCAAAAACCCTAAAAACCAACGGGAAAACAAACAAAGCAAACAGAAAAGAGACCTCCTCTAACAAATTTTTTGGATGGACAATAATCACAAGACCTAAATATATACAACTCATAACATGATTTCTCAAGATGTGCAGGAGCAACATGACATTAGTTATTGTTTGAAGTCTTGCAAAATCATCTTTAAAATTAGAAAAGTAATCTTTCATAATGCAACTCTCAAACTCAAGCAAAACTTCTAGAAAAATTAACAACTGTTGCAACTCATCAGGACCATGATCAATCCATAAGCAAGTTCTTCTTACTCAATCTCCATAATCAAATTCATAGATTTCAAATTTAGGAGCAGGGAAAGAGACAACCTGGTGGTTTTTCTACATGGGCAAGAATTCTCACATATCATCCACTACTTCATAAGGAGGTCTAAGTTGGTGGTGTATCATCCCACTCACATTCACCACATGCAGCTCAGAATTTCAGTCTTCAGTAGGCATGCGGTGGCGAAATCTGGACTCAAATGGAAACTTGGAAATATAGAATATTTCAACTGCAAGCTCCTTTTGAATCTTTGATAACGAGTTGAGCCCCAACCCGAAATGCTCTTCATTCTTCACTTCTATCATGAAAACTTGTTCATTGATCAACACCTCAGGGTGAACTCACAAAGTTGGTTCCCACTTTTTGGTACGTCCTAATTTTTGCTGAAATCATACGTTTTTAAAAAAATATAATGATTTAAGCTTTAAGAGGTCCCATTTGAAGTAATTAATTGAAGAGAGTTAAATCAAAGGCTCTTAGATCAAAATTTCTTGGATAGAACCTCTCTACTTCTAAATCATACTTGCAATGGAGTCTCCTTTGCATCTATCAAATGCTGATAAAAAAACAATTTTACATTAGCTTTTGGGGGGTCAAATTAATTCATTTAAAAGTTTAAAAAAAAAAGTATTTAGTCATTATAAGCTTTCCAAATAGTATAACTTTTAATATATTTAATTTCATTAATGTATTTTTATTTTATTTCTTATGAATGTAGGTTTTTAACTGAACATGAACTTCTTTGTTCAATGCATTGGGAAAAAAAGTAAACTAATTCAAAAAAATTCTGAAAAATATCTATGCACTAGCTATTGGTGTTTTCTTTCTAACAAAAAAAAGAAAATTGAATTTTGATATATATAGAACAAGTTATGTATTCTAATGTACACCTATATCCAAATTATAATTAGTCAAACTTCAAAACTTAATAAAATAAAAAATATTCAACATATCACTATCAAACCAAGTGCATGCCCTGGGTATTGATGTTACAAATCAAAATTCAAAAGAATTAAGTTTTAATTATTTATAGAAAAAAATTATGCCTTTCGGGATACACATCACTCTTAAAAAATGTTGTTTGCTGTAAGAAACTACTTTTTGAGGGACATGGAAAAATCAATAAAATTTTATTTAAACAAATTTGCAAAAAATATATTTATAATCTACAAACAAGATGTTAAAAATCACTAGTTTATATCATCTTCAAATTCTTAATGGTTTAAAAGTTATATGTGTCAGAATGTGAAGGTTTTTTTCAAAATATTCATCTAAGTGTCAAAGTTGGTCAAAAAGTGGGAACTAGTATTGTGAGTTCACCCCTCACGTAGCTCAATTTCTTTTAACAATTCTTCTTGGATCTTGAGTAGAGGTTCAAGCACCGACCTGAACTGCATTTCATGCTCTACTTCCATCTTAGTGGCACACTGACTATCACATAATCCTCGAGTTGCCTCAAGCTGCTTATCATTTCTTCCATCTGGAGCATGCACGAATGAACTTCTTCATCAAGGAGCATCTCTTATTTCTTGATTGTGGAATTATTTCTTGCATTTGTTTGAACACCTTCCATTTTTTCCTCAACCTCCACTTTGGTGGGTGTTCCTTTCTTTGACATGAGGTACACAAATTTTCTCTTGACTAAATTGTGTTGATTGTCCCGCTCAATTGTTTGTTCTTCACTATCAGATGTTGTAGTAGTACTTTTTTTCATTTTATGCTAAGTCAATTGATTGAATGTGAGCATTCCGTAGCTTTTCTATAGTGTACATCTTTGACGATTCTTCCAACTCTGTGTGCATCTTAGCTTGGTGAATAAACTCCCTGCATGATGGACATGTGACTTCAGAATGAGTGGCATTGTGGATCCTACACCAACACGAGAGAAAGATGCCCTCTATGCACAAGTCTTTCTCAATACTTAATCCTTTCTTAACCATCTCCTTGAACCTCATGAAAAATTCATTTTCAGTAATTAAAGCTTCAAGTTCCACTTTTACCGATACAATGGGCTCACGTACTTCTGAAATGGAAACTTTCCCTTGCAAGGCTAATTCCATCCTTGACATAAATGTTAAACAATGCATCTCATTGTGTCTGCCAGTGTTATGAATTCTACAACTATTCCTTGATGCGAATTCAGACAAACTCCATGGATGTAACTGTGCATTTAGTCTCCACCAAAGTTGAAGGATATCAACTTCTTGCTCCATTGAGAAATCTTTTTTAAATTTTCAATTTTTTTATTTTTGGGGATTTTTTTCATTTTTTCATTTTTTTTGGATTTTCTAATATATAAGATGTCTAACATATCTCTAATTCTGCACTTGAAAACTCATGATAGTTCCAGCCAAATTGAATTTCGCAATTAGGCCCTCCTTCTAGCGCCAATTTTGTTGGCATGGAGGAGGGTTAAAAAAATGGCTTGAGATAACCTCCGCAAATTTGAAGTGATAGAATCTAGCGTTTGTGTACTTGCCCTCCTTCTAGTGCCAATTTTATTGACGTGTTTTTTATGACTACGTCGAACATAGAATAAAGTTGCCTAACGGTCACTTCACTCTCTCTTGATCAAAGTGTAGTTGCATGCTGAGATTGCAAGAAGTTCAAACAATTGACTCCAAGGTTCCTTTATGCTATGGATGTGACTCAGCTAGCTAATGTGATTGCTGGTAATCTAAGGGGCCTTATGTTTGCATCATTCTTTCACTTCTTTGTTGTGGCTAGAACTCTATCATCGGATATGGCTATTCTGCGATGCTCCTGCGTCGAATGGACTAAAATGAATTGAAAGTAAAGGGGAAAGGGTATAGAAGGATCTAAATCTACTCTTAAGGGCAACGATATCAATGAACAGTGCTCCGGTGGACAAATTCCAAATAAACCAAGCTTTGCTTCACCAAGATCAACTACAACTCTGAAGAATCGATGCAATCTTCTAGGAATACTAGAGGATTTTCAAATCAAGAAAGTACATTTGAATACCCAAAAACAATGCAATCCGAATGACCATCTACAAACAAACTTAGCACAAATTTAGGGGATTCAGGCTAACTTTACACTGCAACTTACAATCAGAAAGATGTAAAAAGTATGAACCATGGAAATTCATCAAACACCATTACATTCTCCATTGAAATCAAAGCACTATAATACTTCTACATTAAGTGAGGAAGGTGAAACCATGCAAGCTTTGAAAAAATAACTTAAGTGGACACTATCAGAGAACAATGTTTCACTATTATCATCTCAAAACTTATTGCGACCATTTCATACAAAGCTTCTCCTTTTACAAATGAGGGGGTCACCCCTTTATATAGGCCTCAAGCCATGATTACATGTAAAATCCTAATTAGGGTTTTCACAAAAGATTCTCCACGCAAGATGCAACAAGGTGGGAATCAACAATAAATGCCCATTATGCCCATATACAATTAATTAATTTCCTGCTAGAAATGGCACTCATAAAGCATTAATTAACCATTACATTCAAAAAGTGCCCACTATGCAATGAATGTACCCTCATGCAAAAATTTCCCATGATGCCATAAATGTACCATCATCTCCTGAATGTGATGGCTGGATGCAAAAGGAATCTATCATAATGCCATAAATGTGATGGCTTCATGCAAAGAGATGCTTCATTAGTTCAACATGTGTTGACTCGGCTACCACTTGGTGAGAAAACCTTAGAGAGAGAAAACTTCAGGAGAGAAGAATTTGATCCATGAAGAATTTTCAGAGATTTTGAATTTTCCTTGCCTTGGAGAAGATTTTTCATCAATTTGCATGTTTCCTATTTTTTAGGAATTTTCCACAAATTAGGGTTTCAAGTCCAAGAGGGAGAGAATTCTCGCATGATTCCAAATCTGTAAAAAAAATTGGATTCTAACAAGATTTGGTGTCTAAAAATGGAAATTTCTGAATTTTTCCTAATGAGATTTTTGCTTTTCCATTCCTCCTTGACCCCTTGGATTTTCATGCCTTGGACAATTTCCTTAGTTTTCTGGCTTGGGTGCAGAATTCACTTTGCATGGTGAAATTTAATCATTGTGCACTTCTTCCATGCCTTAGTTATTTTGAGGCTCATCTTTGTGGATTTCATTATATGATGCTTTTCTTTGATTCTTCGTGACAATGGAGTTTCAGAGTTTGAATCTTCCCTAGGGCACAATTCCTCATAAGTCAAAGAATTCATCCTTTTTTCATATTTTCCATTCTTACCTAAGCCTGGCGCCTTCTTCATGCCTTGGGCACTATTTCTCTTAAGGAAGGAATTCACAACTTTTCCTTCCCTCCTTGACCTCTTTACTTCAGTGCCCTCCTAAGGAGTAGGGCAAACTTTTGCATTAGTGGGGGATTCATGCATTTTTCATCATTCCTTGATCACATTCCTTTAGCTCCCTCCTTTCTCCTAGGGTGCTATCTCAGCTAAGTCTTCGAATTCAACAATTTATCTTGCATTCCAAGGACCCTCAACTTTAGCGCCCTATGATCTTCTTGGGCGCTATTTTGACCAAGGCAAGAATTTCAACATTTTTCATGATTTCCATGGCAGGGTGGTTTCTTGCTACCTTCTAGGGTAGAATTTTATTGTGAAGGAGGAATTTCATTGAATGTTGAATCCTCCATGACCCCTCCATTTTGGCGCCTATCCTTGGCCTTGGCGGAATTTTACTTTGAAGGAGGAATTTTGTTGAATATTGAATCCTCCATAACCCCTCCATTTTGGTGCCCTATTAAGTGTTTGGGTGGAATTTCACTATGGAGGAGGAATTTCATCAATTGTTGACTCCTCCATGACCCCTCCATTTTGGTGCCCAGTTGAGAGTTTGGGCGGAATTTCACTGTGGAGGAAGAATTTTTTTAAATGTTGAATCCTCCATGACCCTTCCATTTTGGCGCCCAGCTGAGTGCTTGGGAGGATTTTGGCCATGAAGGAGGAATTTGATGTTTCTTCTTGATTAGTCCACCATATAAGAATTTGGGTGGAAAAAGTTAGATAGAGGGGCCAAAAAAATGCAAAGAAAATTTTATGTTCTTTTATGAGAACAAGTTTTTTTTCATTATACGTAAGGAGAGTTAGAACAACTGCATAGTAAGGAAAGGAAAAAAATAATTATGCACTAAGATGATAACAACAACAAAAACAACAACAACAACAACAACAACAAAAACAACAACAACAACAATAATAATAGTTTTATTCACAAGAGAATTAGGAATGAGAGTTTTGGCATCAAAGATGAGGAATGAGGTAGAGACTGCTCATACGGTGACAAATGGTGCTCAAATTCAAAAAGAGGGGAGTTAACCATTGAAAAGAAAAATAAACGGCATAGCTATGTAGCATAGGCCAACTGCATAAACAAGAAAACAAAGGAGAATGAATATGTGAATGGATGGAATTATGATGTTTCAGTGAAAATTGTTGATTAAATTTATAAATCTGCAAGTTTGAAATTTCTGTTTGATAATTTTAACTAATGTTCGGATATGGTTGCTGCAATATTATTTGGTCTAGCAAGACATAGTTAAATTAAATTGTGAGTTGTGTATTTTCTATTGAAGGGGTGAGTCTCTCTTGCATCAACAAAGAGCTTGCTTTGCAAGTTGTGTGTATTCTTTGAGAGGGGCGAGTCTCTCTTGCATCAATAGAGAGATTGCTTTGGTTGCTAGGAATTGGTTAATGTTATAGTAAAGGAGTAAGGTGGGGATATAATGATGGTGATGACACTCAAGAAATGGAAAATGTGTTTTCAAAGGTTTGTAATGATATCTTAATATTTAATATAAAAATATTATCTAAAAAGTTTTTTCTTTGTTTGCCTCACTTATTTTTATCTTAAAGCATTGGAGGAGAATTGTGAACCATCTCAAAAACATACCAAGTACTAAATCCCTAAGATAAAAATATAATCTGAGATTGTGTTTTTTAATCAAAAGGGTTTGTTATGATATTGATCGCTTGAGATAGTGGCTCAAGATCAATTTCATGATTAGGAGATCTTGTTAATTCCAATAAAGTTATTTGTTTTTGAATATGGGAAAATAGGTTTTGATGGGCCCTTGAAACCCAATACTATCAAAAGATCAAAAGATAAACATTACAGCGCAGCTAAACAAAAAGAGAACAAACAAAGGAAAGATAGATGACAAACAAAATGCCAGCAAATAAGAGAATGCAGATTATAGACCGAAACAGACCGACAGAGGCCAAGGCTTAGGTTAATTTCTGAAGCATTTCTGCCACTTCCAGCTACATCTGTTCTATATTGTCTGCTGCCCGCTTAATATCCTCAATTTCCTTACTGTGGCTTTCCATCCCTTTAGTGCTTGCTCTCGTTCTTCTCCCAAGCCCTGTGTCCTTATAATCTGGGCTGTCATCCTTAACATCAATAATGCTTGCTGCGACCTTATCCCCTTGGTAGTTCTCCAGCTTGCAGATAAGTGCTTTCATGGTGGCCGAGGGAACCTTCAGAATCTTGTGGCTTTGGGCACCTTTTTTTTTGAGCATGTGCTCAACTCCATCAAGTCTCTTTTCATTGGCACCTGCTCTGTTTTCCAAGTGAAGAAAGCTATTGTGGTTAGCATTGATAATCTCCTTAACGTTACCAATCGCTTTCATGAGCTCACTGAGACAGTCAGGGAGGGAATTGAACTTAACTATCACATTGTTCCAATGACAACTATTTTGAATATTTTATTGCACATGATAATAAATTACCTATTAATTTACAGATTTAAATAATGATAATAAATTTAAATAATATGATTTATCAAATTTACCTCTATTTTTAATATAGACATAAAATGAATATTGTTAAGAAAAGAGGGGTGATTACCATGCAAATATTGTCCAATACATATAAGAATACCTGTGACAATGGACAATACTTGACCTATGAAAAATACATAAATAATTAATGCTAGAACCTTGTTCTAAGAAACACACATATATAAATGTTAATATTAAAACCAATACGAACAATAGATAGGTGAGCTTAGGAAGGAACGAAGGTTGAAAGAGGACAGGAGTTGCGACTAAACAATTACATAGTTCTCACTCCTGTGAATTGCGAGGACAGTTATATAGATTGGTAGGCAGACGAGGAGTGGCGAAAAGATTGAGAGGAACACTCCTGTGGATTGAGACCTCAAATTTCTCACTCATGTCCAAATATTCTTGGGGTTCTTGACCAGGTGGAAGCGACCAATCAGGTGGGGGTGGTGCCCAATTTGAGATACATGAAGGGACTGGCGGGGATTCCAACCGAGTTTATGTAGACTACCCAAAACAGGTAGCCCTCGTAGCCCCGGCGGCAGGTTTGCCATTCGTCCATTGAAGAAATAGAGATATGTTAGCATTGCGATAATGAGTGGAAGCGGTACTGAAACTGAGAATGACATGAAGAACGAAAAAAACTTAGAACTATCCATAGATTTTACTGCTTCTGTACGTACAGTAAGCGCTTTCCTCTAACGCTTGGAAAAAGCTTGAGTTATATAGGAAAATGGGCTTAAGCGGAGCAGACAAAAATTCCACATTCCCAAGCAAGACTCACGAGGACTGTGATTGTTGCAGGCTATTTAGAATCACGAGGCAATTTTCAATGTTGAGATTAGATGAAAGCGAATTGATTTTATCTGAACAAAAATTGTTATGTCTTGGGCGATGTATGAACTGGGATAAATTGCCTCAAACACGTACATGAGTATTACCTATTTCTCTTCATTCTATCTTTTAAAAATCATATGAAAAAATTGTAGTAATTAGATTTTTTCTCATTTTTGGAGCTGGAGAGACAACCAATGAAGCTATGGATTCGTGTTTTTTATAATAGAGAAAAAAAATCTTTCTTCCGTAATGTAATAAGACAGACAAGTTTGATAAATTAGAATATTATTTTTTAAAAGTTAAATATAAGTATTGAATGGTATCAAGCTTTCAAATTGTTTAATAAATTCATTGTTTAAAGCTATGAGATTTCCACAATCCATATTGTATACTAGTTTATTTTTCTGGATTCGATTGTGTGTATTGATATCTTTGGAATTCTCTTCATCCTGATGATGAATCATGAAGTGTGATTCGAAACGTTGATGGAAAGAAAAAAATACACACAATCGAATCTAGAAAAATAAACGAAAATTCATTGTTGTTGTATTAAAGATTTATTATAAATAAAATAATTTATTTTTAATATAAATTAATTAATTAAAATATATTAAAAAATTAAATGATATTAAATATTTTATTGAATTTTTTAATTAATAAGTAAAATATTTATATTTTATTTAATAATATATAAGTTATTTACAATTAAAAAATAGTTTTATTATAGCAATTTTTTTTTTAAAATATCCTTTATACAACAATAATAAAGTAATTACTATTGAAAAAATTTGAATTTTAATTTTGAAAAATAAATCTTAAATAGTAAATTATTCTTAATTAAGATTTTTAAATCAATAATAAAATAATTATTTAAAACATGACAAAGAGGAAGTGGAAGAAGAGGAAGAGGAAAAAGAGGAAGAAGAATATGACTATGAGGAGTGTAGTATTGTAAATTGTCACTAGGCCAATTTACACGTCATGTTTGTGCCTCTACTTTAGCGTCTCCAATCATCATCACCTTTGTAGGTCAGTTTGTTCCAATTCTCCAACTTTGAGGCCATGAACAACCTTTTTTGGGTCCTACCATGGGATACGCATTCCATTTTGACATCGGTCTGGTCTTGATTGAGGTAGGACCAAGGCGTGGAACACCTTGGTCTAGACCATGGCACCCCAAAACACCATGGTCTTGCTGAATCAAGCCCCAATTTCAAATGGAGTTGAGCCTTTGTCTCAACGGTAAGATTTGATCCTCGTGGCTTTGCATGACCGTTGGAGGCCAGCCTAGTCAGTAAATTACCTAGAGCCCCCTATATAAAGACATTTGATCACCTTAATTTCATCTAAGCATCATAAATTGACATATCCTATCACTTGTGCATCCTTGAAGCATTCATAATCAGGCATTTTAAAAAATCTTTGCATTTATTTAAATATTTGCATTTATTCATTTAAATCTAGTATTTATTTAAATATTTGCATTTATTCATTCAAGGTTAATTCCTAAGCTAGGGTTTGACTTAAGCAAACCCCTATTCCTAGCAATCTTTCCTTCTTTCTGTATGCAGATAAGAGGTATTGAGTTGTGTTCAAGAGAATCAATAGGTTTCGTAGAGATGAACAGGTTCACCTTTTAAGGGTGAAAAAATTAGAGGACCGTGGCGAATTGACATTACTCGATCTCGAAAAATTAGCCTGAACTTCTAAGAAGAGATTCAAAACATCTTCTTTTTCTCAGATCCAAGTTGGTGTGTCCATACGATGACTATAGCTCATTGTTTATGCTCGATCTCTTCAATAATCACCTGTTTTACCCCAATTTCAGCATTTTCACAATTCAACTTAAATAGAGGGTCAAACCCTAATCTAATCAAGTGAACCTAATTAGAATTTCAAAAATTTTCCCAAAGGGATTAAGCTTAGGTATATTAGGTCAATCCCTCTTTCAATGTAATGGTCTTTTAAGAAAAAATAGTGGTTTTGTTGGTGTAAATAAATATTCATTATGAATATTATTACACTTTACTTAAGTTAACTTAGGATAATGCATGTCTTCATAGTTTGCATTTGAGACACTTAGGGAAGTGTGCACATATGGATATAGCTTGTAGGAGAAATTCCACCTTTTGTGGTCTTATTTTGCTATTACACTCCAATTCAGTGGGTCATCCACCTCTTGTGGAATATTATATTATTTCTCCTACCTACCCCTAGTATTTCTTACCTACCTTTCTTTCTCATTGATCGTGTGTTCCTACATCCATATGGCCTTGCCTATATAAGCAGGCCTATATTCATTGTATTGGTTAATCCAGTTGATCATTTTCATATTGCTGAGAATACAGTTTGTTCTTATCATTCTTTTGTCTCTCTTTTATAATTTTCATTATGCCCTTGATTTTGGAAAAATCTCACATGGTATCAGAGCCATTGGGGCTTCATTGATTGATTTTGGGAGACATCTTGGAAGACTTCTAATTTTCGGATCTGAGGGACAACATTTTTTGGAGTCATCTTAGAGCATTTTCGATCTCACCATTGCCTCCGGGAGGCCGTTTCCATAAAAATCGAGTATAAACTCGACATATTTTGGCGAAAATCAAATTTTTAGTGTTGGAGGAATTTTTCGCCCAATTCGGGCGATATGGTACGAAATTTTCAGATCTAAAAAAAAATATTTTTTTCTGAAATTTTTTTTTTCTAGTTTTGAAAAAGATGTTTTTGAAAGAAAATATATATATATATATATATATATATATATATATATATATATATATATTTTTCTTTTGTGGATTTGTACCTTTTGCCCAATCAGCCGCCCAGTCAACATTTTTTGAAAAAAATTTAGACCCCTCTTCGTTGAGCAGTTTGGATTTTTGGGTCAACTTTGGAGACCCATATCATGTTCAATTTTGCTCCTTTTTGGGTGAAACTTTTTTTGATTTGGGATAATTTTTCATGCTCTTTGCAGTGGTGTGGTTATTTTCTGACTTTGGTGCAGATGTTTTCTAGATTTTCGGATTCTCTCAATTGTACCTATTCAATCCTCATTTTTGCAACTTCAAAGGCTTCGTTTGAGCTCATACGACCTCCTTTTCAAGTGTCATTTTGTTTTAAAATGCATATTTTTTCGTCTACTTTTATAATCTATTATCAGATTTCAGAGATTTTGAGCAAAAATTGTACTTTCAGATATTGGTCTTATATGGCCTACTTGGTACTTGTAATTTGCTTGGATCTTAGTTTAGAACTCTTGCATTATTAGTTTGAGTCTCCCTTGCCCTTATTGAGGTAGTTGTAAATTTGAAACCAGAAGTCCACTTTGCCATTTTTTGCAAGTGGCCCATTGTACACGCACTAAGTACAAAGTGCCAAATCATCTTTTTTTTTTTTTTGGGGGGGGGGGGGGTTCTTTGATTGAGTGAATTTGGGGGGGTATCTTGTGTGATTGTTCCTCTCTTTCCTTGTGCTCTTTCATTTTTGTTGCAATGAGTCCTCATAAATTTCCACCTTTAATTCCACATAATTATGCATCATGGAAAATTAAAGTATGGAGCAAATTAATGGAAAAAGGTCTCATGCATTACATAGATGGAACTATAGAAGCACCACCTAATCCTAAGGCTGATCCTAATGCTCAGTTAGAATGGCTCACTAATAATTGTATGGCTCTTGGAACTTTGTGTAAGTATGTATCAGATGACCTCATTTTTCACATTGAGAAGTGTACAACAATCAAAGAGGCTTGGGATATGTTTCAAAAATTATATGGTCAAGTTGATGAAATTAGAGGTTACAAGATTGACAATGAACTCACCAACTTGGATCCCAAGATTTTTGATACAATCCAAGATTATATCACCAAAGCAAATGAGCTAAGAGCAAAGCTTAAGGATTGTGGAATTGACAAAAAGGATGCTTAGTTGATATTCAACTTGTTGGACAAACTTGCACTAGAATATGCAACATTTGTGTCTAGCTTCCAAACTCATCGTTTGATAGTGTGGAGTTCCTACATTATGCCTTCATTCGATGCTTTCACACAAATGTTGATATTGGAACAATCTAAGTTGTTGAACATCGTGCTTCTCAAGTCTTCAAATTCCAAGGCTTTGGTTGCTAATCAAGGGAGTTAAGGGAGTCAAGGCAAAGATTCCAACAAGAGGACGAAGAAATCTAAGTCAAAGCCACAACAGGAAAAAGGGTAATCATCCTCTCCATCACAAGGCAATTTTTCATCCTCTTCCAAGAAGGAGACTCCACCTAAGAAGGATAAACCAACTTGTGCATATTGCAAGAAGTATGGTCATGATGAGCATCAATGCCACACCAAGAAAGTTGATGAGTTGGCAAATCTTCTTAAGAAAAACAACATCAACTTGCCATCCAGCTACATAAAGAAGGATTCATCTCTTTCCTCTTCCTCATAGTCTAAGGGAAATGGGCAAGAATTTGTGGCTACAACAGATTCTTCACACCAGTGGATACTTGAATCGGGTGCCTCTTATCGCATGGATTCTACAAAGGAGCAGTTTTCTTCATTGGAGCCATCTAAGGTACCTCACATTTACATAGGTGATGATACACAAGTAGAGGTTGAAGGGAAATGCTTAGTTGACATGGATGATGGAACATTTGAGAATGTTCTTTATGTTCCTAACTTGTCTACCAACATTCTCTCTATCTACCAAATCACTCACTATGGGAATGGGAAAAAGGTTGAGTTTACACCCGATTTAGTTGTGGTAAAGGAACCTGATGATGATGCTTTGGTAGCAGTGGGAGAAGTCAATGACAACTCAAGGTTTTCTTCATTCTCCCACTTTGTGCCAAGTCCTCCTTTTAGGGCCTTTCTTACTCATTCAAATTCAGAAAGTAAGCTATGGGATGAGAGGTTTGGTCACCTCAACTACCGCTAGCTTTAGCAGCTCAGCACTAAAGACATCGTCATAGGTCTACCTCGAATGAGTTTTTCAGAGGGTGTATGTTCAGGTTGTTCCGTGGGTAAGCATCCCGAGGAGAAGTTTGACAAGGGGAAAGCTTGGAGAGCTTTGGAAGTTCTTCAACTTGTTCACGATGATGTAGCAGGTCCATTTCCATCACCTCCATTTAGCAAAGCCCACTATGTCCTCACCTTCATTGATGACTACTCCCGCTTCACTTGGGTCTACTTTCTCATTCATAAGAGTGAAGTATTTGATAGATTTTAGGACTTGAAGACTCGTGTGGAGAAGCAATTCAGGAAAGTGGTCAAGATTCTTTGCACAGATAATGGAAGGGAATATGTGGGGTTAGTGTAGGATCAAAGGGGGCTAAAAAGTGGCAATGTGAAAAAAATAGCCTTCCTCACTCACCTAAAAATGCGAAAATCCGTGTTGACTTTTTGCTTGGCCTGGGTGTCAGTACACCTTGGCCTGGTAATTACCTATGCAAATCGGATATCCGATTTTTATTTGTAATTTTAATTTAAAAAATATATTATATGTTACATATTATATTATATTATATATAATAATATATTATATAATATGTATTGTATTATATTATATATATTATAATATATAATATAATAATACAATATAATATTATATTATATATTATAATATATATAATATAATACAATACATATTATATAATATATTATTACATTATATTATATTATATTATATTATATATTATAATATATATAATATAATACAATACGTATTATATAATATAATAATATATTATTATATTATATATGTTATTTAAAAATAATTGAAGTATAAAACGATTTTCTGAGACTTTTATATTTTGACAGTGATAGCCCATGAGTCATTTTTAACTCACGGGTGCGTGATTTCATCAAAATTCGATATCCAGTGCACCCGATATCTAGTGTTTTGGCAAAAAATTGCTAAAAAATAGATTGATAGGTAAGAATTTTATCGTTTTCAATCATTTTCGTTCATTTTTTGTATTTTTTGTTTATGTTTATTTGATTTTTAATTGAAAATATGTTTTTTTCATATGAAAACTGGGTTTTTTTATATCAAATACCTAATTGTTTAAATTTGTTAACTAAATTTAATTGTTTACATTCAATTAAGTTAAAAATTGGGGATAACAATGTAAAACCCTGACCAACCACAACTGCAACAACCAAACCCTCATTTGCCAAACCCCCCCTCAATTCAGGATTTGATTGCACAAAATTTGAATCAATTGAGGGGGATTGCATAAGTATATGGTAGGATCCCTCAACTAAACCCAATGTTTGATCCTCTCATGTCAATCATAAAAAGTATGGAAACCATGATTGAGGAGCGCAATGCCACCCTTTTGTGGCGAGATTCTATGAGGGAAAAATATGCAGATGGCTTGTCATATAAGGATATCAAGGATCTCAAGATATCCAAAGCCAAAATTGCGTCATTGTTTGTCAATCCCCGTACTGGTCAGTCCGTAGATCCCAAAAAACAAAACTTTCTATTAAATGGTGCACAAATGATGGTACTGTGAAATTTTTTTGGGATTGTTGGTGGATGGTTTTCGACAAGCCACCCAACAACAATATTGATATCCCCTTCTATTTCATAAAAAAATTGTATGCTGAGTTTGTTTTAAACAAACATGTGAACTACTTTGACATCCAACCTTTCCAAGGTGTAGGTTTAGGTATGCCCCAAAATAGACCTAGGGTAGTTAGAGTAGTCCAGGGCCCATATGTCCCCCCTCCTCCTATTGATCCCCCACCTGCAGTGCAGCATCCTGATATCATTTATGAGGCGGCTTCACGGACCATATCGGCTATTCACTCTTTGAGTAGCCTTTTGGTTTCTCAGGCTATGTCAGTAGCTCAGCCTACTCTTGATGGTAGTGGTGCATCTGGTGTCGTTGACATGTCATTCTTGGCTCCACACATATGTGTGCCCCATAGTTGTGTCATGTGTGGGCACGTATGCTTGGGTCCAATTGGATAGCCCATTGATCCTACTCTGGACAATGCAGATTATGAGGTGCATGAGATGCATGATGTACTAGATGTTATTTCACAGACTGGAGGATACCTTGGGGAGTCTTCACATGCTAGAGGCAAGGAGGCACTATCATCATACATTGATGATGTAGTGGTAAGATTTGTATTTTCACAGTTCATGTTATATTTAGATTAAATATTTATAAATTAGATAATATTAAGTACTAGTTTTTATTTACATGGTCTATTTAACAGTTGATGACCGAGGATGAGTTGAGACAGATTTAGGAGGGCATCTTGTCGGCCATTTCATTTGGCCTTGATAGCTTGACGATACATATATTATTGCACCTAGTCGTTTGTATTTTATTATACATACATGCTCATCATTTATATTGGTATTAATTAGACTATGTAGTAACTTGCATGTATATCTTATTTTACTCTTGTAGGGCACAAGCAGCACGAGTGCGGGGCAATGTGATATAGGATCTGGTAGTGCAGTTGGAGACAAGGGAAAGGTAATTGAATGCAAATATGATTGAATGAATAGTTTAAATAACTTATAGAGATTATACATGTCTAGACATAGATTTAGAGTTTTATATACTTGTTGTGTATATATACAGAGAATTCTTGGCTTCACATCCTTGATGACTACACCCAGTATACCTGAAGAAGAAGAAGAGATGCCTCGAGTAGATCTGTGTTTATTTAATTTTTTGACTAGTAGATATAATTTGTTATTATCAGTGACAATTATATGCTAACTTGTATCAATGTCATGTTTCTAAACATATGTAGGTTATGTATGAAAATACCTCCTCTACCGAAGACATACATCAAGAGTCCTACAAAGCCAAAGAGAAAACGTGGAGATGAGGTAAACATGAATAGTTCAATTATAGTTCATTTTTATGTTAACTTTTCGAATGTAAATTATATAATATAACTAATATTAATTGTGGTTTGTTTTTCTTGTCCAGGATCCTTCAGAGCCGAGCAGTGCGGTGAAGAGGATCTATTTTGATGATCCATCAGCAGCTTAGGATGTTATAGATAGTTTTGAGATTCTTACATGTGTATTTGGCATGTATATTTTGTATATGGACATACATTCACATATTTAGACATACATTTTGTTTCAGTTCGCATTTATGCCACATTTGTGTATGGACATACATTTGTAATCATTTGACATTTTTATATATACAGAAGTTGATGTTCGATCATATAAATTGTTGCTCATCTATGCGTGGTGTTATCATGGAAATATTTAATCTTCATTCCAATAATTAACAATGGTTAATAATGGCTATTTAATGAACAATACAATTGATTTCATTTCATCATAAGTGTTATTTTTATAATGAACAATATAATTCATTTAATGAATAATACAATACAATTCATTTAATGAACAATACAATACAATTCATTTAATGATAAATACTTGATACAATTCAATATTACCCTATGCATGGTCCTATTTTGCTACCCACCTCGGTCAAACGCTCGGGGTTTTATTAGGGCAGGAATTTTTTGGTTGGCAAAAAAATCGTCAGTCTCACTCAATCGAATGTTGTCACGTGGCCGATTCTCGTTCTGCTCATTGTGATGACAAACTGTCAGCTCTGACATGTCTAGTTAGGCATTATTACCCTATGCATGCTCCTATTTTGCCCCCCCACTCGATCCAACGCTCAACATCATACCCTACCGGCATCGTCCCTTGAGTGCCCTAAGTGCTCAAAATTGTCAAAATGTTGATGGGCCCTAACTCAAAATCCGTGGCACCTGCAAATGATCCATTTGAACCTACGGGGCCATGAGAGGGTTCCCTACAAAAGCCTATCTCAGTTTTTCAAGTTTCCCTACGGTTTTATTAGGACAACAATTTTTTGGTTGGCAAAAAAATGGTTAGTCTCACTCAATCGAATGTTGTCGCGTGGTTGATTTCTCATTCTGCTCATCGTAATGATGAACCATCAACTCCAACATGTCTAGTTAGGCATTATTACCCTACGCATGCTCCTATTTTTCCCCCCCACTCGATCAAACGCTCGGGGTCATACCCTACCAGTGTCGTCCCTTGAGTGCGCTAAGTGCTCAAAATTGTCAAACATTAACGGGCCCTAACTCATAATCCATGGCACCCGCGAATGATCTATTTGAACCTATGGGGCCATGAAGGTGGTCCTTACAAAAGCCTATCTCAATTTTTCAAGTTGCCCTACGGTTTTATTAGGGGAGCAATTTTTCGGTTGGCAAAAAAATCGTTAGTCTAACTCAATTGAATGTTGTCACATGGCCGATTTCTCGTTCTGCTCGTCGTGATGATGAACCATCAGCTCTAACGTGTCCAGTTAAGCATTATTACCCTACGCATGCTCCTATTTTTCTCCCCCACTTGATTCAACACTCGGGGTCATACCCTATCGGTGTCGTCTGTTGAATGCCCTAAGTGCTCAAAATTGTCAAATGTTGATCTACCCTAACTCAGAATCTGTGGCACCTACGAACGATTCGTTTGAACCTACGAGACCATGAGAGGGGTCCCTACAAAAGTATATCTCAGTTTTTCAAGTTGCCCTGCGGTTTTTTTAGGGCAGCAAATTTTTGGTTGGTGAAAAAATCGTCAGTCTCACTCAATCAAATGTTGTTGCGTGGCCGATTTCTCATTTTGCTCGTTGCGATGATGAACTGTAAGCTCCAACATGTCCAGCTAGACATTATTACCCTACGCATGCTCCTATTTCCCCCCCCACTTGATCCAATGCTCGAGGTCATACCCTACCAGCATCATTCATTGAATGCCCTAAGTGCTCAAAATTGTCAAACGTTGACGGGCCCTAACTCGGAATCCATGGCACCTGTGAATGATTCATTTGAACCTACAAAGCCATGAGAGGGGTCCCTACAAAAGTTTATCTCAGTTTTTCAAGTTGCCCTACGGTTCTATTAGGGCAACAATTTTTCAGTTGGCGAAAAAATCGTCAGTCTCACTCAATCAAATGTTGTCGCGTGGCCGATTTCTCGTTCTGCTCATCGCAATGATGAACCGTCAGCTTCAACATGTCTAGTTAGACATTATTACCCTACGCATGCTCCTATCTTGCCCCACCACTCGATCCAAAGCTCGGAGTTATACCCTATCAACATCGTCCCTTGAGCGCCCTAAGTGCTCAAAATTGTCAAACCTTTACGAGCCCTAACTCGGAATCCGTGGCACCTGTAAACAATCCGTTTGAACTTATGGGGCCATGAGAGGGGTCCCTACAAAAGCTTATCTCAGTTTTTCAAGTTTCCCTATGGTTTTATTAGGGCAACAATTTTTCTGTTGGCAAAAAAATCGTTAGTCTCACTTAATCAAATGTTGTCACGTGGCTGATTTTTCATTCTTCTCGGTGCAATGATGAACCATCGGCTCTAACATGTCTAGTTAGACATTATTACCCTACACATGCTCCTATTTTTCCCCCTGACTCGATCCAAAGCTTGGGGTCATACCCTATCGACGTTGTCCCTAGAGCGCCCTGAGTGCCCGAAATTGTCAAACTTTGACGGGCCCTAACTCAGAATTTGTGGCACCTATGATCTATCTATTTGAACCTACGGGGCCATGAGAGGGGTCCCTATAAAATCCTATCTCATTTTTTCAATTTGTCCTATGATTTTATTAGGGTAGCAATTTTTCTGTTGGCGAAAAAATTGTTAGTCTCACTCAATCGAATGTTGTCACTTGGCCGATTTCTCATTTTGCTCCTCACGATGACAAACTATCAACTCTAACATGTCCAATTAGGAATTATTACCCTATGCATGCTCCTATTTGCCCCCCCACTCGATCCAACGCTCGGGGTCATACCCTACCGGCGTCATCCCTAGAGTGCCCTAAGTGCTTAAAATTGTCAAACTTTGATGGGCCCTAACTCGAAATCTGTGGCACCTACGAAGGATCCATTTGAACCTATGGGGTCATGAAGAGGGTCCCTACAAAAGCCTAGCTTAGTTTTTGAAGTTACCCTACAGTTTTACTAAGGCAACAATTTTTCTGTTGCCAAAAAAGTCGTCAGTCTAACTCAATCGAATGTTGTCACGTGGCCGATTTCTCATTCTGCTCATCATGATGACGAACCGTCTCCTCTAAAATGTCTAGTTAGGCATTATTACCCTACGCATGCTCCTATTTTTCTCCCCCACTCGATTCAACACTCGAGGTCATACCCTATCGCTGTCGTCTGTTGAATGCCCTAAGTGCTCAAAATTGTCAAATGTTGACCGGCCCTAACTCAGAATCCGCGGCACCTGCAAATGATTCATTTGAACCTACGAGCCCAAGATAGGGGTCCCTACAAAAGTCTATCTCAGTTTTTCAAGTTGCCCTACGGTTTTATTAGGGAAGCAATTTTTTGGTTGGTGAAAAAATCGTCAGTCTCACTCAATCGAATGTTGTCGCATGGCCGATTTACCGTTCTGCTCGTCGTGATGACAAACTGTTGGCTCCGACATGTCCAGTTAGATATTATTACCCTATGCATGCTCCTATTTCCCCCCCCAACTCGATCCAACGCTCGGGGTCATACCCTACCAGTGTCATTCATTGAATGCCCTAAGTGCTCAAAATTGTCAAACATTGACGGGCCTTAACTCAGAATCCGTGGCACCTGTGAATGATTCGTTTGAACCTACGAGGCCACGAGAGGGGTCCCTACAAAATTCTATCTCATTTTTTCAAGTTGCCCTACAGTTTTATTAGGGCAACAATTTTTCTGTTGGCAAAAAAATCGTCAGTCTCACTCAATCAAATGTTGTCATGTGACCGATTTCTCATTCTGCTCATCCGAATGACGAACCGTTGGCTTCGACATGTCTAGTTAGAAATTATTACCCTACGCATGCTCCTATTTTTCCCTCCACTCGATCCAACGCTTGGGATTATACCCTACCGGCGTCGTCCCTTGAGCGTCCTAAGTGCTCAAAATTGTCAAACTTTGATGGGCCCTAACTCAGAATTTGTGGCACCTGCAAATGATCCATTTGAACCTACGAGGCCATGAGAGGGGTACCTACAAAATCCTATCTCAGTTTTTCAAGTTGCCCTACGGTTTTATTAGGGCAACAATTTTTTTGTTGGCAAAAAAATCATTAGTCTCACTTAATCAAATGTTGTCGCATGGCCGATTTCTTGTTCTGCTTGGCGCAATGATGAACCGTCAGCTCTAACATGTCCAGTTAGGCATTATTACCCTACACATGCTCCTATTTTTCCCCCCCACTCGATCCAACGCTCGAGGTTATACCCTACCGACGTCGTCCCTTAAGCACCCTAAGTGCCTGAAATTGTCAAAATTTGATGGGCCCTAACTCGGAATCCGTGGCCCTTGAGATCTATCTGTTTGAATCTATGGGGCCATGAGAGGGGTCCCTACAAAAGCCTATCTCATTTTTTAAATTTGTCCTACGGTTTTATTAGGTCAACAATTTTTCTGTTGGTGAAAAAATCGTCAGTCTCACTCAATCGAATGTTGTCGCTTGGCCGATTTCTCGTTCTGCTTATCGCGATGACAAACCATCAGCTCTGACATGTCCAGTTAGGCATTATTACCCTGCGCATGCTCCTATTTTTCCCCTATACTTGATCCAACACTTAGTATCATACCCTACCGGTGTCGTCCCTTGAGCACCCTAAGTGCTTAAAATTATCAAACTTTGACGGGCCCTAACTTGGAATTTGTGGCACCTGCAAAGGATCCTTTTAAACCTATGGAGCCACGAGAGGGGTCCCTACAAAATCCTATCTCAGTTTTTCAGGTTGCCCTACAGTTTTATTAAGGCAGCAATATTTTTGTTGGCGAAAAAATCATTAGTCTCACTCAATCAAATGTTGTCGCATGGCCGATTTCTCGTTCTGCTCGTCGCGATGATGAACTGTCAGCTCCAACATGTCCAGTTAGGAATTATTAGCCTATGCATGCTCCTATTTTTCCCCCCCACTCGATCCAATGTTCGGGGTCATACCCTACCGGCATCGTCCCTTGAGCGCCCTAAGTGCTCAAAATTGTCAAACTTTGACGGGCCCTAACTCAAAATTCGTGGCACCTACAAATGACCTGTTTAAACCTATGGGGCCATGAGAGGGGTCCCTACAAAAGCCTATCTCAGTTTTTCAAGTTGCCTACTGTTTTATTAGGGCAACAACTTTTCAGTTGGCGAAAAAATCATTAGTCTCACTCAATCGAATGTTGTCGCGTGGCCGATTTCTCGTTCTACTTGTTGCGATGACAAACTATCAGCTCCGACATGTCCATTTAGGCATTATTATCCTATGCATGCTCTTATTTTGCGCCCCCATTTGATCCAACACTCGAGGTCATACCCTACCGGTGTCATCCCTTGAACACTAAAATTATATATAAACTAAAATTACATTGTAGACACATAATGATCATCAATATTTGGATGTATTGTATACACATAATTACCATTACACTTGCATGTGACATCCATGAAGGGATATCTAAACATGATTTTTTTTTTCATTATCAATACAACTACACCAATGTACTCATGTACAGATACGTGGACATTATCATCAATATAACTAAACCAATTTGCTCATGGACATTGTATATCATCATATAAATGTTACATCAATTCACATCCATATACAAATACAAAATCCCACTTCATCTACATCTGACATCCTCACGTCCTAAGAGAAAAGCTTATGTACAGCAATGCATGTATATAAATGAAGACCAAAATAAGTAACCTTTTTATGTGGAATGAATGTGCTACAAGAAACAAATTATAACACTTAATACAAATTAGTTTGGAAAATTATAAATTAGATCATTTCAAACATTTTTAAGACGCACAAGATTGTATAATTATGAAACTTACTAGTTTCTCTGCAAAGTATACAAGCATAACTTTGAAGAAAGACGCATGTTTATTAAAGCCCTTCTCACTGCATTTCTCTCCATGGTTAAAGATGATGGTAGATATGGTCATTTCTAAATAGCAATACATTCACTTGACTTAATGTTTATGCACAAAATTTTATCTCAATAATGCATAAAAGAATATGTACCATCACCAAGAGAGGGTCTTGTTAACGGTGAATGATCTAGCATGAACCTGTATATTATCAAAAATCATAATGTGATGTACTATTGTATATCATCAATAAAGACCTGCATGAGCATAAAGGTTTTGCGATAATTATATCATAAAAGGTTTTAAAACTCATCAAATGCATGATAATAAGTCGTGTTGCAAAAATACATCCCTTTCGATTATATCGTGTACCCGCTATGTGCATGCAAAAACCGTGTTGCCAAAAAAAAACATTCATCAATAGACCTGCATCTTCAAGACATCCTTAATATACACGTAACAAACTTGATCATTAAGGTTTAATTATCATTGTTCGAAATGAAATGCATGATAAAAAAAATAAGGCACCATTAAAGACCTACTACTCAAGTGTGCCTGAAGGGTCATCTCTTTGTTTAAGAGTATCCAGTATTGCTTCATGATCAACAATAGTCATTGTCCATAGCTCTTTGGTCTTGAGTTTTGCATGATGCTTCAACAACTTGACATTTGTAGCTATAATAAGGTGTGAATACATTATAATGGTTTTGTGTCTCTCATAGTCTTCAAATGCAGGTATGCCATTCTTTCTAAACATGCACCTGCTCCATCATGCTCTCCCTTCCCATGCCTTGCCTCAAAAAAAATTCTTGAAAGAATGTTGCACATACTCGGAGGAGTGTGATCTATCATCACTCATATAAAAATGATACTCCCTGATTATCTTCCTGTCCTCTTCTATACTATTAGGAGCATGTCTATATGTAATGTGAACAAAAATAGCAATCTGGACTGAATTGTAGTACTAAGACTGTACCTCATTCTGTAGTTGCAATGTATAGTTCTTTGCAAAATCAACCACTGATACAATAGTACCAATCAGGAAAGAGTTCTTACACATCTTGAATTGTTGATCCAACCACTGAGACCTATGGGTGTGCCTTGCATACTTGTAGAAAAGATTTTCCTTAAAATCCAAAATAAAATCAGCAATACTCACTTCTCTTGAGACTAATTTGCATCTAGAACCTTCACCTCCACTCTTCAAAGTATATTTCACCATCTCGTATCTTTTTAATTTTTTCCAAACTCGTGTTCACTGCCCTCATGAAAAAATGAAACAAACTTTGGCAACCCACCGCATTCTGAGCACTTCTCATTCAAACAATCATTTCTATAGAAATAGCAGCCATTATCTCTAGGGCATAAAAATAGATCTTGCAAGTCTCTTGATGATCTCGGAAATAGCATTGCACCACACTCCTGCAACATCTCATTAGTATGCATCATAGAACAAATATGACATAAAAGTTCATGGTACATTGAAAACTCCACATGGTGCTTGCAACAACAGGTATTGCGAATCTTAAGAGGAACACAATAAAATGGTTTCAAAGATTCAAAGGCCCTTTGTGACATTTGCAAAGTTGGATGTAATTCACAAAAAAATTTGTACAACATTGTTTTGCTTGATTCCAAGAAATGTTTGGGATGCGGTGTGCGGTCTTGGTTGTCGATTCTTAAATTCAAAATGTCCTTTACATTGGGTGACACTCTAGAATTAGAGTGCCAAAATTGTTGAATCTCTTCCTTCACATTGTCAGTCAGCTTTCTATCAACATGTGGAAGCCTCCCACCAAATGCCCATGAATCTTGTTGAAGTGGATCGTCAAGTCTTTGTCTTTGTGCAACTGCTCTATCCAAAGTTTTACGGTTTATGTTAAAATCAACACAAGTTTATCTCATTTGACGAGCCTTCCTCAATTGATGGCTTACTAAGGAGGTTGTAATCACTCTTCAAGCAGCTCTCTTATCTCTTTCTTTGGTATTCTTTCCAATAGAATTGAGAGCGTCAAATACATTTTTTGCAATAATAGAATTTCTCTCCATCTTCTTGTTCATACGAATCTTCAATTTGTTTAGCAATGGTCTCATCTTTATCATCTTTAGCAATTGAACAAAGAGTTGGCATTGCTCGGTCAATGTCTTATTGCAAAAATTTTGGTTAAAAAGTTGTGTAGCCCATAACTAAATGGTTCTTGTTGACCTCTTGCCTTCAAGACTTGCAATAATGTTCTCATCGATTTCAAATAACCATTTTGGGGTTATTGAAGGTCTTGGATTTGGAATTTGTCTTTCATCCATGAGAGGGTCTTCATTTCTAAAGTAATTAGGTGTTACATATGGTTAACTTGGTTGAGCAATTCCACCTTCAATGTTAAAGTTTTCCACATTTTCACCTCCTATGTCAAAATTTTCCACATGTTGATCATTTTCATTATCACTTTCAATATTTTCAAAATTTTCAATATTTTCACTTTCAAAATCTACATTTTCATTTTCAAATTCAATTTCCTTTTCAATTGAACTAACATTAGCAATATTTAACATACCTTATCTTCTCCTCCTATGACATTCTCTATCTCTTTCTCTATACACTTCAATTTGGTCATTTGAAAGTTTTCTTTTGCATTTAGACTTCCGACGACTACTACTCCCCATTTCCCTCCACTCATGCTCCTTCGTGATTGATAATGTAAGTTTTCACTTTAAGAATCTCCCAAAAGCACAAATTTGTCTCTAGCTATCTGAAAACCTGTGATCCTCGATGGAAAAAAGAATATGTAGACTGTGGGCCGTTGGAATCTACAAAATGGCCCACAAACCCTTTTTTTCCTGGTTTTCAATTTTATCAGATATCCGATTTTAGTACAAAAATTTGTGGTCCTCAAAATTTTTTTATTTAGTAAACCGCCACATGGAAGAAATCCGATATCTTATTAAATCGGATATCGGATTTTATTAGTCATATTTTAGAGAGAGAGAGAGAGAAGGAGAGAGAGAGAGAGAGAGAGAGAGAGAGCAGAAATCCGATATCCGATTAAATCAGATATCAGATTTTATTAGTCATATTTTAGAGAGAGAGAGAGAGAAGGAGAGAGAGAGAGACAGAGAGAGAGACAGAGAGAGAGAGAGGGAAGATAGAGAGAGAGAGGAGGAGAGAGAGAGAGGAGAGGGGAGAGAGAGAGGAGGAGGAGAGGGGGAGAAAGAGAGAGAGAGAGAGACCATATGACCCCTAACGACATGATTTGGTGTCTTAAGGGGTCCTATGGTGTTGTTAGGGGTCATATGGTGTCCATAGGGGTCATATGGTGTCTTGGGACACCATAGGACCCCTTAAGACACCAAATCATGTCGTTAGGGGTCATATGATGTCCCATGAACCCTTATGACCTCTTATGACACCATATGACCGCTAATGACACCATATTGGGTCACTTTGGGTCATATTGTGTCCTAAGGGGTCCTATAGTGTCCGAAGACACCATATGACCCCTATGGACACCATATGACCCCTAATGACACCATAGGAGCCCTTAAGACACCAAATCATGTTGTTAGGGGTCATATTGTGTCCTACAACCCCTTAGGACACCATATGACTCCTAATGACACGATTTGGTGTCTTAAGCGGTCCTATGGTGTCATTAGGGGTCATATTGTGTCCTAAGAGGTCGTAAGACACAATATGACCCCTAACGACATGATTTTATGTCTTAAGGGGTCCTATGGTGTCATTAGGGGTCATATGGTGTCCATAGGGGTCATATGGTGTCTTGGGACACCATAGGACCCCTTAGGACACAATATGACCCAAGGCGACCCAATATGGTGTCATTAGGGGTCATATGGTGTCCTAAGAGGTCATAAGGGTTCATGATGTCTTAATCTCTCTCTCTCTCTCTCTCTCCCCTAATCTCATAAGGGTTCATGATGTCTTAATGTCATAAGGGTTCATGATCTCCTATTATGTCTTAATCTCTCTCTCCCCCTCTCCGCTAATCTCTCTCTCTCTCTCCCCTAATATCTCTCTCCCTCTCCCTCTCCTTCTCTCCTTCTCTCTCTCTCTCTCCCCTAATCTCTCTCTATCACTCTCCCTAATCTCTCCATCTATCTATCTCTCCCCTAATCTCTCTCTATCTCTCTCTCCCTTCCCCCTCCCTCTCCCCTAATCTCTCCACTAATCTCTCTCTCTCTCTCTCTCTCCCTCTCCGCTAATCTCTTTATCTCTCTCTACCTTCACTCCCCTCCCTCCCTCCCTCTCTCTCCATCTCTCTCCCTTCCCCCTCTCTCTCCCTCCCCCCCTACCCATCTCTCCCTTCCCCCTCCCCATCTCTCTCTCTATCCCTCCCCCTCCCTCCCTCTCTCTCTCTCTCTCTCTCTCTCCCCTCGCTCCTCTCTCTCTCTCCTCCTCTCTCTCTCTCTCCCCCTCTCCTAATCTCTCTCTCTCTCTCTCTCTCTCTCTCTCTCTCTCTCTCTCTCTCTCTCTCTCTCTCTCTCTCTCTCTCTCTCTCTCCCTCCCCACTCCTCATCTCTCTCTCTATCCCCCCTCCCCCTCTCTCTCTCTCCCCCCACTCCCCCCCCACTCTCTCTCTCTCTCTCCTCCTCTCTCTCTCTTTGTCTCTCTGTCTCTGTCTCTGTCTCTCTCTCCCCCCACTCCCCTCTCTCTCTCTCTCTCTCTCTCTCTCTCTCTCTCTCTCTCTCTCTCTCTCTCTCTCTCTCTAAAATATGACTAATAAAATTGGATATCGGATTTCTACCACTGCCATTAATGTGGTAGTTCAGTAAATAAAAGGCGGCAATGGGAAAATTTTTGGGGACCACACATTTATATATTAAAATCAGATACTTGATTTTTGTAGTCAAATTTTAAAAATTTCAAATTTTGGCTCGGGAATGCTTTGGTATTTTGCTTGGAAATGACAACCCTGGAAAGTCAACTGAAAAAACACGTTTTTCAGTATTCTCTAATTTTCCAGACTTTACACTGGTGGCTGATGACTTTTTTGTAGCCAAAATTGATAAAATGAAAAGGGTTTTTTAAGGACATTCCTAGCTTTCCAAAAATATAAGGCTTATCTTATTTCAACTTTAATAAATAATTATTATTTATTTTCTAATTGAATTTTGACAATAGTCTTGATTGATATACTGAATGAAAAACACTCATAACTTTCAAATGGTATAACATTTTTTTAATCCGAAACATGCGTCACATCCTATGCTTTGTCTACTATAGGAAAAAATTAAAAAAAATTAAATTTCATAAGGTTTTGACCATGTTAAGGTGTTGAGATGTAGGCATTTTTGAATTTCTAAAAAGCAGTAGTAAAAAGTTCATAAATAATTATTTAATTTATAAAAAATTTAAAAAAAATATTTTTCACATCCGAACATGAGTCTAATACTTATATTATAAATATTATAAAAATATATTATGATTTTATTGTGATTAGGGTGGCCAGACATACGTCTACTTCTTATTTTTTTCCTGAAATTTTAGTACCATTGCATTGAAATTTGAAATTTTCATCAAATAGGATTTTTTTTTCCACAAAAAGAATAGTAGCTTAGAAACTACATTCAATTTTCTATATATTCTCTTGTTACATATTTTAAAAATAATGTTCACAACTTATTCAAATTTTCATGTCAAGTTGCATAACTCTGATTTTCTGAAATTTCATTGCCACTTAAGGGCCTGTTTTGGCACACCATGATCCTGCACATACCCTGTGAATAAAATACTTGAGGATTTTTGTATATTTGAGGGAATTGATCATAAAAATTATGTTGCATACACTCCACAACACAACGGAGTTGCAGAGCACAATAATAGAACTCTCAAAGAAATGGCTAGTTGTATGATACATGCACGTTCTCTTGATCCCGCCTTTCGGGCAGAGGCTATCAGTTGTGCCACACACTTCTAGAATCAGATTCCTTATAAAGCTTTGCAAGGTATTAATCCTTTTGAAGATTGGGCTGCTAGGAAACCGATTGTCAGACATTTCGGAGTCTTTGGGTGTCCAGCATGGGCTCGCATACCTCCACTGAAATGCAACGCATTGGAACCTCAGAGTAGGCCTTGCATATTTGTTGGATATCCTGAGGGTGTTAAGGGATATAGATTGATGGATCCTGAGACACATGAGCTGTTCATTAAGAGGAGTGCTCACTTTGAGGAAATCTCTCCTAGCTTAGCCTCTCTACCTCCTCCACCTTCCTCCATTGTGGATAGTGATGCTAGTGATTGAAATGATGAGACTCCTTCAACTCTGACTCGCAGGGTTACACCTCTGCAAGGTCCACTTGCAATTGAAGATCCTCATTCTCCACCTCCACCTAGATCTTGTTGGGATCGACAAACACTTGAGTCTATGGGTTCTCTTGTTGGGGATCTTACTGATACATGAAGGACTCGATCACAACATCAGAACCTTCCCATGCATTCCTTACTACTGCTTCTAATCCTCTCACATTTTAGAAAGCATCAGGGTTTCCTGAGTGGGACCAAGCTATGGAGGAAGAGTATGGTTCCTTGATTAGGAGCAACACATTGATTTAGTCCATCTCCTTAAGGGGAGAAAGATGGTTCGATGTAAGTGGATCTATCAAACCAAGTTTGCAGTGGATGGTAGTGTGGATAATTATAAGGCTTGGCTTGTTGCGAAAGGTTTCTCTCAGGTTCCAGGTGTTGACTATACTGAGACCTTTGTGCTCGTAGCCAAGATGAACTCCATCTGCTTGACACTTGCTATTGTTGCAGCTCATGGTTGGGCTATACATCAGATGGATGTGAAGAGTCCTTTTCTTCATGATGATCTTGATGAAGAGATTTATATGGAGCAGCCAGAGGGTTTCATCCAGGATACTTCCTTGGTTCACAGACTAAGGAAATCTCTCTATGGCCTCAAGAAGGCCCCCAAGGCTCGGTATGCTAAGATGGATTCCTTTATTCTCTTAGCAGGGTTCACTAGGTGTCATTCTGATCCAAATGTCTACATTTTGCGATAGGATGAATCTCACTTGATAATTGTTCTCTATGTTGATGATTTGATCATTATAGGGAGCACCACATCCATCATTAGCAGGGTTAAATTTGCTTTGCATGATAGATTTACTATGACTGACTTGGGTCTTTTGCACTACTTTCTCGGGATAGAGATTTCACAGTCACCTTTCGGGATTACACTATCGTAGCCCAAGTATGCTCTTGATCTACTTGCACACTTTCTTATGGTTGATTGTAAGCCTGCACCAACTCCCTTTCTTTTAGGAATCAAGCTTGAGGCTCAGTGTTCTTCTCCACCAATTGATGCCACATTGTATCGTCAGCTTCTGGGAAGTCTCATCTACTTGACTCATACATGCCCTGATATTTCATTTGCGGTTGGCATGGTTTCCCACTTCATGCAGGAACCACATAAGCTTCATTGGAAAACCACCAAAGACATCCTTCATTACATCCAGGGTACACATCACTATGGGATTCACTATGTAGAAAGCACATGACTTCAGTTGGTTGGTTACACAGACTCCGATTGGGCTGGCGATCTTGATGATCGCAAGTCTACTTCTCAAGCCCTGTTTGTTGGAAGAGCAAGAAGTAGCATGCTATTTCTCTCTCTTCGATTGAGGCTAAGTATTGAGGAGATATTAACGCAGTGACTGAGACCATTTCGCTTCAGCAGATTCTCACAGAGTTTGGGTTCACCACTCCACAACCTACAGTTCTACATTGTGACAATTAAAGTGCTATTGCAATTCTCGAAGAACCCAATCTAGCACCAGCGGACCAAACACATCGAGATCCGTATGCACTACATCCGAGAGATGATTCAGGAGGAGGTCATTGATTTGCAGTATTGTCCTACAATGGAGCAGATTGCAGACATTTTCACCAAACCTTTCACCGAGAGTAAGTTCCAGCACTTGTGAGATCTCTTGGGGGTGCAAGATGTCTCATTGGGGGGGTCAGCTGACTTGTCCTTCCTCTCTTATGGGGGGGACTTTTCCTCTTCGAAGTTTTGTCCTTCTTCTTTGAGAGTCTTTTGTACATTCATCTCTCTTTGGGGGGGGAGTTTTTTCCCACTCGGTTTTCTTGATTTCTCCATTTATGAGAGATTGCATTTGCATAGTTTTGTTTGCATTTGCATATTGTACATGGGTACCTATCATGGTGTAGTAGCTGGGACCCATCTTGCATCGTTGACTTAAGTCTTCATTTCCCTATGTTGCATTTAAGGGAGGTGTTGGTGTAAATAAATAATCATTATGGATATTATTACACTTTACTTAAGTTAACTTAGGATAATGCATCTCTTCGTAGTTTGTATTTGAGACACTTAGGGAAGTGTGCACATAGGGATATAGCTTGTAAGAGAAATTCCACCTTTTGTGGTGTTATTTTCCTATTACACTCCACATTCAGTGGGTCATCCACCACTTTTGGAATATTATATTATATCTCCTACCTACCCCTAGTATTTCTTACCTACCCTTGTTTCTCATTTAGCCAGATGTCATGATTGTGTGCTCGTACATCCATATGACCTTGCCTATATAAGTAGGCCTATATTCATTGTATTCGTTAATCTAGTTGATCATTTGTATATTCTTGAGAATATAGTTTGTTCTTATCATTCTTTTGTCTCTCTTTTATACTTTTCATTGTGCCCTTGATCTTCGCAAAATCTCACAGGTTTTTTTACCTCAATTGGCAAAACCCTAATTTTCACCACTACATTTTGGTGAACCTAACTCCTTACACGACTATTTCTTATTTATGTTCTCAGATCTTATTTGTAGGCATTTTAATTTTCAATTTTGCACTCATAAATCTTATTTTTAATCAAAATTACATAAATTTAGAAGTTAAATTCATACAAACACTAATTTATTTTGGTTAAATTGATTTGTGGGTTAAGTAATTTGTAACTTTTGTTTTCATAATCTGATCTTACACATTGATAATGACACTTAATATATGCAATTTATTTGCCATTTCATATATGATTACATTTCTTTTCACTTATATTTATCATAATCATGTGTTGGATAATGGTTTCATTCACTTCACATTGCTTCTTTTCATTCATAACACTTTGTCATATTATATTTTTAGAATTTTAAAAATTATTCCTATTAATCAATTAAATCTCAAAGCTTTTATCCATGATGCATGTTGTTTTATGGTAATATTTATAAGAAAATGCACTACATATGAAGATCACATAAAAGATTTGTAGATCATAATCATAGAGAGATGTTAATGAAAAACCTAATACTTGTACCTCTCCTAAGGTATCACATGTGAATGAAGATTAAGTCAATACTCCTATCAATGATCTCTCTAATGGAGAGAAAGCATTGAAGAGAAACATGGCACCATCCTTTTCTCATACACATACCCTAGCGCAAGGGGGCCAAGGTAAAAATATTGTTGTTTCAATCTCTCTAGATCCCCCTTATTCTCCTAGAGCTTATCTTAACCATCAAAATTTTTTTATAGAAGATGATTCTATGCATTTCATTCACGATCTATCTCCCCACATAACATTAAGTAAATATGAGGCCTTAGATAATAAGGATCTTCCATCCTAATCTATCAAAGAGGATATGCATGATCATAGAAAGGAGAATCTACCTACAAAGGATATTACTTCTTCATCTACTTATCCCTTTGTTCCTTCTAGATATACTTACAGTACAAATTTTAAATAAATTGATTATAATACTCCTTGTCAACTAAAAAATTTTTATAGGAGTCACTATAACATAATATAAAAAAAAAGGCTATAGAGGATAAGGACTTGGAAAATTTGAACAAGGAATCAAAGCCCCTATAAACTATTAGGAAAATAGTGTCTCAACCTTACATTTACATGATGTTACTATTTATAGTAATTTTTCATTTGAGAACAAAATGGTGTGATAGCCCAAAGCTTCTAGTTGGCTATATAAGCTTGCCAATAATTTTCACCACAAGATTGTAGCTAGTTTTGAAGATATTAAAGTTTCCATTTTGGAAGGGTGCAATGAAATGTTTAAATTTAGTTTTGAGCACTTTGGAGGCTCTGAAATGCCTTGAAAAGTGGGCATAACTAGCGTAGCGGGTTACAAGGTGATACAAAACTTTGTGAGCTTTCCAGGGCACTCAAAACAATTCGTCAATTGGACACATGGTTCACAAGTTATGGCCTCTGAATGTTTGGACTCCTGAAATAGGAAATATAAATTGTATCGGGCACATAAATGAGCTATAAAAGTGAGGAACACATGTTTATGTGTGTTTTGACACATCGTAGGGCATCTAAAATGTAGATAAGATTGGATCCACTTTATTGGGTGGTTTTAGCCCATGATTTTGTAATACTGTTTGATAGTTTCTTGTATTGTAACTCCTATATATGAGGTGCGCGAGATATAGGTTGTGTGTAAGAGTCTTATGGCTATTGAGTTACCTTTGAATATTTGATTAGTGGTACTCCTATGAAGATATTATACAAGTATATTATAATATGTTATTGATTGTTGAATAATATATTGAGCTGCTTTTGGAGTGTGAGGTTTTTCTTTTGAAAGAGTTTTCCCTACGTAAATCACTATGTTTTTGTGTTGTGTTATGAATGATCGTATGTTTACTTTTGTTAATTTTCTATAGCTGTTGTAATGATCTGTAAAAAACATTACATTACCCTCCTCTCAAGGTTAGTGTAGGAAATTGTTCCGCTACTTAACTTTCTTACATAAACCCTCCTACACAAACTAGTATCTAAGGTCTAGCACATCCTCCTCATTCACCTATTTATAATCTCTCTACAATTCAAAACTCAAGGTGATTCTTCCTTAAACACTCCTTTTTGTTCACATCATCAAACTAATGACCATGATACCAATGATTGTTCGGATTTTCAAAATGGAATGCAAGGATTCATTGATAATGGAATAGTTAAAATCATAGAAAACAATCCATCTTCTTCTAACAACACTTGTCCTACATCTAAAAAGACAAGACCTACTCCCATTGATGACCAAGCGAAATTAGCTACTAGAATCTTTTGGAGATTGAAGCATGTTGTCTTTCCTTTCAATAAAATTAATCACAATTCTAAGCATAAGGAAGGTGATGAACACCATCTTTTTCATTATAGTTATTCTCAGTCTCTTGCAAAATGTAAATCATTTAAATTTTTTTTTCAAGATCTACATGATAGGGCTTGCATGGGTCTTACAACTGATCTTGCACTCTTCCTTGGTGAAGAGGTGGTACCATAAAACTCCATTCACCCTCTATGTTTCTCCTTACCCTACGAAACTAGAAGTTAACTTTAAAATTGGGGGCTCTTTTTTATAAGAGGTGATGCTATTTCAAATATAGTTATCTTGGGCCAGTAGCATAATTCATTCTTGCCTCTACACTTGGGGGGAAATAACAGTATCTTATCCCTTCTCTCTATCTAAGGTTTCATTATTTACTTTGGGGGTTTCATTTTCCATACCTTGATGTCTTTTCTTTCTTGGAATGGTATGTCTCTTATGATTAATCTCTCCCTATGGGAGTATGTGATCCTTCATCTTGATCTTTCCTTTTGTCAAGATTACCACTTCTTTAGGGTTGTATTCTACATATCTTGATGTCTTTTCCTGTATTGAATATTCCTTCATGTAAGTACATGTGTGTTCCATGTTTAGGACTTTTCATTTCTTGGAATAGTGCATTTTACTTATGTATAATTTCTCCTTAGAGGTTATAGTGTAATTCTTCTCATTGTCCCTACACTTGGGGGGCATTGATGTTTCCTATCCTTTCTAAGGATCCATTTTTCTAATTTTGAGTGGTGTTTTCTTATGATTTGATATCATTCTTTGTGTGAAGTTGTTGTTTTCTTTGTTTGTATCCTTCACTACAACCTCTTTTACACTTGACAATGTTTATCTGTTATAAACAAACCTTTCACTTTGGGTCAAAAGTGTGTCATCCTTCATCAAGAATACCTTTATGTAACAATAGGTGGAAGGTAGCCATTCTTGTTCGCCTTCCCTTCTTTTGGTAGAAGATTTAATGTTTTGTCAAGAAACTCCTCTTGGGGGTAGATTTCTTCAAGAAAAGATCCCTCTTCTCCTCCAAGGATCCATTTTAAACTTGTTGCAAGATATCTCTTTTTCAATTTATCAACAATCTTATATTTTCTCATAACATAATGGCCTTTGTATCTTGGATTTATGATTTTGTTTTGCGTAAAAGGATTGTTAGCAGCAATCAAGAAGAAAGACTGATAGGGGGTGAGTGAATCAGTCTTCATCGGAGCAACAAACTTAAACACAACAACAGATCTGACAAACTCTAGTAATAAAACAAATAAGACAAATAAGCAAATTAACAACACCCATTATAGTTGCGAGTAGGGTGGGAGGGAGGATGAAGCTGCCTTCGGAGTAATAGGGGCAGGGCTTCATTTGCAGTCATACGAGACAGAAAAATGCCCTTGAAATAGTAGGGCAGATTATTGTAGGGTTCTGCTCGGGGCCCCTACTATTCGAACACAGTTGGGTCGCCCGAATGAATAATGGCCAGTCATATTCGCGATCCCTTTAGAATAGTAGGGGTTGTGGGCATGTTACGTATAGAATTTGGTGCATCAGTCAACTATCAGAAGTGAACCCCAACTGAATTGTAGGGAATAATAGAATAGTAGGGCCCGACCTTCCGACTAGTTGGACTAATTACCGAGGGATCCAGCCACCACCTCCAGATGGCCCTACTATTCTAATGGGTAGGAGGCTAGATGAGCTCTAGATGGATGGCTGGATGAGCTCTTTCATCGAACGGTTGGTTAACCCAAGAAAGTTGATTAGTTTGGAAAGACAATGAAATATAGTTGGCTTCGAAGGATGAAGACAAGAACGGTGGAGCTATTTGTTTAATCAACTACCAAGGGTGTGGTCCTATCTCTGTGTGGGAAATTTATTGCCCATTGAATAGTAGGGGCTCCAGATGGAACTCAATCTCGATCTCATCCTCCAGCCACCTATGGATTGAATCCCCTGGGTCAGGATGGATAGCTCGAGCTACCTAGAATGTTGTATTTGAACTAGCTAGCCGGGTCCTCGAAAGGACAGGCTCGTTAGGCTATTTCCTGTTGCCCACACGGTAGGGACTAATCTAATAACATAGGAGGGTAGGGACGATATAAAAGCAAAATGGATGGGAGCTCCCCTCCTTACCTTATTATAGTTGTTCGTTCAACCAACCAATAAATTCCTTGTTCTCACTACCCTGGGTTGGACCCCACTGAGAAGAACATTACTTTCCCTCCAACCCCCAGGCCAGCATTACGAAGTATTGATTTTAAGCTTTCCCGCCCGGTAGTTAGATTGTTCCCGGTAGTGAGATCCCGGTAGATTTTTGTCTCTGAGCCTCCTGTGCATGTCAATAATGAGATTGGGTCAATAACGAGGTTCCAACAGAGGAGATCAATTCTAGTTGAGGCATCAGGCCCCACTAGCCTAACTTTCTTGTTGGAAGGAAGCCCCAGGCCCAGGCATCGGGCTCCAGAGTTCGACAAAAGTCTCCATCCTATCCATCCATCCTTGTTTATTCTATTCCATCTCCATCCTGAACCCCTAGGTGGAACTAATTCATCCTGAACCCCCGCCTCAATGGCATCTGATCATTCTAGCCCTCTATAGTGATCAGGGAGTTCTAACCCTCAGGTTGGTTGTTCGGCTGGTCATCCTCAACTCGTTAATTAGCTGCCTGCCTCAACGAAATATCAACTAGACTCCCATAGGGGCTCTACGTAACATCTTAGGCGGGTAGGGCCAAAAGTTTGAAGTACACCGGAAGGCCCTCCATCCAGACGAGTTGCTAGTCGATGCCGGCCCTCAAATATATTATTGTTAACTCATTTCTAATTGATAGCTCCGGGTAGCTCCTCGTTCATTATCCTACAACTAGAATTCCCTAGGGGTGAACTGGATAGAATTCCCCTCCATATTATAGTTGTTCAACTAGAGAGAAAGAGGAGTAATGCTGAGAAACACCAATATTTTTTACATGGAAAACCCAGTTAAGGGAAAAACCATGGTGGGAACCTACCAACAATAAGATGATACTTTGTAGTAGTATGTGAAAATATTACAATGGGGAATGCACAAGCATTTAAGGACACTACCTGGAGCTCACTACTCAAAATATATTTTCCCAGAAGGCTACAACCCTCAGAGAAGTCTCGCTGACTTACAATATGATTCATACTATAATCCGTAAGGAATGAACTAGAAGAATAGCATCTCTAAATGCCTGATTACAGTTTTAGTTAAGCATAATTGTCTTCTCTACAACACCAATCCCACCTCAACCTTGACACAAAAGGATAAATCACTTGTTCACAAATACACCACTCCCTGATAATATAGACACAACACCAATACCCAAATTACATGAATAACTCACCTATATATATAAATCATCAACCTTGATATCAAGGCCGGCTAAACCCTAACCCTCAACTCATGATTATAAAATTACATCACACGATACAAAGATCAACCACCAGACCAATATAATGATTTACATAGCATAGCACGGTCCTAATTCAAATTTTAAAATGATCAACTCCACAAAAAATCACACCAAGATCAATTGCAACACACTATACCACCATACATATCCCATACCATGAAAAATCAATTTCGGTTGATGAAAACCACCAAAAAATCTCACAACGATCAATGCAGATTGTCAAAACAAATAAGACACGACTAGGAAACACCAACAAGCATGTTAGAACCATCTGGAATAGCTGCACCAACACAATTTTTCAAATTCTCATCAATCAACGTCTGGAAGCTCAAGAACACAACCAATCAACAATTGTCACGAAGAAAGATAACTTGCAGAGCACCAAATCATGAACCATTTTAAATCAAGATACACAAGACCATCCAAAATAATATCTGAAAGTCTCAGCATAAGTTCTGATCACACTGGAATATATCGGAGGATATATCAACCTCTACAAAATAGTGATCAACAAAACCAAACTACAAAACCAGATCTAAAAAATCTTCCCAATCACACCAAAATAAATCATAGGAATATGTTGACATCAATGACAACAACATATCCTAGCAACAATAATGACCAATGATATCCAACAATCTCCCCCTTTGGCATTGATGGCAACATAAACTTGAATCTCTCTCCTCCTTTGACAACAATGCCAAAGATCTTAGAAATAGAAAACTCTCTCTCTCCTGAGACATAAACTTGAATCTCTCACTCCTTGAAACACATAACCAGATCAACAGACTAGTCCAGCAAAGGAGCAATAACAACTCACCCATCTGGATAAAAGATAAGGCACTGAAATCCACTAGATTGATGCAAATCAATGCATCTAGTTCTCATCAAGAGGGGTAGATACCCCTAACTTGTCTCTCAAATAGAAAAATGTATCTACAAGAAAAGTCTTAGTGAAAATATCAACTATTTGTTCTTTTCTAGATATGTAATCGAGCTTCAACTTTTCTTCACTAACTTGTTATGTCAAGTAATGATATTTGATTGATATATGCTTAGTCTTCGAATGTTGCACCAGATTCTTTGACATGTTGATAGCACTAGAATTATCACAATAAATAACCATAGGCTCATCATGAATAACTCTGATATCTTTCAACATTTTCTTCATCCAAACTACCTGAGTGCAATTACTAGCAGCAGTAATGTACTGAGCTTCAACAGTAGATAAGACCATTGAATCTTGTTTCTTGTTCGCCCATGAAACCAAATTCTTTCCTAAAAATAATGCTCCACCAGCAATGCTCTTTCAATCATCTACATCACCAACCCAATCTGCATCAGTGTAGGCACAAAGCATGAAATCATCATTCTTTGGGTACCATAAACCATAATCCACAGTTCACTTCAGATATCTGAATATCCTCTTAATAGTAGTGGCGTGACTCAGATCAACTTGATATCTAGTAGCCATACACACAACATGCATAATGTCTGATCTAGCCTTTGTAAGATACAACAGTCCACCAACCATAGATTTGTACAAACTCTGATTAGCATCCAGAGATTCATCATTTTTAGACAATTTACAGCCAGTCACCATAGGAGTTCCAACCGGTTTGGATTCATCTAATCCAAACTTCTTTAGTAATTCCTTCACATACTTAGTTTGATATATAAATATACCTTCTCCTGTCTGTGGAATCTGTAAACCTAAGGGAAAAATCATCTCACCAATCATGGACATCTCAAATTCTTTTTGCATATCACCGCCAAACTTCATGCTCAAGTCATCATCACCACCAAAGATAATATCATCAATAAAGACTTCAACAATCAGGATGTTATCATTCTCTATCTTGAATTATAGATTACTGTTAGTGAAACCTTTAGTAAATCCCAATTTTAACAAATATTTGTCTAATCTAGCATACCAGGCTCTAGGAGCTTGTTTCAATTCATAAAGAGATTTCTTCAATTTACATACCATGTCTCCATCATCTGACAATGAAAATCCATTAGGTTGTTCAATATAAATTTCTTCCTCTAGATCACCATTCAAAAAGGCAGATTTGACATCCATCTGATACACCTTGAAATTTTTATAAGCAGTATAAGCAAGCAAAAGTCTAACAACTTCAAGTCTAGCAACCGGAGAAAAAGTCTCCTAGTAATCAATTCTCTCTTGCTGTGAATACCCTTTGCAAACCAGTCTAGCTTTATTTCTAACAACTTCATCGACTTCATTCAGTTTTTTTTTGAATAACTATTTAGTACCAATAACATTCTTATCCTTAGGTCTAGGCACAAGTTCCCAAGTATTCTTTTCAATCTGATCTAGTTCTTCTTCCATAGCTTTCATTGAACTTTCATCTTTACAAGCTTCAACAACATATTTAGGTTCAACTTTAGAAATTAAACATACTTCTTTAACAACTAACCTTATTCTAGCCATCACATCCTAATTCTTATCACCAATAATATAATTTTTAGAATGATTCAATCTTACATACCTCGGAGTCTTTTGATTATTCTTATTCTCAGGTTCCTACACTCCATCACCAGCAATAACAACAACATCTGGATTAACAGTCTCTACCAGATAATTCTTCTTAGGATCTTCAGTCTGAATAGGAGCTAGAACAACATGTTGACCATCATCATAACCACATGCTCTGATCTCCTTCCCAAGGTTCTCATCCACCTTCACATTTGCACTCTCCACAATATTTCTTAGTCTCTTATTGTAGCATCGATAGGATTTTCTATTAGTTGAATATCCCAAGAAGATAGCTTCATCAATTCTAGCATCAAACTTTCCTAGTTCTCATCCACACAGTTAAGTAGTGGGAAGAATTTGAGATTCAAATAAATCAAGAAATCATGTGTATATAGTAGACTCAGCCTTCCGTACTCAGCAAGAACAAGTTGTAACCCAAGAACACATTCCTAATATCTTGAAGAGTATATTATATGCTTCAGATCTAATTCTATCAATACCCACATTGCCGAACATCAAGAGCCTAAACAAGGGAAGTTATAGAGATTCCAATATTAAGATGGATTGTGCATATGAAATTTATGTATGCCATTTGCGACTTTGAATGGTGGCTGAAAAGTGTTGCACCAATTTACGAGGATACAAAATGGCAGCATACTACAAACAGGTTACTTACATTCCTATATGAACCACCCTCCAGAATTGGAAACAATCACATTACTCGAATCTACAAGGTCTTACACCTATGTTGCTAGCCATAAATCATGCAAATGCAAAGAGAGACCAATACAAGCCATTATCAACCTGTACCCGAAATTTTACACCATAAAGAAAGAAGATTTTGATCATTTTGAAATATTTGGTTGGAGTGAATTACTTTTATACAAACACTTTTGAAACATAGAAACCGACATAGGGGTCACTAAGGATGCAATAATCACAAATTGGTAGCAAATGCATGCAACCAAATATGAGGTCTGGCACATTATTAGAGCTGTTCAAGTAAATGATAATCCATAAGAAGAATAAATCAGTGACGATGATGTAGATATGCCTGCCACAATGAAGATGAATGAGTGGGAGCTGTTGTCAAGAATGAAACATAAAATCAACAATGGCATGGACGAACTCAAAATACTCGGCCGACATGAATTTGACACAAACCATGCTTGGGAGAGCCCTGAAATCCCATATGAATTGCACAACATTGCGATACAGTTTATACACATAAATAAAACAAGCACCAAAAATTAACATATGACACCAATAAAGTATACACCCATATGTATGCTATTATTGGAACAAAAGAAGGCCCTCTCAATAGTGTCAACCCACAACAGTAGTGTGCTGAACAACCCATTACACATGATCATACAAGGTACCTCAAGTATAGGGAAATCATACCTTATAATTTGTATACGAAATCTATTATAGGAAAATGCACCACACCAAAAACCCCCAATATTTGTACTTGCTCCCACTAGAATTGTTGCATTTAAAATTCATGCATCAACTATCCATTCAACACTGCAAATCCCCATCAAATAAATGGAGCCACTATAGGGCCAAACACTGATAATATTCGAAGAATAACTCAAACACATAAGATACATACTTATCGATGAGATGAGCTTCATAGGTCCTAAATTTATATTGAATATAGATAGACGACTTTGTGAAGCTTTTCCCCATTGTTGCATTTATGCTTTGGAGGTGTATCTATAATACTAGTTGGAGACATTACCCAATTGCCACCTATTATGGACAAACCAATATACACATCACACTCAAATTCCCTAAAACTCTGGAACCAATTCACAATAGTTGTCAACCTAACAATGATGTTCCTCCAACAACGAGAATCCCTAACCCAATCACACTTTTGTCAAACATTACTAAACATACGAAATGCACACCCAACATAGGAAGATTGGCAAACATTGATGATGCAAACAAAATAACAATTAATGCCAACTGAAAATGACCCTCAAAATGACCAATTCGAGAATGCTATCTGCCTTTTCCCTACAAATGACATGGTAGACCTTCACAATACAAGAATGCTAGAATAATTAAACCGCCCAATTGCAATTGGTACAACCACAATGACAAGAAGCTAAACAACTACGAAGGCTGACGACGAACAACTTGAAAAACAAGTCCTATTATCATCAGCCCAACCAATCATGCTAACAACAAACATATGGACACAAAAGGGCCTTGTAAATAGAGATCTTGGTGAAGTCATGGAAATAGTTTATGACTCTCAGTTTAGACCACCCGACGTGCCAATGTACATCATGGTTAGGTTCGATAGCTATAGTGGACCCCCATGGCATCCTGGAGACCCAAAAGTTGTACCCATAACACGAATATCACTAGGAAACCTTAGACAACTACCAATAAAAATGGCATGGGCTATTACCATACATAAATCGTAGGGCTTAACATTGCAAACAGCCACCATCAATATTGGCACCATGGAAAGACAGGGGCTAACATTTACTGCAATATCCAGAGTGATATCCCTGAACAATCTTTGCATCAATCTGACATTCTCTTACAAAAGGTATGCAAAAATGCAAAACAACGCATACATAGTCATAAGGAAAAAGGAAGAAGCTCGACCGTAACAAGTCCCTTTGGTAAAGAGGAAGCATGCTTCTCTAATTTTACTCAAGTAATTTAATCTATATATTTCACCTATATAATGGTCATCTTAAAGATAGCTTTGGAGTTCTACCTATACAATTTTACTCATGTTGATCCATGACAATTTACTACAGTTGTCCTATTTGCCAGATTGTGCAACTTGAAGATTTCTCCACCCAAGCAATGGTGAAATTGCAATAACCTATATTGTTGATGGAAGGAAAGGTAAACACCAATGATCATGACCTTGACTATTCACATGCCCTTGCACCTGAAAAAAATATAGTTTCCTTTAAGTCGCAATAAATTGCTTTCATTTCTCTTTGACTTTGTTGTTTCCCATCAACAACACAAACAGGCACTCATGTTTCACTTCTCAACAGTTCTTTACTTCACCATTCCACATGCTTCTTCTTGTAGATCACGAAAATAAAACCAAACAACATGGATATTATCACATTGTGATCAACATTTCTACAACATAAATGGTTACTCAGGAGTGAAACAAGCGGTGCCTTTTATTGTTACATTTTTTGGTGTCCAATACATACCACCCAATATATATTCTTTCATTTAACTATTAACATATCATCCCCAGACTACACATATACTATCCTTTAGCTATTATCATATCCTCCACAACCCATGCATGGTCATAAGGAAAAAAGAAGAAACTCGCTTGTGGCATCTCGTTGTATAGAAGAGGAAGTATGCTTCTTCAATATTTTTCAAGTAATTTAATCTTTATATGCGATATTGAACAGAATATCCATAGGCACCTCTATGTAAGTATGCAAGGCCTTCAATCTCATGAAATTGAATTATTTCTTGACATTGTCTATTTTTTTGTTGGGAAAGAGAACCTGGAAGCAACATTGAGGTTCTGGGAAGCTATTGGCCATGCTTCAAATAGAGCCTTATAGAAACTAATTCAAAATTCACTTTTTAGATTAGATGATAAAAATCAGTTTATAATGCATGATCTACTACAATACATGGGAAGGGAAATGATTGCAGATAAATCTCAAGACTTTGGAGAACATAGTAGATCATGGAGACCGGAACATGCACGAGTTATAACTAAATACCTGGTAAGAATCCATCTCCTCTGTACAATTTTATTTATGTTGATCCATATTAATTTTCTATTATTGTTTAATATTTACCAAATTCGATATATTTTGTCCTTTAATTCATCTTTTGCTTGAAGTAATTGGGGCATCCTTATATGACATAACTGAAACTAGTTATTTGGATGAATCTTCAAGACATTTAGAAAGCAATATTGACCAAAATATCCACAGGAGCCTCTCCGTAAGTATGCAAGGCCTTCAATCTCATGAAATTGAATTATTTCTAGACATTGTCTACTTTTTTGTTGGAAAAGAGAACTTGGAAATAACATTGAGGTTTTGGGAAGCTATTGGCCATGCTCCAAATAGAGCCTTAGAGAAACTAATTCAAAATTCACTTGTTAGAATTGATGATAAAAATCAGTTTATAGGGCATGATCTTCTACAATACATGGGAAGGGCAATGATTGCAAATAAATCTCAAGATCTTGGAGAACATAGTAAATCATGGGGACTAGAATATACACAAGTTAGAACTAAATATTTGGTAAGAATCCATCTCCCTATGAACACTATAAGTTATTTACTAGTAGTTTAGTTGTTTAGGATCACAAACTTTTCAAATGGGTGAACTTTGAAAGCATTTTGAACATATGACATTTTTTTAAAGATTGCATGCTCTTTAGAATTGACATGGTTGGAACTAATTTATAATGTTTTGTATTGATTGTTCATTGCAGAGTGGTCACTGCAAATTAGGAAGACAGATTACCCTTCTTATGGAATTTTGTAATTACAAAGGAAATTATATCAAAGTTTCTATACATTTTGCACTCTGTGTGCCTCACTTTTTGTTATGGGTTCTATTTATTTTGTGGTCAAACTCAACAAATTTCTTATGGATATGCTTTTTACATGTATCATTGAAGAACATCATAGTTTACTATATTTCAAAAAGTTGTTTGTGAGTTCAAACTTCAATACAATGAGTACTATTGTTCCATCTTAAATAATTTATAAGGTAGATTATTGTTGGTTTTGTAGTTAATGATAAAATCCAATGGGATGTTATAAGTGTTGTTTGATAAATGCAAACTTCGTACTTAATTTTTTAGAATAAACGAAGATAATTTCAACACTCCCTAAACACAATTTCCAAACTCCTTACATTGAATAGCATAATTAATTAGCAAAGATCTATCTTAAAAACATCCTATCAACCGTACACATTGCACCTTAACTAGGTGCAAGTGGTAGTATATGTAAATGTCTATTATTTATAGTCTATCAATTAATCCCTCTGTGCTGCTTGTAACATCTTATAGGGTGATCCTTTGTCTTTTAAATAGTTTGTATTATAGATCTATTTTAGTGTTCATTGTGGGTGGCTTCTAGATAGTAAATTTGTTTTCAAAAGTCACAAGAATTTTAGCTGCTTGAGACAATTCCTTCTCAAAGGAATTATTGTGTGTATATTTATTTTATTTTAACTAGGTGGTGGTTCATAGTAACTTATATATGTTATTATATCATTTAAAAAAAATACAATGGATAATAAACAAATGATAATATAGAGGGATGATTTATGTACAATTCATTCTACTCGTCTTATTGTATGGATAATAAGAAAAAATGATAATACAAAGGGACAATTTGTGTACAGTTCATTTTACTCATCTTACTGATCTTGCACTTTTGATTTTTTTAAACCATTTAATCAGTTTGATTTGGAAAGGAAAGTAGGCTATTTTAATGCTGGGCAGCAAAATAATGTGCAATGGGCCCACATAGGTTGAGGTCTCACTGCCCTCTCACTTAGTTTAGTTGCCTGTCAATTGGATTTGGATCCTCCCGCTAGGCTCTTTTTCTAATGTTTTCCATACCTACCTTATGTTGAAATCAGTGTGTTTACAACCAAAGAAGATGCGAGCTCATTCAATGTCTATTTTTTAAAAGATAAATTTGTCTCGTGAAGAACTCTATGATAATAATACAATTTATCAAATTTTTCTCTATTTTTAATATAGACATAAAATGAATATTCTTAAAGAAGAGGGGTGGTTACAATTTATCAATTTTTTCTCTATTTCAAAAAGTTGTTTGTGTGTTCAAACTTCAATACAATGAGTACTATTGTTCCATCTAAAATAATTTATAAGGTAGATTATTGTTGGTTTTGTAGTTAATGATAAAATCCAATGGGATGTTATAAGTGTTGTTTGATAAATGCAAACTTTGTACTTAATTTTTTAGAATGAACACAGACAATTTTAACACTCCCTAAACACAATTTCCAAACTCCTTACATTGAATAGCATAATTACTTAGTAGAAATCTGTCTTAAAAACATCCTATCAGCCGTACGCATTGCACCTTAACCAGGTGCAAGCAGTAGTATATGTAAATGTCTATTATTTATAGTCTATCAATGAATCCCTCTATGCTACATGTAAAATTTTATAGGGTGATCCTTTGTCTTTTAAATAGTTTGTATTATAGATCTATTTTAGTCTACATTGTGGGTGGCTTCTAGGTAGTAAATTTGCTTTCAAAAGTCACATAAATTTTAGTTGCTTCAAACAATTCCTTCTCAAAGGAATTATTGTGTGTATATTTATTTTATTTTAACTAGGTGGTGGTTCATAGTAACTTATTTCTGTTATTATATGATTTTTTAAAAATACAATGGATAATAAACAAATGATAATACAGAGGGACGATTTATATACAATTCATTCTACTCATCTTATTGTATGGATAATAAGAAAAAATGATAATATAGAGGGACAATTTGTGTACAGTTCATTTTACTCATCTTACCGATCTTGCACTTTTGATTTTTCTAAACCATTTAATCAGTTTGATTTGGAAAGGAAAGTAGGCTATTTTAATGTTGGGCAGCAAAATAATGTGAAATGGGCCTGCATAGGTTGAGGTCTCACTGCCCTCTCACTTAGTTCAGTTGCCTGTCAATTGGATTTGGATCCTCCCGCCAGGGTCTTTTTCTAATGTTTTCCATACCTACCTATGTTGAAATCAGTGTCTTTACAGCCAAAGAAGACGCGAGCTCATTCAATGTCTATTTTTTAAAAGATAAATTTGTCTCGTGAAGAACTCTATGATAATAATACAATTTATCAAATTTTTCTCTATTTTTAATATAGACATAAAATGAATATTCTTAAAGAAGAGAGGTGGTTACCATTTATATATATATACAAATAAATGACAATAGATAATGATAATTGTCATGTTAGATACAGTGATGACCAGTACATTTAAGAAGACATGTGAAAAATATATAAATAATATATGCTAGAACCTTGTTATAAGAAGCACTGATATATATACAATGTTACTATTAAAACCAATACGAACGAAGATTGGCGAGCTTAGGAACGAACGAAGGTTGAAAGAGGACAGGAGTTGCGAGTAAACAATTACATGTGACCTGCTTTTTGTTGACTATTATAGAGATGGGTCGGCAGACGAGGAGTAGCGAAAAGATTGAGAGGAACATTCGTGTGAATTGAGAGTTCATATTTCTCACTCATGTCCAAATCTTGGGCTTCTTCACCAGGTCGAAGCGATCAGTCAAATGCATGAATAAAGCTTGCAAGTGCAAAATGAATAATACGAAGCCCCAGATTATATCCGGGGCACACTCTTCGCCCTGCAAAAAATGGTATTATTCGAAAATCTCTTCCATCGAGATGAACGGGATTGTCCACAAAGCGATCCGGATTAAATTCCAGCGGCTTCTCCCACGCATTTGGATCTCTTGCCACGGCCCACACATTCACCATCACCCGAGAATTTGGAGGAATGAAATGCCCCATTACTACCCTTGAACTCTCTGGAGATGCGTGAGGAAGCATAAGTGGCGTTGGAGGATACAGTCGAAGAGGTTCCGTTACAACTACTTGTAAGTATTTGAAGCGAGGAAGATGAGATTCCGTTACTCTCTCATCCATTCCCACAACTGCGTCTACTTCGTCTCTCACTTTGTTTATCAGATGAGGATGGCGGATCAGCTCAGACATCGCCCATTCTACCGTGCGGGTAGCCCTGTCCGTTCCTGCAGAAATCATGTCCTGCATTTCCAAGCTTAAAATCATTGCACGATTCATCTCTTATATTTATGTCAGAATACTACTGTAAATTGAAATCATTGCATTGCGTACCACTAAAATGGCTTTGATATTAGACTCGGAAAGCTGTCCTCCCTCACCGGCTGAATTAGATTTGAGTTGATGTAGAATCTGTAGAAAGTCCCTGTTGCCATCATCCTCACCGGAAAAAGGCATACGACTCTGTTCTTCCATCTTCCTCACCAGAAATTGATCAAGGCGCTTGTGCACGCTCTTCAATTTATCGAGAGAAGCGCCCAAGCTAATCCGCTCTAAGAAAGGAACGAAATCCCCAATCCTAAAACGAGTAGCCGTTCTCAAGAAATCCTCCATTAGTTCTCTGAAATGTTCGGCCTCCGCGTTGTTCTCGGCAAAGAGTCTCATCCTGAGCGTCATCTGTCCAATAACATTACAAGTAAAGACATTAGCAAAATCTCCCACATTTATAGCATTAGCTCGCTATTTAAAGATGGAATCGAGCAACAGAGCCATTTCTTCTTCTCGAAACTCCTGCCACTTTTCCAAACATTTGGGGGTCAAGAGATGCAAAATGCAGAGCTTTCTTAGGAAAGGCCACTGAGAGTAGGGAGAAAAGATGATGTCGCTTCTATTGTACAAGAGAATATCCGCTGCCGCTGATCCGCTCTTCGGTCTGTTAGAGAAATCGGAATCAAATGTCTTGAGGATAGCAGTTGCAGCCTCCTGGGAGCAAGCAATAATGGCGGGGGTGGTGCCCAATTTGAGATACATGAGGCCACCATAGCGCTTGGAGAGAGCGTAAAGACAGTGGTGGGGATTCGAACCGAGGTCCGGCAGACTACCCAAAACAGGTAGCCCTCGTGGCCCCGGCGGCAGCTTTGGCTTTGCCTTTCGTCCACTGAAGAAATAGAGACAACTTAGCAGTGCTATAATGAGTGGAAGCGTTACTGAAACTGAGAATGACCAGAAGAACGAAAGAAGATTACAAGTATCCATAGATCTTTCTGCTTATGTCCTTACCACTAATGCTTGGGAAAAGGTTGAGTTATATAGGAAAATAACCTTGAGCGGAGACAAGAATATTGATCTGGATGATGACGCGTGTCCTGAGACTAAGGGCTATCCATGAATGCTGCTTTGTCTGAGACTTTCTTAAACCAGTCAAGCTCTTTATTGGCGTCATTTATTTTTTCTCTCTTTGACGAAGTCAATTTTCAAAGCTCCTGCAACTCTCAACATCTCCAAAGCCAATGAATGTGCCACCCGATATGTAAGGAGCGTTTGCATTTGAATGAGGCGCCCTTTATTTTTATTTTTTTCAAGAGTCATTGAAAAAGGGGTGGGCTAGAAATTGTCCCACTAGTTTAAGGATGTTATCTTTCATTTGTCAAACATCTAAGTTTTATTTCTATTAAAAAATAGTTTTGGAGGGAAATGAATTATTTTTAATTGTTTTTATTATGCACATACCAAGATATTATGTTCATGAGACCATCAGCTTCCTTAAATTTTAAAGCTTAAAATTTAAGCTGAATTACACTGCAAAATTCATGGGACCACCAACTTTAAAGTTTTTCGTAAAAAATCTCAATAGTATCAATTCTAGTTTTTAGGAAGCCCCCCTCCATGGAGCCCCAGCCTAAGATGTACAAATTCAAAACTTAAAAAAAAAATATTAAAAAATATTTGCTAGGTTGCTTGTGCAGTTGGCCCTTTGAAATAAGCTGGGAATTGATCTCCTAAAAAATAGAAATTCATGTATAGTTAATATTAAGTGTATTTATGCATTTAAGTAAGTGAATAGAGTTGGAGATATTTTTTTTTCATTAAGAGTTATTCCTTGTAGGAGAATGTGTTGACCTATGCAAGTCGTGTTTGCAAAGTAGAAATCTATTAAAGAGAGTTGGAGGTACTTTGCCTTTTTTTTAACAATGAGAGTTGAAGTAGTCAAACTTCTTCCCTTTTCCTTATGATTGTGTACAGATTATTCTATATTTTTTGCATATCTCTCATAAGTGAATGCTTGATTTTTATTTATTTTTTATACTTTAATTTGAATATATTATAATCTATTTTTTAATTTAAACGTCCAATTAAAGCTTATGTTTGTGTTTATTTCTATAAAAATATGACTATAAAAAAAAATAACATGAATAACTAATTATTTATTATTTATCTCACTGCAAATATAATATTGGAATAACTTACTCCTAAAAAATAAAACCCTAAATATAAATAACTAATTTTGTAATCTTTCATCTCCCTAAGCATAGTGAAAAATATAGACTACAAAATTTACATATACTCTTTTCTAAAAACAGACACAATGAATTTTAAAATATTGTTATAATTAATTATTTTTGATAAAGATAAATGGGTTTTACATGTACCCGAAACCAAAAGTTTTACAAAAGTCGACCATCAACCAAACAGACATAAACCAATAGCAAAACATGGGAGCACCCCAGAATAGTCACGAAAGAAAAAGAGTCTCAGACAACAAGACAAAACAAAACAAAAGCGCTCAATTAAGAGAGTGCACCAGCTCCTTGTTCTTCTAGATGGAAATCTTGTTGATTTCCTCCAGTTACTCCATAATGAATCTACAGGTACCCTTATTGTTGCTCCTACTTCTAGTTCTAGAACCAGGGCTAGTTGTTTTGTTGTCTTCAGTAGCCATGTCTTCACCTCCATAATATTTCTTAAGTTCACTGTGAAAGGATTTGTATTCTGCAACCATGGCATTGATCTTTTCGAGCCCCTCTATACTATTGTTCATGGCTTCTTTGCTTATGTCAACCAGGTTCTTGAGGTTTTTCTTTATCTTTGCCATAGACTGTTCCACATTTTCAATTCTTTGTCTGTGGTTGCATTTCATCACCTCGACATCCTGGGAGAGCTTCTGGGTCATAATCATGAGTTTCTCAGATGTGTAAGGCTCAAGGGAGGTGGTGAAGATATCAATAATCTCCTTAACCCCCACTTTGAGGGTTTCAATTTCTCTCTCCACCCACTTGCAGTAACTCTCCTGGCTTCTGGTAGATTCCATCACGAGGTTCATTAGATTACTAGTGCTTTGTATCCCACTGTTCTCTTCTTTAGCCATGGTCCCCTTCTTTTCCTTCAGGACATTGATTGGAAAGGGGCTCGGCATTAGAAAGCAGTTTGTTGGTAGATTTATATTTGTTGGCTGCCCATCTGGGAGGATTCTTACTGCTAAATGTCCTAGTGGTGACCCATATCTCCCCTTCTTCCACTGGCTTATAATCAGGGTCATCAAAAGCAATGGCACCCCCACTATCCTCCAAATCCATTTCCGAGTCATAGACATCTTGAATATGAGTATGTTGGCCTTTCTTAGTTAGAGAGGGCACAACTTCAAGGGTCTTAGTGTACTCCATGATAAGCACAATAAGCTCATCATGAAGAACAAGATTGTTTGGATTCTCCATATGTTTTTCAAGATTATTTTCTAAAGAGGAGGCTAGATAAAAAGGAACACAAATGATTTTACCATGCCTAAAATGATTCAGAATGGTTAAATGATAGGAAAAGATACTGACATATCTGCCATTGAGCGTAATATACCTCATGATGAACTAGGCCATGTCCGCTCAGGGATCCATAAGATCTTTCCTGTTGTAGCCACCATCAGCCATCTTGGTAACTCTTGAGCGCTCCTTGTCTTTGTCAAAGAAATTCGTCAAGTCCTTCTCCCTAGTTTTCTTGTCTCTATAGAACCTTCCGCCATTCATCGGCAGACCAGTGACCATCTCCACAAGGGTTTCATCAAGCTGATACTCACCTCCATAATCCCTAAGGATCCCTTTCTTCCACCCCTTGACAAAGGACTCCGTGAGCATAGGAGAAGGGCCGTGAAATCTATCCAAGAAGTGGACAATTTCCCCATCAATGATTTCCTGCCACACATCCTTGTTTTTTTTCCTTTTTCTCACAAGTAGACAGTTCTTTCCTATTCTTGTCCCCACCCATTATGCTCTAGGTCGTTGAACAACAGGAAATGGGCCACACCAAAGAAGTCTCCGAATAGTCGGAGGAAATGGGCAACACCAGAAAAGTCTCCAAACAATAGCAGAAAATGGGCCACACAATAAGACAAAAAATCTAGGCATAAGGGAAGTTTCTAGATCTTCAGTTAGGGAAAACAAAAAGGAGTTGTTTCCCCATCAACTCTATCAAATCATGATTAAAGATCATTGATTAACACAAGGGGCATAATCATCACGAGCCAGATAGCATAGGTTTTTTGGGAATGAATCCCTACTACTCCACCATTTAGTCACCACATATACCACCGCCAGATTGGCTAGTAGACACATTGCTTTGTTTCCTTCCCGGTATACATGCGAAATTTTGAATTCTTCCAACTCATTTATTATATCCCGACAATCCTTGATCAGATTAGCAATCGTCCAGCTAGGATCCATGCGCCCATTCAGACAATTGACAATGTTTAGTGAGTCAGACTCCAACCGAACTTTTCTGAAGCTTTCTCTTTTAGCCATGTATATTGTTATGCTAACTATATTTTATAATTTTTAAAAAATGTAAAATTTAAATTAATTTATTAATTTCTTCAATATATTTTAAAAAATTTATCAATTGATATTATTCAGAAATCGAATAATTTTACAAGTGCAGATTTAAAAGATAAGTAATCTTATAACTTAATTATCATTATGAATAGAATCCTTAAACAAAAAGCCATAGTAATGACATTTAAAAAAATCATCAATTGTGTCCATTAACATTAATTTTTGACTCCTTCAAAAGTATTTATTTCTCTCACGCACTAGAAAGTATATTATTCAAGGAGGTCTTGTGATCGCATCGCTTAAGTGGTAAAGCTATCTATTGTTCCAATCATAATGTTGACTATGAAGTAGATAGGTTGTTTTATTCAAGTGGTCTCACAAACATATATTTTGATAATTCATCAAATTTCTATTTTAAGGCACACATTGTCCAAGAAGGCTATCATGTGTTTTACATAAGATAATTGTTAAGTCCTTTGGAAAGAAGAAAACACTAATCAATAATTTTCACTACAAACCCCAAATGGAATATCAAAAAATTCAAATTGATGGTTTTTGCGCACGTGGGCATACTTACATAGCTAGAGGATGACAAATGCATAGGCATAACGAAGCAATGGCTTTCCAGATGGAAGGAATGCAACTAGAGTTGAATTTTTTAATACAAGGGTCTTTAGGGTTTAAGTAAACAATGAATGTATATTTTTATGTTTCGGAATGATAAGGGCTTATTGCAAATTAAGGCTTTCACTTTCAATAAAATTTCTTTGGGAAGACTGTTGTGCTCTTGCCTATGCAAAGGAAAATAGTTGGAATTTTGTAATTTGAAGCTGAGATTATTTGTACTCCGGTTTCTAGGGTTTTAGTAGTTAATTTTAATATGGAATTTGCAAGTAGCTCAACTAAAAGATGACGTTGTCATGTTCTGCAAATGTCCTCCTTGCGTGTCCCAAAATGGGAGCTATGTGATAGGGTATGGACATAAGCCAAAGCATTATGGTAGAGATATTTTTGTCACATATTATAGTTGGAAATGCTCTGGTAGACGTTCATGGAAAATGTGGAATACAGGCTGAGTAGGTGGGCCTTGGGAAGGTAAACCTGATAGGCTCTAGCAAAGAACCTTCCCGCTACAAAAAGATCCTATTGTATGTGGGAAGTGTACATAGATATTACTATACATAGATATTTTGCCAAATAAAATTCGTCATGAGGTTGTGACATCATGTGGAAATTGTTATGGACTTATGGTAATCTTTTATCACAAAGGACATCTTTAATATAATGATAGATACAAAGTATAGTGATATATTAGATACAATTAGAACATAATATCTTTTGAAGGATTTTCAATATAATTAAATAAATTATAGGCCATTCATACAATTTAGGATATCAAATAGTACAATTTTTTGAGAAAATGTTTCCTTTAAAAGCTTCACTTGATGGCCTTTAAGTTGTCTGTCAATGAATGGTTTAGTCGTTCTAAAAGTTCAGGCTTAAGTTTAGGGTTTTTGAGGTCTACATCTTCAAATCTTACTAATTAGAATTAAAAACCATGGAAAATTAGATAATGGTCTAATTTTAAAATGTTTATCAATTAACAAAATAAAAGCCACAATGTTTGGCGAATAGTCTACATAAACTAAGATTTTATGTGTGGATTTGGTTGTAGGGCTCTGTGCATGATCGTACAAGATCTGCACCAAAGTTTAACAGAGAAGAATTAGCTCACAATCTCAAGCTTAGTTGGTTTGAGTGGAGTGGAAATTAATTGACGCTGCATTACCTTTTTAAACTACTATGGGTGGAGTTTTTCCACTCTAGGTAACAGCCAGTCACGTTCTATGAGATTTGTCCAAAAAATTCAATTATTTTGAATTTTTTTTCTAATGGAGCTAGATTTTGTTGTCATCAATATCTACTAATATAGAATATTAGTAGTTTTCAAATAACAAATTCTTATTGTTAATTTTAAGAAAATAATTCACAAACAAGAAGATGTTGGCAACAAGGCATAAAACTGAGAGGGGGGTGAATCAATTTTCTCAAAACATTTTCTTAACTCGAACAAAATTTTAGATCTGATAATTAACAATGAAATTATAAATCAACACCACATCAATAACACACATAACACTACGATTTTTGACATGCAAAACTTGATCAAGGGAAAAATCACGGTGAGAACCTACCCACAATATGATGATACCCTATTAGGGGTATATGCAATATTACAATGGGGAATGCACATGCATTCAGGCATACTGCCTAGGGCTCATTGCTCAAAAGAAAGAAAGGGCTACAACCCAGGGAAGACTCATTGTCTTACAAACATATTTGGATTACATCTAGAAGATCATGAACTGATAAAATAACATCTCCTAACGCTTATCTACAGTTCTGGTTAGGCACATATTCTTCTCTTTCACACTTTTTGATACTTCTTTGCACTACTTCACTGCTTCCAAAAGATCAAAGCATTATTTGTACACCACATACATCTACAGCATACAATTTCAAAGATATTGCATTATACATGCCATCAATCTATCTTTCAAGTTTGGTTCAACACACATCACAAATTATAAAGAAATAAACATACATTCTATGATATTATATTTGGACTAGAATAGTGTCAGCTAAGACATAGTATGGACCTAAATCAATACCTCGAACATGAAACACCTCCAAGAATTATGCCTCCAACATCTGCAACATGCTACAAACATCATATCAGCCAAGAACATGAAGAAAACCAATGAAGATATTATTTACAAGAAATAACTACTTGCTATCAAGAGTGGCCATGTATGTGAATTCAATGGAAAAGTGATAAGTGTAACATTTAATACAAGCCTCTTCATAGACCCTACTATAGAAGAATTAGAGAAACTGAAAGATTGATTCAAGCAAAATGTTAACGGTGGACAAGAAATTTCACATCAACTTGCTATGGTTGCTCCCCCCCCCCCCCCCCTCAAAGAATGATAATCAGTGAAATATAGGAACATGCACCAAATTCAGTGCAACCCTTCCATTGCATCATAATGGAATTAGTACAAAAAATAAACTCTAACTCATTTTTCTATCCAGCATGTCCCACCCAAGTAAATGGGAAACCGTGTAAGAAAAGATTAGACTAGACTGAAGAAGAAATGGTGCAAGAGCACCTAGAGTTTTGTCATCATGTCAGTTAGATGTTTGAGTCTTAGAAGTTAGGGGTCATGTCATTTTGATTCAATAAGGTCTATGGAGACCATTTGCAATGTCATTTGATGTTTTTAGGTTTGTATATGTGAAATTTGGAGTCATATTTTGCAAGCCTATAAAACGTTGTCGTAGTTGTCATTGGGATCATTATCCTGATAAAAGGTTCATCGGGATAGTTTCTTCTATCAAGATTGGCAAATGTTGTTTAGTTGACTATGGAGGTTTATCTTGATAGCATCCAATTGCCTCGTTTAGTATAGCTATGTCGACATGCAGTCATTGGGGTAAGTTTACGTTATCAAAATTGCACATAAAGGTTACCCCACCGATATTAGTTATTTCGATGGGTGGAAAAAGACTTAAGTTTGGGATTTCTATCTCGACGTCTGTATCCACTACTGTTTAGTCAATTCGAAATTGTTATTCCATTGTCTATGTAAAAATTGATTTTTCAAATCTGGTAGTTGAACAGTCATGCAGTCCAATGATCATGGTGGGAAAGTACAAATTTGGTATAAATTGTATAGCATCATTGGAAAACTGATTCGAAAGGAGTAATATAAGAATTTGGTTCTATAACACAGTTTCAAAATTTTGCAATCACTGGCATCGTATTGAAGGATCATTTTTTTCTTTAATTCCTCTATTTATTGTACATATGTATTGTTGTATGAATTCGATTTGATTGGACAATTGCTAACTTGGGTTTTATCCATGATTTGACAATTCTCCTTCTCTGTATTGCATCAAAGTGGTATGAGAGCTTAGGTTCTGATTGGGAGTTTTATGTGTGTGAAGTTTTAGAGGAAATAGTGATTGCATAGAAAAAGAAGGGTAAGATGCCTCCCAAGGGAAGTGCGGTCCTCAGATAAGAGGTGAGGTTGGTCAAGGAGGGCCAAGATGGTATGATGCTCAAGATAGCAACACTAGAAGCATCTTTGAAGAGAACTGAGGTTACTAATGTGGATAACGACTCAGAGGAACAAGAAGTAGGTGAGAAGGGGAATGAATCTTCCCAAAATGTACCCCAAGAAGAACAGTTGGGGCTAAAAGAGAAAAAGGTCCTAGCAGTGATCAAGGTTGTCAAAGGAGGCTATTCTGACATGAAATTGGATTTGCCAATGTATGGTGGCAAGATGGATAATGAGGAGGTTCTAGATTGGATAGATGCCCTTGATAACTACTCTAACTTCAAGGAGGTCCCATAGGACCAAAAGGTGAAGTTGGCCAAGACTAAGTTGAAGGGGTTAGCACTGACTTGGTGGAATTACACTCAGTCAGAAAGGTTGAGAAGAGGAAATCACAAGATTAACATTTGGGATAGAATGGTAGCAAAGGTGAAGGCCCAATTTCTACTAGGTGACTATGAGATTCAAATCTTTAGGAGACTACAAAACCTAAAGCAAAAAGAAATGGATGTGATTACATATATAGAGGACCTCCATAAATTGAGCCTGGGGGAAGGGCACCATGAAGATGAAGTGGAGAAAATAGCAAGGTATATAAATGGGCTGAGACATAGCATACAAGATGAGTTGAGCCTAAGTACCCCTAGGAGTGTAGAAGAATATTTTCAGTTGGCCATAAAAGAAGAATAGAAGGTCAAGAGGAGGCAAGAGCAGTAGGATAGAGGTAGAAGAAATAACAATAGAGGAAGAGGAAATTTTGGAGGAGGTAGAACACAATTCTAAAAGCATCAAGGGGAGACTAGTGGACAACAAGAACAAACCAATGAGAAAAGAGATGGATTTAGGGGCAGGAGATCTCACACAAGATGTAGATTTGCAAACCAAAGAAGGGGATCAAACACATTCTCAAGGAAGTTCTTTCAAAGTGGCCAAATTCGTCACCCTGCTTGGAGATGCCCAGACAAACTAAGTACAATCTCGTATGGAGGAGGAAGGAGGACACAACTTTTTCATGAGGAAGAGGCAGAGAGTGTGAAATCACCATCATTGCTTGCAGAACCTATGGTAGGGGAAAAATTACTCATGAGGAGGATATTGATCAAGGTCCCAACAGTCAAGGAACCACCACAAAGAAAATCTTTGTTTACAACCACATGTATGGCACAAGGTAAGGTATGTAAAGTGATAATTGATTTTGGTTCCACTGATAATGTAGTTACAGTAAAGATGGTAAAAAAGTTAAAACTAAAGAGGATCCATCACCCCACACCATACAAGGTGTCTTGGCTAAATAAGGGTCAACAAGTACTTGTCAATGAGTCTTGGGTAGAGTTCAGTATTGGTCTTTAAGAGGAGCAAAACATTTTGTGTGATATCATTCCCATGGATGTGTGCCACATCCTACTTGGCAGGCCTTGGTAGTATGATAGGGAAGCCCAACATGATGGAAAGAAGAATTTATTTGTCATCAATAAGGTGGGAATATCTTATACCCTTACTCTGCTAAAGGAAGAAGAGAGTGTAGTCCACGAAGACCCTAGAGTAATGGTGGTGAAGGAGAAGGAGTTCATGAAGAACTTGGAAGAAGAGGAGTGTGGATACGCCATTATGGGGAAACCAATCTCAGAAGCAATAGAAAGTGATAGCAAGGAAGTCCCTAAAGAGTTGCAGACCCTAGTTGATAAGTATGAAGGTATAGTAGTAAAGGAATTACCTAATTCCTTGCCTCCCATCTGTGATGCGAGTCATCATGTTGAGCTAATTCCTGGTGTAAGTCTTCACAACAAGGCGGCATACAAAATGACACCTCAATAAAATGAGGAGATCAAGAAGTAGGTCCAAGAATTGCTTGATAAAGGCTTGGTGAGAAAGAGTTTGAGCCCATGTGTTATGCTAACTATTTTGGCACCCAAAAAAGATGGAGATTGGAGGCTTTGTATGGATTCAAGGGCTATCAACAAGATAACCATTAGATATAGATTCCCCATTCCCCGGATGGAAGATCTTATGGACAGTCTAGCAGGAGCAAGGTAATTTACTAAAATTGATTTAAAAAGTGGCTATCACCAAATAAGGATCAGAGAGGGGGATGAGTGGAAGACAACTTTCAGGACTAATGAAGGCCTATATGAATGTCTTTTCATGCCTTTTGGGCTATCTAATTCCCCAAGTACATTCATGAGACTCATGAATGAAGTCTTAGAAAATTTATAAACAAGTTTGTGGTAGCATACTTAGATGACATTTTGGTATTCAACAAGACAAAGGAGGACCATTTGGAACACTTGGATAAGGTGTTAAGAAGGTTGGATGAAGAAAAATTGATGATCAATCTCAAGAAGTGTGAATGGATGAAGGAAGAGTTGGTATATTTGGGGTTTGTGATTTCACAAGGAACTTTGAAGATGGATCTGCAAAAAGTAGAGGCCATACTCAATTGGCCAACAGCTAAATCAGTTGGGGAAGTCAGAAGTTTTTCGTGGTTTAGAAAGCTTCTACCGCAAGTTCATCAATAATTTATGTCATATTGTGGCACCCATGATAGACACCATCAAAGGAGAGAAAAGGACTAGAGTCCAATGGATCAAGGAGGCTGATCAGATTTTTTAGTACCTCAAGACAAGGGTAGATCATCAACTTGTCCTTACCTTACCAGATTTCAATAAGGTATTTACTATAGAGAGTGATTCCTGTGGCTATGCCATAGGGGCAGTGTTGAGTTAAGAGGGGAAGCCAATATCTTTCTTTATTGAGAAATTGAATGAAACCAAGAGGAAGTATTCATCCTATGATTTGGAGTTGTATGCCATGGTGCAAGCACTATAAAATTGGAGACACTACCTACTGCCCAAGGAGTTTGTGGTATACATAGATAACCATGCTTTGAGTTTCCTAAATAGGCAAGAGAAGTTGAGTCGTCGACACATGAAGTGGGTAGAGAAATTGTAGTCTTATAGTTTTACCATAAAGAATGAGAAAGGGCAGGCGAACAAGGTAGTTGATGCTTTGAGCAAGAGGAAAATGATGATAAAAGAGGTACAATTTCAAAGTGTAGGAATCAATTCCTTAAGGGGTATGTATCATAATGATGCACTTTCATGAAGTGTTTGCTGTTTGTGAGTAGTCACAAGGCTCTTTTCATGCAGTGAGTATGCAAATTATGTAGTACAAGGAGGTCTTTTTTTAAAGGGATCTCAGTTATGTGTCCCAAAGTAATCTATTGAGTGAAAAATTGATTAGAGAGAAGCATGGTGGAAGTCTTGGAGGACATTCTAGCTGTGATAAGACATTGGATCAGGTTAAAAGGTTTTATTACTGGCCTAAAATGCACCTAGATGTGAATAAGTTTGTGGAAGGTTGTGGTATATGTCACAGAGCAAAGGGGTCAAGTTCTAATGAAGGGTTGTATCAACCATTTCCCATACCTAATAGACCATGGGAATCCATCAATATGGATTTGTTTTGGTCCTACCAAGGACCACAAGGGGATATGATAGTGTGTATGTAGTTGTGGATAGGCTCAACAAGATGGCTCACTTTATTGCATGTAATGTACAACTAATGATGTCTCTCACATTGAAAACTTACTCTTTAAAGAGATTGTAAGGATCCATGGATCCCCATTATCCATTATGTTTGATAGAGATTCAAAGTTTTTGGGACATTTTTGGAGGACATTATGGAGAAAACTAGGAACTAATCTGAGTTTTAATTCTGCTTATCATCCTCAAACGGATGGGTAGACTGAGGTTTTCAACAGGTAATTAGGCCACCTCTTGAGATCACCAACTAAGGAACACAATCACTCATGGGATCTAATCATACCGCCGGCAAAGTATGCATACACTGATTCAATCAATTAGAGCATAGGGAAGAGTCCATTTGAAGTTGTCTATGGAGTACATCCTAGAGGTATCTATGAATTGAGGGATTTGAGTGGAATGGATAGGAGGAGTGCCCAAGGTGAAGACTTTGTAGTATCCATGCATGAAATCCACAAATAGGTCAAGGAGACACTTCAGAAGAATGTGGACAAGTATAAGAGGAAGGTAGACATGAAGAAGAGAGATGTACAATTCAAGGTGGGTGATCTAGTATTGGCACATTTGAGGAAGGAGAGATTACCAAAGGGAAAGTATACAAAGTTGATGATGAAGATGATGGGGTCATGTAAAGTCATTCACAAGTATGGAAATAATGCTTATGAGATTGAACTCCCACCGGGGTTTTCTATCTCACCTATATTAAATGTAGCAGATTTGTATCCCTATAAGGAGTCTAATTTTACAGGTCAAGGAGAAGAAGGAGTTGAAGATGTTTATTTGGAATGGGTCAAGGACCTTCCACTTGCTCAACCTATGCAACTTGAAGGCATTTTGAACTCAAGAGAAGTGAAGAGGACAAGGAGGAAATTTTATAAGGAGCACCTAGTCAAGTGGCTAGGACTACCAAATGAAGATGTCACCTAGATGTCAGAGGAGGATATAGCATAACATGGGGTCTTAGTTGCAAGTCTTATTTCATCAGGAGAATGAAATCTTTTTCTCTTGAGGTGTATGGTGCAGGAGCACCTAGAGTTTTTCCATTATATCAGTTAGATGTTTGAGTCTTAGAAGTTAGGGGTCATGTCATTTTGATTCAATAAGGTCTATGGAGACCATTTGCAATATCATTTCATGTTTTCAGGTCTATATGCCAAATTTGGAGTCATATTTTGCAAACTTGTACAAAGTTGCCGTAGTGATGATCAGGATATTTATCCTGATAAAAGGGTCATCGAGATAGTTTCTTCTATCGAGATTGGCAAATGTTGTTTAGCTGACTATGGAGGGTTACCTCGATAGCGTCCAATTGCCTCATTCAGTATAGCTATGCCAAAATGGGGTCATCAGGGCAAGTTTACGTTATTGGAATTGCACAAAAAGGTTACCCCATCGATATTAGTTATTCCGATTGGTGGAAAAAGACTTCAATTCGAGATTTATATCTCGATGTTGGTATCTAGTAGTGTTTAGTCAATTCGAAATTATTATTCTGTTGCCTATGTTAAAATTTGATTTTTCAAATATAGTAGTCGAACAGTCATGCAGTCCAACAGTCATGGCAAGAAAGTACAAATTTAGTATAAATTGTATAGCAACATTGGAAAATGGATTCGAGAGTAATATGAGAATTTGAATAACTGAATTTGATTTTGTAACATAGTTTAAAAATTTTGCAATCATTGGCATCACATTGAAGGATCATTTTTTTTTAATTCCTTTGTCTCCTATACATATGTATTGTTGTATGAATTTGATTTGATTGGAAAATTGGTAACTTGGGTTTTTTCCATGATTCGACAATTCTCCCTCTCTGTATTGCATCAAGAAACTTGGTATTGTTCAAAGTGTAACATAACCCTTTCTGAATGTAATTACAGGTACTCCAAATAAATCTATAGGACCACACAGATACAATATGGGAAACTGCATTTGATGAAGGAGCAACAAAACTTCTGGGCATGCCTACAGAAACATTATATATGCTTCAATTTGATGAGAATGTTGAGAAATGCATTGCAAAAGTAATCATAAATGTAATTCATACTCAATTTCTCTTTAGCCTAACATGCAGAAATAATACATATAATAATGATGAATGGTTGAACGTTACCATCACCAAGGATAAGCAGCTAGATTCTTTCGCAAAGAGCACTATTTTGCTTGATAAAATCAAAGATATGTGTATTGATACAAAGCACCAAACTTAAAACCAGCAGATAATTGTTAATAGAATCAAAGATGTAATTTATGCCTATGTAATATAGAAAAAAATAAAGAATAGAATGTCATATATGCAAAATTGTATTTGTCCCTTTCAATATCCAATTTTCCACCTATATGACATTCTATTCTTTATATTTGTTTCAATTCTTATTTAGATGTTATATACCCCTATGTAATGTACACAGGAAGTTCACTTAGTGAACCTAGGGTTATAGCACGTGCGTTCATGACATACTAAAGAATCCCCCTATTTTCATAAAATTTTACCATAAACTCATTTTTTGTCAACCCCTCCCAATACACATCTTGAATTAAAAGCCCCCTCTTTTCACCAAATATTGTAATTTTTCATTGTCGAAAATAAAAACCCCCCTATTTTCATCGATAGGCAATATATTGCACCCTCATTTTTAGGATATTAAACCCCCAAATATGAATGCACATGATATAATATTTCCTAGCCAGTGAAAACCTCGTGCTAATATAGAAGGAAAGAAATCTTTAATATATTATAAATGTCTCTTATATCAATATATATGGATACACAATTCATCGCTTTCAATATCCAATGTTCCATGTATATTATATTGTGTTGTTTATATTTGTTTCGAGGTTTTTTTGTTAATATTTTTATGATTTATCTTATGAATGCTTCAAACAAATGGATGACTCTTGCACTCAAGAAATCAACAATGACCTTAGACAAATACAACATAAAAGAAAACTAAGTTGAAAAAGATGTCGGACCTACTATGCCAACCATAGAGAACAAATAGCTATGGGGTAAATGCACAAAGTTGGGTCCCAATCCCACAGAAGTCCATGGGTTGGGAAAAGAGCCCGCTAAATCGGGCACCCATTTCACTTTGGGTTCCCAAGCCATTCAAAAACGGGCGCCTATTTTTTTCAAATCAGGCACTCGATTTGAAAAAAATGGGGGCCTGTTTCTTGAATGTATTTTTTTTTTTTTTCTTAAGCCATTTTCCATCATTTTCACTGTTTCAAAAATGGGTAAACATTTTAGAGGAGCACGGGTATCCATTTTTTCATCCCAGCTGACCCCCCAGACCATTTTTTACCTCCTTCCAAGTACGTAGTTTTATTTTTTATATTGTGTTTTATTTATTTTTATTATTTTTCAAAAAAAAAATGTTAATTTGTTGTTATTATTTTTCATTTAAAAAAATGTTAATTTATTGTTATTTTATAATTTTATTTTATTTCATGTTTAAAATAGTTTTTAGTTTTTAAATATTGCAAAAAACATGAATAGTAAAAACTATAGGAAAAAAACAAAAAACATAAACATAAACAAACAATAAACATTAGACACACAAAATAGACAATAAAACCTGAACAGAAAAATGAACACTAAACCCTAGATAGTAAAAAAATGAACAATAAACCCTAGAAAATAAATGAACAACAAACCCTAAAAAATTAACAAACAATAAACCCTAGATGAAAATCAACAATAAACCCCCCTTTTCTCTCTCACACACACGTACACGTTAGCATCTCTGTCATTACACTCTCTCTCTCTCTTAATCTCTCCTTATCCCCTCTCTCTCTATCACACAGACATTACCCCCCTCTCTCTAACACACACACACGCACATTACGTCCCTCTCTCTCTTTCACACGTTACCCTCTCTCTATCATTAACTACTCTCTATCTCTCAAATTATCTATTCTCTCTATAACTCGTTGTATCTCAAATTACCTACTCTCCCTCTCTCTCTCTCTATTTTAATCATGCATAAAAGTTTGAATGTTTAAATTTATATTTCTAAATGTTGTATTTAATTATAGGATTCTTTTGTAAAAGTTAGATGTTTAATTTATGTTTAAACTGAACTTTAAAATGATAATGAATATGAATGTGTTTTTTTTTGTGTGTGAAAAATAGGGTTCTTAAATTTGATAATACTCTAACTATCACTATTAATCCTCACTACTTCCTAACTTAGCCAAATCTCTAAAGATATGCTATATATTTACAAACATGATAACATGTCATATACTTTGACTTAATAGTGGAAAGAGAAACCACAACCTATCACCTACTAATCCAACTAATTGCACCACCACATAGACTAAATACATAGTCAATGTTAGACATCCTAATGTCAACATCCCATATCCAATTTGAGTTTGCAAGTCCCTATATTTTTAATAACATGTGGAACAATCCTACTACTAAACTTTCTTCTTTCCAAACTTTGCGCTTTGAAAGCATGGTTGTTGAAAACATGGATTTTTCTTCTTCTTTAATATTATTCCATAAATCACCAATCATTTTAGTGATCTCCCTATCCTTGCCAAGACACAATGCTTTCAATTGTTTATACTACTCAGCAAAGAAAAAATTGTAGCCATTCCTATTTTGCTTTGAAAACATGGTTGTTGAAAGCATTTTTTCTAAATTTGAGTTGTTGACATGCTAGATATTAAATTCCAACCTAGAGGTAGTATGTTCATAAATTCCAATGGCTACCAAAGTGATAGATTTCCACTAAATGTTAGCTCTTATTGAAGTAACATTATGTGTTGTTAAAGTGTTATAAAATGTGGTCAAAGATTCAACTTGCCATCAAAGTGACATTATTGGTGAAGTATCCCAATTGTTTCCAAAATGACATTACTATAATAAATTTAAACTACTCCTAAAGTCAACCTTCTACCAGTGTCACAATGTGCTTCTAAAGATGTTTTTGAACTTTAAAAATATTACACTAAATGTAAAATTATGCCTCAATGAGAAATAGAATGTCATGTGGAAAGAATCTCTATATTTAATCATCGATGTATCCTCACATATATGCATTCCAAATATATAACAATTATATCACTATTGTCATCCTAATAATTTATTGAATCTAAATCATCATTTAATTCATTCTTGTAATATTTTTCTTGCATTCATTTTTATGTGGATTTTCTTGACATAATTATAAAGCTTAACATAGGATTTATTGAGAGACTTAGATCTCACTTTAGATTTGGAGCTTTGTCCTTTTTCTTATTTTTTCTCTTCCTCTAATAGCTAATGCCTCATTTTCATAGTAAATACCCCTCTAATAAGAGAGATACAACGAGAATACAAAACTCCCCATAAAGAAGTAGGTCACGTGCTAATGATGAAAGATTGAAGAAAAAACATGATCCATTACTTGCAAACAACATTTTTATTCCTTTAGGAAGAAATAAATACATTGGTGACTAGAAATGTCATTATAATAAGTTGGGTAAATACAAAATTCAAATCTAAATAGACTTGTGTCTCTAAAAACTTCACGAATATTCACATGTTGGAACAAAATGATGATAAGGAATCTTGTGAGTATCGAAGTAGAATGAGCACCAAAGATAATATGATGGGTTGCCAATGATGAAATAGCTATTGTGAAAGAGGATATCAATATCCTCAAAATAATATTTAACATATGTAATTCTAAACTCCTCAAACAAGGATAATATATTCAAAAGATCTGAATCCCAAGTGGTCTTGTTTAGAAGGTGATTAATGCCATGCTAGACTAAATCAATTAGGTTTATGGAATTGGTAATAATAATCTAAAATAATAAAAAACATAAGATGGATATTAGGTCTTGATAGGATGAGTACTTTAAGAATGAGACAAGCCTCTAAATTGTCAAAGCATGCAGGACCTATGATACAATAAATTTCCTCTTAAGTATCACCATCGAAGGGTATGTGATCTTCATCTACAAAGGGAATGAAACAATCTACAATAGGATCCTCTAGGAATGGAGAGATATGAGGGTCTCCATGAATCTCCTAAAGTCTATTCCAAAGTGTGTGGGGGAAATCAATATCCAATGCAATGCACATAGAATCATGATCTTGATACTAGATCAAATCACTCCTACATGTTCAATGATGTTACACCAAGATTATATAATTTATAGTGTTTCTATTTTAGGTATAAGTCCATACATAAAAGGAAAATGATTACACCACCTAAAAATTATCAAGATATAATTTTACAAAAGAATCATAGTTATCCCTTTCTAATTTTACCACCAAAGTGTGAATAGAGAAACCTATGATACCTCCTCAAATAAAAAATTAAAAGATCAATAAAATTAATACATGTGAAACATATCAAACAAATTCATCTCATGTAAGACAGTCATTTTCAAGTGCCAAGATGTCCAAGTAAATGACTAGAATGTGAAATCACAAAAAATAAAATATAAAATATGAGGGAATATTCTAGAAAATAATCGTGTGATCTATGAAGATTTATGAACCACCTTTTCAATGCCACATGAAGCATGAAAAAATATGCTCTCTATCAAAAGTTACGAGGCTTTAAATTTACATAGCTTGAATTAAGTTAAGAGGACAATAAATCACACTACTGGAAGATTTAATAAAAATAAGAATCAAATATAGATTAATATTGGAATCACATTTTGTGGGTTGCGACTTTGAACAAGAAAATACCAATATAAAATTGAATATAAAAAATAAATAGAGTTTTTTCTTGTTTTAACTCCTCCAAGAGTAGATAACCTACTATTTATTCATGCTTCAACTTAGTGTAGTACTACTTGTTGCGATCACTAAATCATCCCATGATTCTAGCAAAGAACACAACAAAGAAGTACATGTATTGACAAGTTCATAGATATAACTTATGACTTTAATGAATTTAGTTAAAACCAAAAGAGAGTAGTTGAATCGATTCGTATCAAGTTGAAAATATAAAGTGGTAGCCTAATTGACGATAATGGTTAAATATTGCAAGGGTACTAAATTGTAATTCCATGGAAGTTACCTTCTTTGAAAAGATGAACTACACAACGCTACCATTAAAATAAGATTATAAGCCTCTCATTACAAGATGGTCAACTATTATGGGTCCCAAAGTACAACTATCATAGCTATTGTAATCATCCATCTCTCTATAACAAACATACAAATGCACCATGATGGCCCAAAATGTCAACTAAAAATAATTCTTAATCGAGAATGAGCCCTCTGTGGAGTCTAGAGGAGATGATTATTCATTATCTAAATCAATGGAGTCATTTTATTCATTATCTATTCTCTCTCTCTCTCTCATGATTATTTTTATGATTTTGAAGGAACTTATACTAATGCATCTTTAGATGTTAAAAAGTATTGTTTTAGTTGCATGGGCATTATGATGTTTTATTTTGTAGAATATTTCTTATACTTTGATTTAAGTGGATAATATTTCTTAAATGATGCTTATTATTAAAATAGACCCACCTATTAATAATATTATAGATCTATGCGAGTTTCCTTTTTTTATATTTAAGTTGGTAAATTGTATTTAATTATCTTTATTTGGAAGGTGAAATGTAAATTTAATTGTAATTGTAAATTTTCATGTTTGTATATATATGCAGATAATTTTCATAGAATGGATGAGTTTGAGATAGATGAGCTATTAGGTTGAGCCCCACCTCCAACTCCACCCCCTCCACCTCCACCTCCACCTCCACCTCCACCCAGTCAGTTGAGGTAGACCATTAGGAGGAATATTGATTCTTTGATTAGAGATATCTATACCATTAGACGTGAATCTCATTCACCTCCATAGCTCTTACACCTTGCAGATAGTTTGGCTGATGGCCTAACATACAAACAAGTCAATGAATTAAAAATAACAAAAATGGATTTGAAACAATATTTTGTGAACCCTAAGATAAGTGAAGAGATAGATCTGAAGAAGCCATGGATCTTAATTCGATGGTGTAGGCACCTAAGCATAACTAGACACTTTTGGGAGCAATGGTGGATGGTCTTTGACTATCCACCACACTCCAATCATGAGGCCCTGATGTAGTTTTTGAAAAAATTATGGGCTGAATTTGAAGTGGGTAAAAAGCCCAATTACTTTGATATTATATCATTTTAGGGGGTCAGGAGAGGCATGCCCCAAGATAGGCTACGAGCCAAATTGAGCGACAGGGTTAGAAACCGTGTGCGCAATGATCTGTTGGTTCCTCTTCCTGCACCAGTTGTTCTATCACCTACCCATCATCGAGCAGTGGATTTTTCTCTTGGTTCATTGAGTGCCCTATCGGGAAATTTGGTATAGTATTTGCATGAGGTGAGGGCTTCCCCCAACTTAGCACATGTTTGCACGAGTTGCAGGGATGTATGTACGGGTCCACAGAGTGAGGTTGCCCATGAAGGAGATGGTGATTTTGATGATGCTAATGCTGCCCATGGTGGTTATGATGATGCTGAGGAGGCTGCACATGCTGATGTCGTATCTTCATATGTTGATCTCTTGTGGGTAGACGATGATCATCCTATAGAGGTACAAATTTATTTATATAATTTACAGTGCAATATTAAATTCCTTATGTATACACATATGAACCATAACATGAGTCAATTTTTTTTTAACAGAGGATGGATCATACCACATCATTAAGGAACCGACATCATGTTACCTCGATACCTAGAGATGTTGGTGCCCCATTTACGATATTCCCTTCCATCTAGATACATTGTATTGATATGTACATTTAAAATAAACAATAAAATTTTTAATGTAATGATGTGTATGATATGTTTTTTCAATTTTGTAGGGTGCTTTGTATAGCACTGAGGTGGGTAGTTCTTCACTTGACCCGTGGACCACTGAGGCTTAGCCTCATATACCACTAGTATGTTTTTAATCCATTAATTTGAAGTGTTTATATGCTTACTAATTTATGTACAACTTTGATTCATGTTCATTATTTTTGCAATTGTAGGCTTCTGGATTGTTTGATGGTGCATCACATGTATGCCTTCACCCATCAGTTACTTTTCCTGCATCACATGTATGATTTTCTGCAATAAAATTGTAGTCTATATATATAATTTATAATTTATGTATATATACGAGTTTGATTCATGCTTTATATATGTTGTTCAAGTCAATACCAACACCAGTATTGGTATGGCTATGGGATTGAGCTAGGTGCAACCGTCGACATTGTCATTTGCGGTGATGATTAGAAAAATAATTTTTTATTTTTTTATATTGTGTACCTAGCTCTTTTAGGGATTATAAAAATTGATGTACAACTTTTTTTTTGCAGGACTTGACTACAACCACTTTTCTTGTTCATGATAGTGGACCTCCATGTACCAGTGAGGGCATTGTAGAGCACGATTGTATGGTAATTTATTTTAAATTTTTAGTATTTAATTACTTGATAAGTAAATTATGCAAGTAACTTCTTCTCATGTTAAATCTTCTTCTCATGTAAAATCTTTTAATAATATATAGGAGCGTGGAGACATTGATATTGCAGAGGAGGTTGGAGACACTGATACTGCACACACATAGGATGGTGCATCTCAAGAAAACGTGCAGTAGGATGATTCATCTCAACCACCTTCACGTGGAGTGAAGAGGACTGCAGATGAGATGCACGCAAGTACTAAGATTATATATTTTAGATCATGTCATGTTATTGTATTATGTACTTTTTATGATGAAACTTGTTATGTTATCCTAGGACTTGTTATTATGTGATTATATATAGGACTTGTTGTTATGTGATTATGTATAGGACTTTATATTATGTCATTTCATTGCTATTATGATATTACATTGTGTTATGTGATTTGGCACACTCTAGTGATTATATATGTGATGTTGTTTTGTTATTATGTTATTTGGACTTGTTTTAATGTAATTTCCTTATTATTATTTTCTCAAGACTTGTTATTATGTCATCAGGAATTGTTATGTGATTATATATAGGACTTTTTATTATGTCATTTCATTTCTATTATGATATCAGGTCTTGTTATGTCATTTGGCGCCCTCTAGTGATTATATATATGAAGAGATTACGATAAAATAACAATAACATCCTATTCTTAAAATAATAATAAAATCAAGAACTTACAATTAATCTATGAAGAGATTACGATAAAATAAATATATCATAAAAGATTAGAATGATTGTAACACAATTACAATGTGCACAAAATAACATTAAGAAGAAGATAACTAATACAATGTTGTTTATGAGACCAAAATTGTATCAAATGTAGACAAATACAATTTTAAATGGACAAAGAAAAAAATTTATCATGATGTAATATAAAACAGTTCACACAAGTAACACAATCTTACATGCATATAAATTTGATTCAACCTAATGTACCATCTGCATCCTCTCTCTTTTGCAATGCATCTATGATTTCCTCATGCTCTTCTACTGAAAGTGTCCACAATACCTTATTAGTAGGTCTACCTTTGTATCTTTCTAATTTGATGTTTGTTGCCACCACCAAATGAGAATAGTGTACAATTTTCTTTTTGGATTGGTAGTCTTCATAAGTTGGCAAGCCGTTCCTTCTTGTTAAGTATTTGTGTAGCTATGTGCCAACTACCACAATAGACCCAACTGGATACTGAAAACCATCATCATCTACTTGATCACATATCAGTTTTTTCTTAGGTTCTACACATCTAGCTAGCTAATACTCAACCTTCTCATCATTATCCTCAGGTGCAACAACAGCATACACATGTCCTAGAAAACAAATTTAAGTACATGTAGAAATAAAACTTGTTAGAATTTATAATTCAAATACAATCATAAATTATATGACAATACATAAAAATATATAATTTAAATTTATAAACAATAAATTGAATTAAATTACCAGGTTATATGAGGTCTGAAACATGATCATAATCTTCTGATGCAAATGCATGATTTGGGTCTTCATTTCTTCTAACATCTTCATATTGTGTCTCACTAGGTGTTAAGGATATGTGTTGCCATTCTTCGACCCATTTCATATTCTTGCATTCTTCCCATTCACCTACAACACAAAATTGACAAAAACATGTAAGCTCTCTAGTCCATATAGTCCAAGTGTTAGAATTAGAACTCTTAAATGAATGCCATCTAGCCGAACCATTGATTGTATCACAATCATATCTTGGAAGGATATTCTCCTCTTTAACTAGCCAGAATAAACATCTAATTGTAGAGTTCTGACTTGATCCTGTGGATAAAGTTGCACTACACCAATCCACAATTGCACTTGCATTTTTAGATTTATCTTTTTCCTTGAATTTCAATTGCTCTCTGCAAAGGGCTCTCTTAACACATGCATTGACACCATCATGTTCTCCTTTCCCATGTCCAGCCTCAAAAAAACTCTACATGTGTTCGATATTAGTTTTTTTATGAATCCTACTCAACCAATAAAACATTCTAGCATTCTTGAATTGCCCTATGCAATTATCAGACCATATTAGATGTTGTGTCATCTGAATTTCTCTCTCCCTCAAATTCTAAAAAAAATGTATTGAAGCAATACTGGAAAAACTCATATGAGTTTAATTTATTATCACTCATATAGAAATGGCACTCTCTCAAAATTTTGTGATCCTCTTTTGTACTATCTGGTCCATGCATATATACAATATGGACAAAAATCGATACTTGCACTGAATTGTAGTATTGTGATTGGACCTCATCTTCTGGTGCAAGCGTGTAGTTCTCTGCAGAGTCAACAACTCAAAGTATACTACCAATAGGAAATGTATCCTTACATATTCGAAACTGACCATCGAGCCATCTAGCATTTTGAGTGTGTTTAACATATTTAGGTATGATGTTACTCTTAAATTCATTCATACATGCATGAACACTAACTTTTTTAGTGATTAGATTGCATCATCTTCCAACCTTTCCATCCTTCAGTGGATACTCAACACTTTTAAATCTTTTAACATCAACTAATTGTTCTCCAAAATCATTTGAAATATTTTCATGCAAACATTCATCCAACAATGCAAGATTGCCACATATATCACATACACGAGAAACACATGCATTGAAAAGAAAATTTTGCTCATTTGGTGGGTTGCAAAAACTTGATATAAACTCCTTTATAGTTTCAGGTGGTATATTTATACCACATTCTTGGAACATTCCATTAGTATGCATTGCAACATGTATATATTGAAATACATCATAATGGTAGTGAAATTGAACATGACTTTTGCAACATGTGACTCTTTCCTTGTTAATTCGAACATACCAAGGTTTACACTTTTCAAAAGACCTTTGAAAAATGCTAGTAGTAAACACCTTATCATCCGATTTTTTTTGTACAATTCACTTTGAGTCATGTCCAATAGGTGTTTTGGATGTGGATCACGAATTTTTGACCCAACTCTTAATTTAAGAACATCTCTAACATTAGGTGATACTCTCGTATTATCGTGCCAAAATTTTTTGATCAAATTTATGACTTCACCAGTAAGTTTCATATCAGACCTTGGTAGTCTACCACTAAAAGTCCACAATTTGTTTCCTAGATCACTTTGAAAATTAACTCTTCTTTTTACATCTCTTGACAAAGTTTTAGGATGAATATTAAGATATCCACTTATGTTACTCATCATTCTTTTATTAGAAGTTGTTTGGCTTACTAAAGTTGTTCTTATTTCCCGTCGTGTTGCATTTTAATCTTTAGAATGACTTTTCTTTCTGATTGTATCAAAGGCACTAGCAATAGTCAATACAACTTTTTTTAAAGACTCGTCCTTCTTCTTGGGTTTGACATAAAAGCCTAACTTCTTCATGACTTTTCGCATTTTAGTCATTTTAATTAGTTGTACCATTAATTGACATTGAAACCCAAATTTCTTATTATAAAAAAAATGTCTAAACAATCTATTTGCATGTGTCCTAATTTGTCTCCATGAAACCAAGCTAGGAAGGTTGTCTAGTACATCACCTTTAATTGCAAAATTTTCATTCGTTTGATTATCATTCAAACATGTTTCATTTTCAATCGGTGTTTCCATGTCTACATACACATTATTGGTTTTAGTTGTAGGTGGATTTTCAATTTCAGTTTCAACTTGAGTTCTAATTTCAATTTCAATTTCAAGTTGACATCTAGTTTCATTTGGGGTTTCAATTTGGATTTCAATTTCAATTTCAACTTGAGTTCTAATTTCATTTGGGGTTTGATTTTCAATTGGCGTTTGATTTAATAAGTAACTTGCTTCTACTAAATCACCAATTTCTTCATGAGAAAAATAGGCTTGTGAAGACATACATGTATCCAATAATGGATTAGAAGATGCACCTGAATTAAATGGTTCTATTGTGTTTCCTTCATCAGCATTTATGGTCTCCTCTTCTGAAATGATTATGGAGCTTGAAGCTCCTTGTCTCATTTTTTATCTTCTCTCTCATTTACGTATTACCTCCTCCCTATTTGCTGCAATCTCCTCAATTGTCAGAACCTTCCTTTGCCTCTTCCTATGTTGATTTGATCCCATGGCTGCACCAAATTTTAAATTCGAATCGATATCCTTACCAAATCGACAATAAGAAAAAAAAAGAGAATGATTAATCAAAACATTCTCTTTGCAGATCATATTTGTCAGGCAATGATTGAAAAATCATTCAATCATTGGGATTTGTGCTTGTGGGCCTGATTCTGGCTCAACGAATCTTTTCAGAAATGGGCGCCCTTTATTTAATGAAATGGGTGCTCGTTTTATAATCAGGTGTCCATTTTTAAAAATGGGCGCCTGTTTCGCTTTCAATGGTACAAAGTGAAACCGACGCCCATTTGTTAAAATTAGGGGTGGGAAACAACCCTTAGCATTGTTTTTTACTTTGGGATAGGCTTGGTCCCACCAAGCCTATGCTTGAACCTCCAAAAAAATGACTAAGGTAAAACGACATCAGATTTCTACCTTGGCCTAATTTTTTGAGGGCCTTTCTGATTGAATTTTTTGACAAAATGAAAACCCATTAGAGTTTTTAGTGTCCTAATCTCAGAAATGTAAATTTCATAGTGATAAGATTATTTTTACTATTTTTGTATTATTTATTAATCAAAAGTGGAACCTAAACCTAAAATACCAAGGTTCACTAAACCTTTAATAACTTTTTTGTTTTTAGGATTTTAGAAAAATAAATTATATGACATCGATATACATATAATTATTTTGAATATTAAAAAAAAAAAATTGAAAAATATGAAATTTTCATCAAATTATGGTGGTCGTACACCTATTGTTTTGAAAATATATTTTATTGTAAGTTAAAAATTAATAAAAAAAATATATTCAATAAAAAATAAAGAAACAATATTCTCATCAGTTTTTGGTGTCTTAGGTATCGTTTCCTAGAAGGATTTGCAAAAATTCATTTATTTGCATCAAAAAAAGGTCATTGTACACGTGTGGTATGGTCCTGAAATAGGCATTTTGAAAAACTAGTTTTTAAACATGGCTACTAAAAAGCGATTTCTACCATGTGGGTATTAAAATAAATTACATATTTGAAATGTAGACTCCGAGCACTACATTTTATATTACTGAAGTTTTTAAAGATTCAATCTCCAAGTGCATCAAATTTTGACATCAATCGACAAAAAAATTGAAAAACAGAGAAAACACTTCCACTTTTTGCACAAAAGTGGGACTCAACTTCATGTAGCCACCCATATATATATATACACACACACACACACACACATGTATATATATATATATACACATATATATGTATATATACAAATATACATGTATAGTAAAATGTGGATTGGACCTCTTAATGTGTTTCCAGGATGTCTTATGGGTTGGATATTATTTATTTGGGATTAGGCCGACATATTTTATAATTATGTAATTGGTTTATTATCTGGTGGACGATCTAATTGCTTATGGTCAAGGGTTTGTATATATATATATATGATGTAAGATGTCATTGTAGATAATCAGGATATAGGAAAGGCACATGGATATGTAATGTGTGAATAATGTAATATCATTCAGGAAGAGGATATGGTTGATCATTGGAGATCGAATTGGGTTTATGTAAGTGGATTTAGTCCTATGGTATTGAGCTTAACCGAAACTGTACTCAGGCATAGGAGATGCTATCTTTGCAGTTCATTCATTCCTTTAGATTGTAGTCAAGATTTCTATGTAGTCATGAAGACTCATTTTGTGATGAGAAGTGCGCTCTAGGCTATTGGCCTTCCTGTAAGTGCGGGCCCCTCAATTGTAATTCACATACTTTCTGAAGAAGTATTATCTGACTATGGGTAGGCTTCCCACCATGGTTTTTTCCTTTACTGGGTTTTCCATGTATAAATCTTGGTGTCATGTGGTTGGTATTTATTCTATGATTGTTGTTTATTATTAATTAGTTTATTTACTATTCCGGTATTTGGTTTCAGAATTTTGGTATTAATGTTTTAGATTCTGATATTAACGTTTGAATTGCTTAATGTTCTCGTAATTTGTGACAACTGATTCACCTCGGCCCTTCTCAGTTTTCTTCTAGTTATTTGAACTCTCTAGCAACAAGTATTAGAGCTCTAGTCCTCTCTGCAGAAAGCTTAAATGTTTGAGCAAGATCCTATGGCGACTAATAGTTCAAGTTCATCTAGAGCTATCTTTTGGAGAGATATTCCTAGGCTTGATGGAATAAATTACACAGTATGGAAGATACAGATGGAGAGTCATCTGAGATCTCTTGGTAAGGAGATTTGGGAGATCACACAGAATGGTGTTACACCTCATAATCCGACATCTAGAAATCCTCCTCTGCCAAACTTGGATAAGGAGCTTGAGAATGATTGTAGAGCAAGAGAAGCCCTCTTGTGTGCACTCTCTGATCAACAAATAATGAGATTAACTGACAAATCATCTTGAAAGGTTATATCGAATAAGTTGGAGACTCTTAATGAAGGTTACCCTAGCATGAAGATTGCTAAACTTGATGGTTATGGGGTGAGATATGAAAACTTGAAAATGGAAGAAGATGAAAGGACTACTTCATTCATGGAAAGAGTAAATTAGATTGTTATGGTAATTCAATGCCGTGGTGGAACTCTGAGTGAAGACGAAATTGTTTCTAAAATTTTGAGAACCCTACCATTGACTTACAAGATTAATTCTACTGTAGTTAATGAATTGAGAACAATGGCTAATACTTCTGTCAACAAAGATACCTTCGTTGGGAAATTATCTACTTTGAGCTTGAAGAATTTGGACCTTCTAGAGCTATGAAGTCTGAACCTGCTTTTCATGCATCGGCATCATCAATCCATAAGCAAGACTGGAAAGATTTATATACAAAGGAATTGGATGATATGAAGAGAGAAGATGATGATTTTGAGCAACTTGAAGTAGTATTTGCTAGAAGAGTACCTAAAGGACCGGTAGGAAGTGAGTATGAAGGAAAAGCACCTTTTAAATGTTTTGCATGTAATAAGATTGGTCATTTTACATCTAGATGTCCTGAAAGGAATTCAAGATTTGAAGAAAGAGCTAGAAAATAATTTAAGCCTAACCCTAGATATCATAACAAGTATAATTACTAGAAAAACAAAGATAAATCATGCTACATAGAAGATGAGAAAGGTGTTACTGATTCTGATGATGAATCGACATAAGACTCTATTAGTGGTTCCGACATTGGGAAGGAATTGGTGATCCTGGCTATTAAGGAAGATGTTCTGGCACTCAAAGAGAATGTACCTGAAGAGAAGGCACTTGCTGCTAAAATTGAAGACAAGGATGAATGGGTAATTGATAGTGGATGTTCACATCATATGACTGGAGATAAAAGGATGTTTCTATCTTTGCAAGAATTTGATGGCAGCCTGGTTAGATTTGTTGATGACAAAGCATGTATGATCAAAGGAATAGGAACTATATCATTGGATGGTAAGCACAATACTGATAATGTTTTTTTTTTTGATGGTTTGAAGCATAATATTTTGAGTGTAGGACAATTGTTGGATAAGGGATTTCAATTATAGTTCAAGGATGGAAAATGAAAAATCATTAATAGATCTAGTTTGGAGATTGCAACTAGTACATAGACAAAAGGTAATATATTTAATTTGAATTCTGGCGAGAAGACATGTTCGATTGCACAAATTGATGAGAGTTGGCTATGACATAAGAGGCTATATCATGTAAATTTTGATTGCATTGTAAAGATTAGTTCAACTAAGGCAGTTAATGATATACCTAAGATTGTGAAGCCCTATAATCATGTATGTAAAGAATGTCAAAGGGGAAAAAAGGTCAGAACCTCTTTTAAGAGTATACAAGATAAATCTAATGATGTTCTTGATCTTATTCATACTAATTTGTGTGGCCTTTGTAGAGTTAAAATTTTTCAAGGTGATAGACATTTCATGTTAATCATTGATGATTATTCTAGAATGATGTGGGTTACTTTTCTAAGGGAAAAATCTGGGGCTTTTGAAAAGTTTTAAACATTTAAAGCTAAAGTTGAGATAGAGATAAGATTGAAGATTAAATGTTTAAGGTCAGATCATGGTGGAGAAGTCACATCTGGTGAGTTTAATAACTTTTGTGAGAAGGATGGTATAAGGAGACAATTTTCTACTCCTAGGACACCTCAGTAGAATGGAGTTGTGGAAAGGAAGAAAAAAAATATCTTGGATGCTGCTAGACCAATGATGATAGAGGCTAGTCTACCTCATATCTATTGGAGAAAAGCAGTGAGCACAACGGTTTATACATTCAACAGAGTACATATCAAAGGAGAAACCGGTAAGACACCATATGAATTATGGTTTGGCAATACACCTACAGTTAAGTATTTCAGAATCTTTGGTAGGAAATGTTATATCAGGGGAAACGATATCATTCAAAAATTTGATCGTAGATGTGATGAAGGCATATTTATTGGTTATTCTAATGAAAGGAAAGAATATAGATGTTATAACAAGAATTTGCAGATAATTATGGACAGTGCTAATGTCAATGTGGATGAGTTGAATAGAAGTCAAATCATGGTTTATGAGAAAGAACCGATAGTGGAAATGATTATATCTAAACTGATAGAACCTTTAACGGAACAAAATGTTGAACCATTTACTTTGGAACCATCAGAAAATTCAACAGTAACTGAAAACTCATGAAGAGGAATAGAGAGTCAGAAGACTCCTAGGTATGTGAGATTGAATCACCCATAAGATCAAATCATTGGGGATAAGAACAATGAAGTGATGAAAAGAAGAAGACTGACAACAAATGAGGTATGTTTAATTTCTCAAGTTGAACCGGTATTAGTAATTGAAGCACATAAAGATGAATCTCGGATGAAAGATATGGAAGAAGAACTAGATTAGATTGAGAAGAATAACACATGGAATTTAGTTCCCTGGCCTAAAAATAAGAATGTTATTGGAACTAAATGGGCTTTTACGAATAAATTAAATGAAGATGGTCAATTTGTAAGGAATAAGGCTAGATTGGTTTGTAAAGGATATTTTTTGAAGGAAGGAATTGATTACAGTGAAAATTTTGCACCTGTTGCTAGGATTGAAGTTGTAAGATTATTTCTTGCCTATGTTGCCCATAAGAACTACAAGGTTATCAGATGGATGTCAAGTGTGCATTTTTGAATGGGGATCTTGATGAGGAAGTTTATATTTAGCAACCTGATGTTTTTTCACTTTCAGATGATAAAAACATGGTTTGCAGGTTAAGGAAAGCTTTATATGGATTGAAACAGGCACCTAGAGCTTGGTATGCACGATTGGATAAATATCTTTTGAAGCTTGGTTTTACTAAGGGTAATGCTGATAGTAATTTATATTATAAGGTCATTGATGATGATATACTGATTATTGAAGCATTTGTTGATGACATCATTTTTGGAGGTGAAGATAACTTGTGCATAGAATTTTCTAAAAATATGGAGAAAGAATTTGAAATGTCAATGATTGAGATGTGAACCCACAATAATGGTTCCCACTTTTTGACCAACTTTGACACTTAGATGAACATTTTGGAAAAAACCTTCAGTTTTCAACACCTATAACTTTTAAACCATTAAGAATTTGAAGATGATGTAAACTAGTGATTTGTAACATCTTGTTTGTAGATTCTAAATATATTTTTTTAAAGTTTTCTTGAATAAAATTTTATTGGTTTTTCCATCTCCCTCAAAAAGTAGTTTTTTGACGGCAAACAACATTTTTTAAGAGTGATGTACATCCCGTAACGCATAAGTTTCATTTATAAATGATAAAAACATAATTATTTTGAATTTTGGTTTGTAACATCAATACCCAGGGCATGTAGTTGGTTTGATAGTGATATGTTGAATATTTTTCATTTTATTAAATTTTGAAGTCCGACTAATTATAATTTGGATATAGGTGTACTTTTGAAAATATTACTTGTTCTATATACGAAAATTCGATTTTATTTTTTTTGTTAGAAAGAAGACATCAATACCTAGTGCATAGATATTTTTCAGATTTTTTTTTGAATTAGTTTACTAATTTTCCCAATGCATTGAACAAAGAAGTGCATGTTCGGTCAAAAACCTACATTCATAAGAAATGAATTAAAAATATATTAACGAAATTAAATATATTAAAAGGTATACTATTTGGAAAGCTTGTAATAAGGACCAAATACTTAAAAATAAACTTATAAATGAATTCATTTGACCCCCCAAAAGCTAATGTATATTGGTTTTTTATTCGCATTTGATAGATGCAAAGGAGACTCCATTGAAAGTATGACTTAAAAGTAGAGAGGTTCTACCTAAGAATATTTTATCTAACTCTCTTCAATTAATTAATTCATATGGGATCTCTTAAAGCTTAAATCATTTGTTTTCTAAAAAATGTATGATGCACCAAAAAGTGGGAACCAACATTGTGAGTTCACCATGGGGAAATGAATTTTTTCTTAGGTTTGCAGATTACTCAGACTAATAAAAGTATTTTCATCTGCCAAACTAAGTATGCTAGGGAATTGTTGAAGAAATTTGGTATGGGAGATTCTAAACCAGTAAGTACTCCTATGGTTACAAGTGAGAAATTGACAAGGAAAGATGTTTCTACACAGCTAAATCCTACAAGGTACAAATATATTATTGGAGGTCTGCTTTATTTGACTCAAACTAGGCCTGATGTAATGATTGTTGTTTGTATTGCATCCAGATTTCAAACTGATCCTTGAGAAAATCACGAGAGTGTGGTTAAAAGGATTTTTAGATACTTGCAAGGTACATCTGAATATGGTTTGTGGTACCCTAAGGATAATGACTTTACTTTATGTGCATATAGACATGTTGATTGGGCTAGAGATGTTGATGATCAGAAAAGTACTTCAGGTGGAGCTTTATTTCTTGGAAAGAAGTTGGTTTCACAGATCAGAAAGAAACAATCATGTACTTCTTTATCTACAATTGAAGCTGACTATGTTACTACTGCTACTAAATGTACACAAGATCTATGGATGAAGAAAATGTTGAAGGATATCAAAGTGCATTGCACTGAACCAGTAGTTATTCAATATGATAACTATGGTGCTATTGAAATATCAAATAATCTAGTATTTTGTTCTAAGACAAAGCGCATATCTATCTAATATAACTTTTTGAAGGAGAAGGTGGAAGAAAATGAAGTTAGATTTGTTTATGTGAACACTAAAGATAATATTTAAGATATTTTCACTAAACCTTTGCCTAAAGAATCATTTGAGTACCTGAGAGACAGGTTTGGGGTTTCTCCCCCTCTGATAGAGAACTGATTGATACTTTTTGGCATTAGTCTAGTATGCATTATCCAAGATATCATTCATTTCAACATTGATGTGGGGATGCTATTACTCTTGGGGAGTAGTTAGCTTTGTGATTTAGTGGTTTATGTTTTTTCTTTGATATTTTTGTCAAATTTATGGCATTAATGTCAAATGGGGAGAGATATTGATGTGAAAAACCTAAGGAGTTGTATCCATTAGGGGGAGAGATAAATGTGAAAAATAGAGCTTTACAGAGATATCATTCACAGGGGGAGTTTGGTCTTTATTTCAGAACTTCAATGCTATATCTTTGAGTGGAATATTATTGGTTGTCTTCCATTAGGGGAGACTTGTTTGGCATTTCTTGGTACTTAGATTTTTTTTGCATCTAGTATCGCCATCAATGGTAAAGGGGGATATTGTTGGCCATTTGGAAGAATTTATTATGTGTTGCATTTTTGTCAACACTAGTTGTTTTGGATGCGTTACTAGTACCCTTCTTGTCTCGGTAAGTTGTGTGGTTTCTAGTTGGTTTGGATCTAGCATGATCTGGTATGCTTCAGTATGTTTGGGTTATGGAATTGGCTTACTCATGTTCATAGTTAGTCATTTGGTTTTGGTCTAGTGATCAGATGCTATCCTACTTGCTTGGAAGCTTGGTTTGTGGTTCCGATGAGGTTTTCATCGGCAAAGCTTTGAGAAAGATCTTTGATGATATACATAAGTGGTGTTCGTGTGGCTTCTAGTGGAGATTAAGGATGCTGATGGTGATCATGTTTGAGACTTGGCAGATTGAGATCATTGCTTTAGCGCGTGGACATATATTGGGTCCCGGTTGATCAGGATTATGGACTGACTTAATGTAACGTGCAGATTGGACCTCTCGATGTGTTTCTGGGATGTCTTATGTGTTGGATATTATTTGTTTGGCCTTACTCCAACATGTTTTGTAATTATGTAATTGGTTTATTCGCTGGTGGCCAACTTGATTGTTTATGGTCAAGGGTTTGTATATATATATGATGTAAGATCTCATTGTAGATAATCAGGATATAGGAAAGGAAAATGGATATGTAATGTGCGAATAATGTAATATCATTTAGGCAGAAGATTTGGTCAGTCATTGGAGATTGAATTGGGTTTATGTAAGAGGATTTAGTCCTCTTGTATTGAGCTTAACCGAAACTATACTCAAGCATAGGAGATGCTATCTTTGTAGTTCATTCATTCCTCTGGATTGTTGTTAGGATTTCTATGTAGTTAGTGAGACTCCTTTTGTGATGAGCAATGCACTCTAGGTTGTTGGCCTTCTTGCAAGTGTTGGCCCTTTAATTGTAATTCACATACATACTACAAAAGTATTATCTAATTGTGGGTATGGTTTTTCCCTTTACTGGGTTTTCCATGTATAAATCTTGGTGTCATGTGGATGGTATTTATTCTTTGATTATTGTTTATGCTTAATTGATTTATCTTCTATTCTGATATTTGGTTTAAGCATTCTGGTATTAATGTTTTGGGTTCCGATATTAAATTTTTATTTGCTTAATGTTCTAGTAATCTGTGACAACTGATTCACCCCCCCTCTGAAATGCCTTCCAGTTATTTGAACTGTCTAACAATATATATATATATATATATATATATAGAAAATGTACACATATATGTGTACATATACACACACATACACACACACATATGAGACATTAACTTTAATTAAATTAAATAAAATAAATACAAACTAACCAAAACACACTTTTTTTAATAGTTGTTCCACCCCAAATCCTTTAATAAAATAATAAAAAAGTAGCTTTCAAATCAATATCCAAATTTAAATTTGTAGATTTTTTATGCCCATCACCAAATTGCTCTCGAGCTCTAGATCCCCTTAAGACTATCTCTCTCTCTCTCTCTCTCTCTCTCTCTCTCTCTCTCTCTCTCTCTCTCTCTCTCTCTCTCTCTCTCTCTCTCTCTCTCTCTCCTTCTCTCTCTCTTTCTCTCTCTGTATGTGTGTCTCCCTTTAATAATAGACCTCTCTTTCTCTCTCTCCAAGTAAGACTTTCTCTTTCACTTTCTTTCTCCCCCCCTTAAGACTCTCTCTCTCTTTCTCTCTCTCTCTCTCTCTTGTGTAGTCATTGATTAGGAGAGACTTCAAAGAGATCTATCTAGGCCAGAAAAAAAGAGTAAACATAGTGGAAACTCAATGATATGATGGAGGCAATACAAAACTAAGTGAATTATATCATGAAAATTGTTTACAGTCAACCGGTAGAAATAGGGTTTCAAAAATTGGCTCATTGGCCTACTAAAACATTCTTAATCACATAACAGGTCACAACGGGGACCTCAATTCTTCATATCTATCTACTATGTTCTATCCCTTAGATTATCTCTACTTCCCCTACATTATAATGCTAAAGTACAATGATTTATACAATCCAAAGAGATTCAGTCAAAGAACAAGACCTAACGTGTAAAAATAAACAAGGTTGGCCTTTGCAAAAGAAATTTCTCCTGAAAATCCGAAGGATGAAGTTTAGATCAAAGGGAAGTTCGGTTACACACCAAGGAACCTCAGAATCAATGGTCAAGGCTCTGCAAGCTACGAAAGGGATCCAATAGATCATGGTAGATTGCAACCAGGCAAACTGTCTTGGAAACCGATAGCGATATTTTGCCGAAAAATGATCCAAATGCTCCACGATTTGGGAATAAGGTAGATGATCAAGTCCTCAAGAAAAATCCAACTCCTCAAGATCTAGTGAGATAATGGCAAAAAGTACAGAATGAAATGCAAAATAGAAAGGAAATATTTTTGGTTGATGCAAGATTGCCTTGAACCGGGGATACTCCTGCATCACTCTCTCTCTCTCTCTCCAAGTAAGAGTATCTTTAAACATCTCTCCTTTTTCCCTCCCCTCAACCTGGTGGGCTCTCTCTCTCTCTCTCTCTCTCTCTCAGTAAGAGTATCTTTAAACATCTCTCTTTTTTCCCTCCCCTCAACCTAGTGGGTTCTCTCTCTAAGATCTCTCTCTCTATCTCTCCAAGTAAGATTATCTGTAAACATCTCTCTTTTTTCACTCCCCTCAACTTGGTGGGCTCTCACTCTAAGATCTCTCTCTCTCTCTCTCTAGATCTTAATTTTGACTTAATTACACCTTTGGGATGATATAGGAATTGAATTTACCTCCAATATTTTGGGGTTAAGCATTATAATATCATAGAATTCTGATCCCAAAAATTTAGGAAAAAAGTCAAGGACCATGTGCATTCCCGCTACGGTTTGACCAACGTTCCACCAAATTTTTAGGGCTATTAGATATGATGATATTAGAGTGAATCCCAAAGTTATATCTGATTTCGAGGTGTTTTGATATGTGAAATTGGGCCTTAAAGGTCAGAATAAGACATAACTAGGGTTTATGATTAAATGATTTATTGGAGGAATAAAATAAAAAGGGGCACACTTAGGGGAAAGGCCCCAATTTTATAATGTATGCAGTGAAGAAATATGACTTTCGATTTAATTTAATTAATTAATTAAATGCTTAAAGGGAAATAATAGTGCAAGAGGAAAACACACTAAGGAGGGTGCTATCCTAAGTGTGAAATTACACTATCCTAGCAAGGGTGTACAATTTACGACACTACATTTAGCCCCCACTTTAGTGGTCATATGACACTATGTTCATATGCAAGCTAGAGTAAAGGAAAGTAAACATCATTTGAAAAAGGATAATCCATAAGTTGTCAGATGAATCCCCCATTGACATCTGCAATACACAGTTAGGATCTGCACCCTACAAAAACACATGTTACATAAAATCACAAAATCACCTAAATTCTTACTAAGGAAGGTGATGAAAATTCAAGGGCAGCTATATGCCCCCCATATTTTGTCTTGCTAGTTTTAGTGAGTTGAAACAAGGTATCATGCTTACCACATTGAATTGTGAAAGAAGATTGATGACAAATTCTCACAAGAAGATTTGATACAAGATCAAAAACTAATGAAGAATCATTTGGTAAGAAAGAGAACTAAATCTCAATTCTAACACAACAAAGAGTGTGAGGATTTGAGAGTTCTCTAACGCAAGACAAAATATTTAAATGGAGACAAATGCAAAGAGAAGGAAGAAGGGATAGAAAGAATAAATACACACTTTGGTGATTCATGAGAAGGGAGAATGAACCATGAACATCTCACCCCTAAAACTAGGTAATCCATGGAGAGAAGGAAATGGAAAAACTAGCCCCCAGAGTTTGTCTGGGTGATCCATATAAGGGAGGAGAGTGAGAACACCGTTAATTCCATTAAACCTCATGCAAGTGTGTGCAAGTAGAACAAGGATGCCTACCATTGACACCAAGAAGATATCCATCATGCAACAATGTCATAAATCCAAGCAAGGGAGGGAATACTCTTAAAGCAAGGATAAGATAGTTCAAAAGAGTTCTCTTCCTACATAAGTGTACAGGAGATCCTTAGAGGAGAAGAGATCTTTGTTTAGAAAAAATATACCTTCAAGAGGAGTTGTGTTAGATAAATATAACATCTTCTAGAATGAATGAATGCAAGAGTTTTGAAAAGAGCAGAGGATTGAGGTGACATCAAAGAGAGATTATTTATAACAACACTCTTCTAAAAGAAGGCCAGAGATCCTCATCAAGGATATGAATGTGCACAAAATAGAAGGGTTTATTATTAAAGATACTACTTAATGAAGAAAATAAATGGATGAATGATCAAAGACTTCCAACGCCAAGGAGGAGATCCCAATTAAGGATATGTACTTAAGATCCTCATTAGGGATTCTTGTTCCAATATGAGAGAAGGAATTCAAATATGAATATATAGGGAGCAGAGATGAGATAGAAATAGGCTATTATGTTTCTTGCAAAAGTATGATTGCACATGAAATTGTACCATCATGAATGTCAATGAGCCCCCAATAAGTGAGCTACCAATGTCACATAATGATGAGAAACATAATAGACATTAATGTCATTTAAAGGCATGATAGGTTGAATAAGGTATTTGAATATGACATGTTAAATTCTCTACTATAAGTGAGATTAAAAACATGTATAAAATGATGAATGTTAAAAAGTCTTTATAAAGAGAAAAGTTTGTAGCAGAAGAATAGGCCACTAAGTCATACTTATCTTGCACACAAGAAATCTTAGGAGAGGGATAAGTATAATGAATTAGATCATTATTCCTAGAAGAAGGGATTTTAGAATGTGTAGAAAATAAAGCCTCATAACCAGGATTAGAGATATCTTGAGGAGATTCATAAAGAGATTTATTCATCATCAAGATTTCCTTACGAGGGGGATGAGTGTTGAAAGAAGTAAAAGATGATTTAATTGAGGTGAGGTCATCATCACTAATAAATATAGCATTCATGTTGAGAGATGGTCTTTTAGATGCTTTGGTTGGATTAGAAGGATTATATTCAAGTCCAAATGAAGGTTCATGTGTATAATGTTCTAAAAGAACTTTAATTCCTTGTTCATTTTCACCACAACCATTGCTATCATATCCACTCTTAGCTAAAATGTGAAAACCAGGACCATAAAGGATACCAAATCATAAAGAGATGTTGATATCCCATAGGTCTAAGTAATTTATAAATTAGAGGAAGGATTTGAAGAATCATTTAAATTTGGAGAAGCCACAAAGTGGTTACCGTTAGGATAACTAGTAAAAAACTAAGAGTGGAGGGTAGGTGAATTAGTTGTTAACATATTACAACAATTAATCCACTATACAACCTTAAACCGAAGCACATACATTAAATACCAAAATAGCAGAAACATATATAAGTAGAAACAAGTACTGGTAAACAATGCAACTCAATAATAAAACAAATAATCAACACAATGCAACCATACCACATAACACCATGATTTTTATGTGGAAAACCTAGTAGAGGGAAAAACCATAGTAGGAAGCCTACCCATAGTCAGATGATACTTCTGCAAAAAGTATGTGATATAATGAGGAGTCTGCACATGTAGGAAGGCACATTTCCTAGAGCACACTGCTTATTACAAAAGAGTCTCACTAACTACAGAGAGGTTAAAACCACCTCAAGATATTTGGACAACAATCCAGTAGAATGAACTACTAGAGATAGCATCTATCATGCTTGATTACAGTCCCAATTAAGCTCAACACCGGAGGCCTTTGACCTCTTCCTTAAACCCAATTCGATCCTCAATGATCGACCAAAACCTCTGCCTAAATGATATTACAATATTCACACATTTCATTCAATGTCTTTATCTCAAAAGAGATCTTACATCAACTTATACCAACCCTAATGCCTAAACCAATTAGGCCGGTCACCTAAAATATATTACAATAAGATCATTACATATATCCATATTAAAATGATATGCCATGTCAGCTTTAGACCAAAACAACATTAACCAATGCATAAATCATCACAATAACGTGTAGAGAACACATTAACATGATATCGGTCCATAACCTAGATAGGCACCAGACCTATTATGGGTCTACCATGCCGAAGCGATGTCTCCAACTGGTTGAAACACGATCAGAGAACATCTTCAGCATCCTGAAATCTGCACCAACACCACTTATGCATCCTATCAAAGATTCTCAATAAGAGTTCTACCGGTAGAGCCTTAAACCAATGTCGGTAAGGGTTTACAAGAGTGTATGAGAGCATCCGATTACCAAGTCAATACCATTTGACCAAGACATGCTCCAGAAGCATGAAACACATATAACCAAACACATTCCATTGATCCAAACATGCTGGAAGTGTTCAAAAGATATTCCCTTCTATTGGTAACACTAGATCTTCTATCAGTAACCAAAACCTATCTATCTGTAACCTGCCATAATAGCTAGTGTTGACATCAATGACAAAACATCAATGCAACACATAATCAAATCCTCCAAAATGACAACAGTTACTTAGTTGTTTAGACAAAGTAGGTTTCTCTTTAGGTTCCTCCTTAGATTTATCCTTCTCAGTCTTATATCCTTTCCAAGATACTCTATATTATCCTACAAATGTAGGGTTAAAGTCTAGAGATCCCCAATCATCATCTAAGAGCACTCGTTCAGGAGAAAAGATATCCTTGGGAGGAGATTTCAATTGAGTAGAAGAATTATGAGTACTAGAAGGAACAAGATCATTGAAGGAAATGGATGTATTTGAAGAAGTAGGAGGATTAGGAGAAGAATGAGAGGTAGTTGAACAAGAAGATCTAGATTTTAATTGTTCTTAAAATTTGGTATCAGCTAACAAGGTGTATGTCATATTGTTATAAATGAATTTGACTTGCCTATGCAAAGTTGAGGGGAAAACTTGCATACTATGAACCCAAGGTCTCCCTAATAGAAGGTAATATGTCAAATTACTAGGAATAACATGAATAGGTGTAGATAAGATAATAGGACTTACCCTAATAGGCAAGGTTATGACACCTAGACATTGTTTAGCAATATTATCAAAGCCTTGGATAGTAAGAGAAGGTTTGATGAGAGAATGATCCACTTTAATCTTATCTAATAAGTCAACACCACAAACATTAAGGCTAGATCCATTACCCACAAGGGTTGATCGTATAGCACTATCATGGATAATAACCACAATCATAAGAGGATCATATTGATTTTGGATTTTAGGAGAAGGTAACTCATCTTGTGTGAATACAATTTGATCTTTGGATTTGTTTGTAGGATCAATCAAAGAGGACATGTTATTAGGTGTCACTGCAAGTGCGACATCTAATTTTTTCAAATAATCTTGTAACATATCATGCTAAGAAGGTGAATTTTGAACCAAATACCAAATAAAAATCTTAGCAGGAGTGGCCTTAAGTTGTTCAATGAGATCATACTCCTTGCTAAGATTTGATATGTGAGGTGCTTGTGGGAGGGTAGGTTGAGAGAGAGGAAGTGAACTTGGGATAACTGGAGGAGGACTAGGTTGCCTATTGTTTCTTGTGTTGTAGGTATGAGCAACCGTATGATAACTCTCTGGAGTGATTTTATTACCATACTCATAAGGTCTCTTAGAAAGATAACCACCTTGCATAGTAATAATAGGTCTCTTAGGAGTGCAAAAAGAATCATTGGAATAACCACCTTGAACCACTAAGATAGGCTTGGGTGGGGAATTTTGAGAAGGACAAGCACCTTGAATTGTGAAGCGTGGTTTATTAGGTGTTTCATTCACATGTATCAAATTGATTGAAGATGGTTTAGGAATATAATAGGTGTCCTTAGAATAATGATGAACACACTTATTGGAAGAATTGTTGATAGTTTCTCCTTGCACTAAAATGTTATCATGGATAAGACCAATTTTAGAAGGGAGGCTAGGGGTAGACATTGATGTTTTAGAAGGAAGAATATTAATAGGATAGGTCATATCATCCTCTATCATCAAAGGATCTACATGGGGAATAAAATCTCTAGGAGAAGGATCAACATTACTCTTTATGGTCTCACCTTTGAGAGGGGGATCTTTGAAAAATATGTTAACCATCTTATCTTTAACTAGGGTATCCTTATGAGTGGAACCCAGTTGAAGAGAGGGAGATGTTTTGTTGGTATTATGGATGTTTTGCATTAGTTTTGTCATTGATTTCAACACTTATCCTTCTAGAGATCTTTGGTTATGATGAACCGACACATTATGTTCACTGGCAAGTTCAGTGACTTATGCACAGTCACTGATATATTGTTCACTAACACTGAGGATGACTTGTTATCATCTAGAGATCACCTGGTTATGTCGAAGACATGGTTTTGGTTATTGGTCTAATCAGGTTGACATATTTTTTGTTACCGGAAAAATGGTCTAGGTTATGGACCGGCATGCATAATTTATTCCAGATCAACATGACATGTTATAGAGATGATTTATTAATTGGATATTGTTGTAAATGTATTGAGCCGACATGATGCATCACATCTTGACTTGTATGTAATTAATTTTATTGTAATATTCTTAGTAAGCCGATCTACACATTCGGTCTTAGGTTTTGGTATACATCTAAGGTCTCATTTGTGAGATGAGTAATGGTATGAGTAGAGAAGAAAAAGGTTATGGTATTATAACATGGTATGTGTGAATATTGAAGATCATATGAGCAGACCATAGAGAAGGTTTGAAAGTGATAATCAGAGCTTAACCGGTACTCAATCCAGCATTGGAGATGCTACTTTGAGTAGTACATTATCATTGGATTTAACCATCCAATTGTAGTCAGTGTGACTCCTATTTTGTGATTGAGCACTGAGCTCTAGGCAGTTGGCATTTCTTCATGTGCAGGCCCCATTTGTATACACATACTATCTACAGTAGTATAATCTAATTGTGGGTAAGGTTTCCCACCATGGTTTTCCCCCTTATAGGGTTTCCACATACAAATCTTTGTGTTATGTGTTGTGGATGTTGTTTCTCTTTCTGTTTTATACATTAAGCTTTACCGGTATTAATATTAACTGCTAATCTATCAACCAACATTAATTTTGGTTTACCAGTATTAAGTATCAAGTTTGATTAAGTTATATTTGGGTTCAAATTAATAGACAACTGATTCACTACCCCCTCTCAGTTGCCTTTGGGTCCTAACAATTAATATTAGAGCAAAGTCCTCTTTTTGCAGAAGTTTAATAGCTTGAGGAGATTCTGTGGCTACAAACATTTTGAGGAAGGATAGTTTGAAACTTGATGGAACTAACTATGGCATATGGAAGATCAGAATGGAGACACATCTGAATTGCATTGGAAGAGACATATGGGATGTTACAAAGAATGGCTATGTTGGTCCTACATTGAATCAATGTAATCCACCAACATTGGGTAAGGATCAAGAGAATGATTGCAAAACAAGAGAAGCACTTTTGAGTGCCTTATCTGATCAGCAAATCATGGGATTATCAGACCAAACTACTACTAAAGCTATTTGGGATAAATTAGAGACATTGAATGAAGGAGATAACCATGTCAAAATTGCAAAATTGGAATGCTTCTGGGTCAAGTATGAAAATTTGAAAATGGAAGAAGGTGAAAGAATTTCTTCTTTTATGGAAAGGGTTAATGAAATTATTTTGGGAATACAATGTTGTGGAGGTTCCTTAAGTGAAGATGAGATTGTTTGTAAAGTTATAAGATCTTTGCCACCGGTGTACAAAATGAAAGTAACTACTATTAATGTGTTGAGAATAATGCCTAATACATTAGTATCTAGAGATACCTTGGTTGAAAAACTATTAGCATTTGAGCTTGAGGAATTTGTTCATGTTGCTTCAATTAAGACAGATTTGGCCTTCAAAGCATCATCATCATCATCATCATCTAACAAATTTGATTGGAAAGCACTTTATGCAAGAGAACTTGAAGATATCAGAAAAGAAAATGAAGAACTGGAAGAACTTGAAGCACTATTTGCAAGGAAAATTCCTAAAGGTCCTATTGGAAGTAAGTATGAAGTTAAAGCACCATTTAAATGTTTCAATTGCAATAAAGTTTGTCATATGGCATCTAGATATCCTGATAGACATGCAAAATTGAGAGAAGAAGCTAAAAGAACATATAAGCCTAACCCTAAATATCAGAGATACATATTTAAGAAGAATAGAGACAAATGATGTTACTATGCTGATGAGGAGTTACTGATGATTGTGATGAAGAACCGACAGACAATGGATGGGCTTTTGTTGCAATAAAAGAAGATCAACTGGCACCTACTATTCCACCAGTAGAGTAGGCCCTGGCAGTTAAAATTGAAGAAAAAGATGAATGGATCATAGATTTTGGATGTTCACATCATATGACTGGTGATAAAAATAAATTCTTATCTTTTCAGGAATATAATGGAGGTCTAGTAAAATTTGGGGATGATAAAGCTTGTTTGATCAGAGGAAAAGGCACTATATCTTTTGATGGTAAGCACAATACTGACAACATTTATCATGTTGAAGGTTTAAAGCATAATCTTCTAAGTGTTGGTCAATTAGTTGAAAAGGGATTTCAGTTACAATTCAAGAATGGTAAATGAAAAATCATGAATAGAACTAGTTTGGAGATTGCAATCAGTAATCAGACTAGAGGTAATATCTTTCATTTGAATAACAATAAAAAGACATGCTTGATTGCACATATTGATGAAAGTTGGTTATGGCATAAGAGACTTTGTCATGTGAATTCTAATTGCATTCTAAAGATTAGTTCAACTAAGGCAGTAAGGGATTTACCTAAGATTGTAAAACCTTATAATCCGGTATGTAAGGAATGTCAAATGGGAAAGCAAGTTAGAACAACTTTTAAGAGTATTTATGAGAAATCCAATAATGTTCTTGATTTAATCCATACTGACTTGTGTGGTTCGGCAAGATCTAGACGTCTACAGGGAGATAGATACTTCATGCTTAACATTGATGATTATTCTAGAATGTGCTGGGTTACCTTTCCCAGGGAGAAATTATAAGCTTTTGGGAAATTCAAACTATTGAAGGCAATGGTAGAGAATGAAACTGGTAAGAAAATTAAATTTTTACGATTAGATCAAGGAGGTGAATTTACATATAAGGAGTTTGATACATTCTGTGAGGTGAATAGAATCAAAAGACAACTATCAGCACCTTAGACACCTCAGTAAAATGAAATTGTGGAAAGGAAGAACAAAACTATTCTGGATGTAGCCAGAAGCATGATATTGGAAGAAAATCTACCTTATGTGTATTGGAGAGAAGCAATAAATACAATGGTTTATACTTTTAATAGAGTTCACATCAAAGGTGAAACTGGTAAGACCCCTTATGAAATATGGTTTGGTAATACTCCTACTCTTAAATATTTCAGAATATTTGGAAGCAAATATTTTATTAGGAGAGATGAGTATATTGGTAAGTTTGATCCTAGAAGTGATAAAGGAATATTTACTGGTTATTCATCTAAGAGAAAGGCATATAGATGTTTTAATAAAAGATGGCAGAAAAACATTGAGAGTGCAAATGTGAAGATAGATGAACACTTTAGAGGAAATTCAAGATCTATGGATTCTGAACAGGTAGTTGAGATGATCATAAATGAACCTATACAGAGTGCACTGGTATAGAATGTGGATCCAGTCACACCGGCATCATCAGAGAATTCCACAGTGACTAAAGAACAACATCAAGTGAACAAACCTAGGTATGTAAGATTGAATCACTCTTAAAATTAGATAATTTTGAATAAGTATCAAGGTGTTATGACAAGAGGGAGACTAGCAAATGAAGAGGTATGTTTAATTTCTCAAATTGAACCAGCATTCGTTATTGAGGCATGTGAAGAGAAACATTGGATTAAAGCTATGGAAGATGAATTAAAACAAATTGAAAAGAATAATACATGGACATTTGTTCGCTGACCTAAAGACAAAAATGTAATTGGAACTAAATGGGAATTCAGAAATAAACTTAATGAAGATGGTAAGGTAATCAGAAAAAAGCAAGATTAGTGTGTAAGGGATATTCACAGAAAGAGGGAATTGATTACAATGAAACCTTTGCATTGGTAGCTAGAATTAAGGCAGTGAGATTATTTCTTGCATTTGCAGCACACAAGAACTATAAAGTATATCAAATGGATGTAAAATGTGCATTTCTGAATGGTGATCTTGAAGAGGAAGTTTACATTGAACAACCTGATGGATTTTATTTGACAAATGATAAAGATATGGTTTGCAGATTAAGGAAAGCTTTGTATGGATTGAAGCAAGCTCCTACAGCTTGGTATGCTAGATTGGACAAATATCTTTTCAAACTTGGTTACACTAAAGGTAATGTTGATAACAACTTATATTTAAAAGTGACTAATGATGACATCTTGGTTATTGAAGTTTTTGTTGAAGATATCATTTTTGGAGGAGAAGATGGATTGTGTAAAGACTTTGCTAATAAGATGCAGGAAGAATTTGAAATGTCTATGATTGGGGAGATAGAATTCTTTTTAGGATTGTAGATTTCACAGACTGATAAAGGTATATTCATATGTCAAACAAAGTACATGAAGGAACTACTGAAGAAATTTGGTATGGAAAACTCTAAACCGATAAGTACTTCTATGACTACAACTGATAAAGTGACATTAAAGGATGACTCGACTCTTGTTAATCTGACAAGATATAAATCTATGACTGGAGGTTTACTATATTTGATACATACAAGACTTGAGATAATGAATGCAGTATGTATTGTCTCAATATTTCAGAGTAATCCTATAGAAAATCATGAATCGATAGTGAAAAGGATTTTTTGGTATCTACAAGGCACAACAAATCTTGGTTTATGGTATCCTAAAGGTGAAAATTTTGATTTATGTGCATACACTGATGCAAATTAGGCAGGAGATGTAGATGATAGAAAGAGCACCACTAGCGAGGAATTCTTTCTTGGTAGCAGATTGATTTCATGGTTGAGCAAGAAACAGAGTTGTACATCATTATCAATAGCAGAATCAGAATATGTTGCAGTACCAACTAATTGTACTCAGGTATTATGTATTAAGCAAATTTTGAAGGACATAAAGGTAAAATGCAAAGAACCTATAATAATTTATTGTGATAATTCAAGAACAATTGATATATCAAAGAATTTGGTATTTCACTCTAAGACTCAACATGTTTCTATCAAATATAATTTTCTGAAAAAGAATGTTGAAGCAAAAGAAGTGAGATCGGTTTATGTGAATACTAAAGACAAGATTGTAGATATCTTTACTAAGCCTTTGCCTAAGGAAACATTTGAATATCTCCGAGAGCAGCTTGGGGTAATAGCCTCACTGGTAGAGACTTAGATAGTTGAAGTTTGGCATCAAACCGACAGAATTAATAGAGAAACCTTTTTTCGGCTTTGATGGAGGAGAGTTGCTTCTCAGGGGGAGTAGTTGGTTATAATAGGTGGTTATATGAATTGGTTGTATGTTCTGGTATTTTTATTGCTTTGGAATTTGATGTCAAAGGGGAAGAGATATCTATGGAAAAAAAAACATTAACATTATCCTTTAGGGAGAGATTATTCATTGGGGGAGAGACATTTACTCTTTGCTTTTTTATTTTGATTTCTAGTATTGATCTATTCTGGAGATTGTTGGTTTTTGGTTTTTGGCATTCTGTTTTGGCACTTAGATATTTTTCCATCTTGTGTTGCCATCAATGCCAAAGGGGGAGATTGTTGGTATTATGGATGTGTTGCATTAGTTTTGTCATTGATGTCAACACTTATCCTTCTGGAGATGTTTGGTTCTGATGAACTAGAACATTATGTTCACCGACAAGTTCAGTGACTTATGCACAGTCACTAATATATTGTTCACCGACAGGTTATATTGTTCATCAGCACTGAAAATAACTTGTTATCATCTGGAGATCACCTGGTTATGTCGAAGACATGGTTTTGGTTATTGGTCTAATCGAGTTGACATATTTGTTGTTATCGGCAAATTGGTCTAGGTTATAGACCGGCATGCACTACCTATTCCAGATCAACACAACACGTTATGGTGATGATTTATTAATTGGATATTGTTGTAAATGTATTGAGCCGATATGATGCATCACATCTTGATTTGTTTGTAATTGATTTTATTCTAATATTCTTAGTAAGTCGACCTACACATTTGGTCTTAGGTTTTGGTATATATGTAAGGTCTCATTTGTGAGATGAGTAATGGTATGAGCTGAGAAGGAATAGGTTATGGTATTATAACATGGTATGTGCAAATATTTAAGATCATATAAGTAGACCATATAGAAGGTTTGAAGGTGATTATCAGAGCTTAATTGGTACTCAATCTAGCATTGGAGATGCGACTTTGAGCAGTGCATTATCATTTGATTTAACCATCCAATTGTAGTTAGCGTGACTCCTATTTTGTGATTGAGTAGTGAGCTCTAGGCGGTAGGCATTTCTGCATGTGCAGACCCCATTTGTATACACATACTATTTGCAGTAGTATCATGTCATTGTGGGTAAGGTTTCCCACCATTATTTTTCCCCTTATAGGGTTTCCACATACAAATCTTTGTGTTATGTATTGTGAATGCTGTTTCTGTTTCTATTTTATGCATTAAACTTTACCGATATTAATATTAACTGCTAATCTGTGAATCGGCATTAAGTTTGGTTTACCGATATTAAGTATCAAGTTTGATTAAGTTATATTTGGCTTGAAATTAATAGACAACTGATTCAGCCCCCCCCCCCCCCCCCCCCCCCTCAGTTGCCTCCGGGTCCTAACATGCTTTACCTTTAGAGAAAAAAATATTGAGATTCATGAAAGGTGAGATGATATCAAAAGAGTTATCAATCATGATTTTATCCCCTTTGGCTAGGGCTCTCACATGAAGGAGAGAATAATCAACACCTTCTTCTAATGGTTCATACCAAATAGTGAGATCATTAGGAAAAGTAATAAAAAGTATCTTGCACAAAGATGTCCTTATTGCTATTGCCAATTTTGGGAGAAGGGATAACATTGTTTATTAATTATTCATCCTTAGGAAGGAGAGAATCACTACATGTATTTAAATTATCCTCTTTCCTCAAAATGCCTTCAATAGGATCTTTAGCGGGGTGAGCATTAAGGAAATTTATAATGATTTCATCTTCATTCTATAGGGCATCTTTAGGGGTAAGGAAAACTTTAAGAGAAGGGAAAGCATTTCTCATTAATGCATCATCTCTAGTGGGAATTTTGTTGAAGTGAAAAGAGGAAATGCCATCAGTAGGAAAAGTAGGGACAATACCATCTTCTTGCACAAAATTAACCTCATGAGGGGAGTATTATTTAGGAAGGAGATGAACATCTTTCTCCAAATATTCATTCTTAGGATGGAGATCTTTGGAAGAAGTGCTCATAACCTCTTTCTATACTAACATGACCCCATTGGTAAGATCAAATATAGGAGAAGACAAGTCAATGTACATCAATACCCTTTCACTTAGAGAGGAATAATGTTGGGAAGGTAAAGTAACATTAAGAAAGGTTTTTATGATATCAACCTCTTCCTCTAAGATAACTAGATGAGAAGGGAATATTTCAGGAGAATTGTCAAGATCACTCTTCAAATCTTCATCCTTAGAGCATAGGAGAGCTTTGAAGGGATTAGTAACAACTCTTTTAGGAACTAAAATATTGTCATAAAGAAGAGGTGGTTCTCTAAAAGATTGGAAAATTTGAAATAAGGGAGGCTAACCCATTATCACATTGATGAAATGAATGCATCATGACAAAAAAATTCCTCTTTCAAATGATGACATATGCAAAATAGAAGGAAATGTTCAATTTTAACCAATGAAAACACTCTAAATGTTGATTTAGAAAATTAAATTTTAAGAGTGAAATGTGTTCCAAAACCAGATCTGAAATTAGGTTATCAACAAGTTTAAATTTGAATTGGAAAATTAGTGTTTTAACAAAATTAACCTCTAAATTTTGAAATTTACAAAGAATAGAAACTTGTAAATGTAAATATGAACTTTAAATAACAAAAACACTCAAATCTGAGAACATAAATCAAAATTAAAGAAGATTGGATTCACATCATGTTCACCAAAATGTGGTGGCAGGAAAAGCGATATCAGGTGACTACGACCTAATCCCACTTTTGCCAACACATTGGAAATATGAAAGAGCCTAGGGAGGTAGATCACTTTGGCTACTTCTTGTAAGAAAGAGAGAGCCCAAGATTACCTCTTAGGGTTTCTATTCCTCTTGTTGCAACTGATGAGAACAATTAGGGTTTGAATGATCAACTAGATTAGGAGATAAAGAATGAAGCATAAATGAACTTAGAATTGAACAAACTTGCACATCTGAAACTGAGATACAGAAATAATGAAGGGGTGGGGGGATTTAGGATGTGTACATGATGCTACAAATTGAACAAAATGAACCTGGACCAAGGTGTCATGCCACTGTCCTTTTTCTGTAGAAAGGAGGCTGCAACCGACACTGTAAATCTGAGTTCCTGAAGCCACAACTTGCTAAAAATCACTGAAAAGAAGAGGGACCATGCCATCACTCCACTATCCTAGGAAGGACCAAGGCACCATGCCCTTGTCCCAATCAGATTAGGGTAGATTTGATGATTCTCAATTGTTCCTATACCTTTTGCTGAGTTGAAAGTGTGTCCGGGTACCTGTTTATGCACCTAGAACTAAAAAGGGAAGGTTGGGGTGGCTATATAGGGTTTTTACTTAGTCAAAACCCTATTTTGGTGATTTCCACCTCCAGAAATAGTTGACAATGTACTGAAAACGTGTGTGCTAGAACCTTGTGTGTGTGCAAGATCCTAAATGATAAGGAACTAGAGCTACCCTACGCATGAGAGTAAACCCTAAATGTAAATGTGAATGTAAATGACAATGATTCAAACCAAATATGCTAAATTATCTAAAGAATGAATGTAAATATGTAAATGTACATGTAAAGAAGTTCATACAAAGACATGAAAATAACATGAAATCATACCAATCCCCAAGCGAGAGATATTGCCACTAAATCTCCTATTATTCTTCAATGTCTTCAAGGCTCCTAATTGATGATGAATGCTTAAAAAATGTTTGATAAATATTGTTCAATTTTGTTGAAGACTCCACATAGGCTTTTCTTTCACTACATAAAAGGCTCCTTGTGCTCCAGAAACCTTCTCTTAGATTCTTAGATCTGATAGATCTTTGTCCTTAGTCCCTTCAAATGAAGAAAGAGAGCTCTTATGTATGAAACCATAGATCTTAATTTTAAATTAATTACAACTTTAGGATGATATAGGAATTGAATTTACCTCCAATCTTTTGGGTTTAAGCATTATAATATCATAAAATTGTGCTCCCGAAAATTTGGGAAAAAAGTCAAGGACCATGTGCATTCCGGCTATGGTCCAACCAACGTTTCACCAAATTTTTATGGCCATTAGATATGATGATATTAGAGTGAATCCCAAAGTTATAGCTTATTTCAAGGTGTTTTGATATGTGAAATCGGGCCTTAAAGGTTGGAATAAGACATAATTAGGGTTTATGATTTATTGCAGGAATAAAATAAAAGGGGTACACTTAGGGTAAAGGGCCCAATTTTATAATGTATGAAGTGATGAAATATGACTTTATATTTAATTTAATTAATTAATTAAATTCTTAAATGGAAATAATAATGCAAGATGCAAACACACTAAGGCAGGTGCTAACCTAAGTGTGAAATCGTACTACCCTAGCAATGGTGTATAATTTAGGGCACTACAAGTACAATAAACAAATTACTATGAACAAAAATACATTATTTCTTTACATCACTCCTCTTGTCAATAGTGAACTCCACCATAAATTTCAAATGCTAAATAAAAACTCCTCATGACTCTTCTAGCTAACTAGTAACTATCATAGTCATAATGGAAACTTGTCATGGTCCCAACATAGCATCTTATAACACTAGTCTCATAAAAAATAGGGACTCTAAAAGTGAGCGCCAACTTCTTAAAATTTAGGAATCCATGTCATGTACTCACCTTCCATGTAGGATGTCACTACACCAAAAGGTCCCACAAAGATAACATGAAATTAGGAAGTTAGAAACTTCAATTTTAGAATTATATGTAACAAATGATTAGATTATTCAATGCATTAGGACTCTAAGGTTCAGACACATTTATCCAAAAATTCTCCCACTTGTCAAAGACCTACCAAGAGTGACAAAAAATAAGAAGATTTTTACTACTAATAAGAAAACAATGAAACCACATCGTCATAGCCATCTATGGAAGAAACATGAATCTCAAACATGCTCTTATTCTCCATCAACAGACCTACAACAACATACAAGATATCCACAATATCAGGTCGACCAATTCTTAACATCTTCCAACATACACCTATGAAATAAATGGAACAAGCCAAGTTTTATATGCATCAATCCAAATAACACAGGCATCAAATGCCAGTGATAAAGAAGGATATAGGATACTACCACAACTTGAGAGAAAAATTTTGAAGCCAGAGAATTCCTCCATAAAACAAGATAAACATCAACTAGAATAACAACCAAAATTGATATCTCTCAACCAACTAATAAACCCACATGACTAAAAAATAGCATCGACAAAAAAGGTAAACTATCCATTCATCCATACCTCAAAGGTATAAGAAACATTAGTAAATTGATGCCAACAATATCTCTGAACAATAAACTATAATTACAAGCTCCATGTGTCAAACATGTCAATGAAGAATATACACATCTAAGAACTCACACTACACAGGTAATGTCAAATATGAAAATAAGCTCAAGGCATGTCAAGTCTACCAATAGCACTACATAAAATGTGTAACCATATAGTAGCAAGGAACATCCACAAACATATGTATCTTGTAAATAATTTTTTTTCAAAGAAACGTCTCTTTCAACAAGTCTCCAAATATCTTCCATGTTCTCCACATCCAACAAAAAAAAGAGATAAGGAGCTACCATGTCATTACTAAAAAATAATAAAGTACAAGTGAGAGCAAATGGTCACAAACTAGTGATAGATATAGCTCTACCCAAGATCTCAAAAATACAAAGTAATTTGAATCCAAACATTCAATAAGATAGCAAAAAGAAAAAGAAAAACTAGAAAATGATAAGCATGTAGCGGGTACTTCTACACACACTTCTAAATGAAAACTGTGTCAAGTATAATCTCCTTTACAACTTCCAAAGAAAAACTTCAACTTCACCCAGTCTATTCAACCTTCAAAATCAAACACAACATTTTAATCATGTAAACAACATGGATATAGGCCTCTCAAACCAAAGAAGATAAAATTAAATCCATTCCCCATATAAATAAATCATCCCAATAAACCATCTCCTATGATTCTCATGAATTATAAACATATACCCTTTATAATAAAAACATTGTAAATTTTTTCAAATGAGCCCTTTAAAAATAGTAACTATAGCTCAAGATAAATCTCCATGAAGAGAAAAAAGTATAAAACATAATGCATTTAAGAACCCAATGCGATATACCTTTCAAATGATTATTCATCAAGTTGATAAAGATTGGAAAGTGAGATTGCACCTACAAGATATCCAAACCATCATGAATTATCCAAGAAAATTCTTCTCTTAGGTCAATCATGAACACATGTTTATATCCAAGTGAAAAATCTCCTCAGAATTTTCAACCAAAACCTTGAAAGAGTAACTATCTCAACAAATGTCTCAACTTAGTCTCCAAGTATCCACGAGCACCAATAATCAACCAAACTATACTAAGCTCCAAATGCAGCACCACACTCCCATGAAGCTCTAAATCACATGATTAATGCACTCAATAGAAAGAGAACTAACCAAACCATTTCCAAATCTCTAATCATAAAATAGGAACGTAAACAATATAACATGAAATAACTGTCTCCAAAGAGTGGGCATCCAAATGTGAAAGAATCATAGTAACAACAACATGATGTAAGAGTTCCTATAATAAAATCTACAAAACTAAAGAAGATCATCCATCACCAAGTTATGAATCCACAATAATTACTAAATCTCCCACTAGATCATGAGACCGAGCTCTCTTAACATCATGAGAAAATATCTCCTAATCTAACAATCATTTAGGTTAATGCACACTGACCTATAATACCGATAACACCAAGTGAAATCATGATCTCTAAACCAAGAAAATAAACCTTAAGTGTCAAAATCTCACACGAAGTTGTATATATAAATCTATCCATGACACTGTGATACATATGCTATAGGTCCCCATAATTGACTATCTATTAGAAATTAGGATCTTAGGATGCTAATCATTATAACAAGATAAGAAATAAATAAATTAAGAATAATATGTCATAAATTAACTCATTACACAAAAAATACATAGGTAATACCCTTTCGGATAAAAAACCTCTAAATCGTCATTTTACAAAATACTTACAAATGTAATTTATCATAAATAGATTACAACCCGGGGTCACTCCTCCAATACCTTCACATGACCACTAATACCTCTTGTGCATAGTGATAAGACTCACCATAAAGATATAAATTCACACACCTCTCAAATGAGAGGGAACCTCCTTTAATACAGGAGGAAGGGTGGCATCACTAGTCACACTTTTTCAATAACCCCCATTCATAAATAATTAATGATCTAATAGTTATAATATTCTTATAAAGGATATAATATATAAGGTTTTATAACCTTATTTAGAACATTATATATAAATGTTATAAGGATGTTATTCCTATTAACATTATGTTTTAACACTCCTTAATGTTAATACGAGATCACATGTCAATTTTTCATTTAAAAAAAAATGAAACATAGGTCTTATTTGACAATGATAAGAAGGGACACAAGTATATGCCAACATGAGGATCATGCATTCTAAATGAAATGTAAGTCACTTTGTGATAATTTATAATCCCTGTGTTTAAAAACTGATGTGATGAGGTCTTAAAAAATTATATTGGAGCCATGCTCTCCTCAAATTAGCCTTTTCCCAAGTTCATTACATAATGCTCGTGGGACTTAATACAATGTTTTTACAAGTGGAAGATTTATAAGGAGAATAATTTACAATATGCCCATAGGACTTGATCACAAATGTGCATGTAGGACTCACTAATTCCTACCAATCATCTTAAAGGACCTACTAATGTCTACATAAGTCTTATTTCATATCTATTAATGCATATGCCTACCTGTAGAATTTAAAACTAGGATTTAGCCATTAGGTGGTGTTATTGACATGCATACTCCCCATCAATGGAATCAACTTTAACGCCAAACATTATTTGAATTTGGAGCATATAATGCCTAAAGTTCTTATGTCTATTAGGTCTTACATCTAGGATTAGGCCACTAGGTAGTGTCATATACACTCCCCCTGAATGACATCACCTAAAAGCCAATCACTGCATAGAGGATTTCAAAGTGATGGCTATGAATTTGATATATAGAATGTGCATGTGATCTTCAATGTTATTTTATGAGGGAACTCGAGAGAAATTTTATGATGAATTACTTTCACTTTAGTGAGGTGCCATGATCTTCAATATACTTTTTTCTCTTTAGAAGTGATATTCTTTGATAAGAGTAAAATAAATTTAAGTAAGATGGTAGTTTTACATGTACCCAATTGTAATCATTCCATAAATCTTCAATACCATATTGATTCTTCAAGAGCAACTTTCATATTTTGCCCTTTTGATTCAAAGACACATAGAAGATAGTATTTTTATTAAAGAATTGCATCATCCATGTAATATCACCTGAACTATATGTTTTTATCTATAATCTCACCATCGAAGAAACAATATAGTTAGTATGTTCATAGTAATCAATTAAACTTGATTTTTTGTGAAAAGGAACATAATATTATTAATTTTTCATCTAGCAAAGATCATATAATATTCCTCATTAATGTAAAATATAGTCAAATAATTGGTAGCAAGGAGATCAACATATATTTTCATGAGAGTAAGCATGAAAATTAGTTGTCTTGTTTGAAATAAAAATAGACATGCTACTACATATAGTAATGATCCATAAACATTTAGGCAACAGGTGAGCTATCCTTTCCTAGTTTTCTCCCTGGATAGATCTTAAGGGTGATAACCACCCATTATAATGATCAATATAGATATTTATTTTTCACAATAGTAAGGTTATAAGGTGGATCAAATATAAGACATAACAATGAATCTCTTAGATCTCTGATAAAAATGCTAATGAGTGATTTATCATTTTTTAATTTACTCAGACATATTTAATAAACTCTACATTTCATCAATAAATATTTTATGCTATATTTATGATTATATAGATGATTTCATGTTTATCATTGTGATAGTTTCATAATAAAACATTATAATTTTTTATCAAATATACTACAAATAAAAATATTCTCAATACAATATAATGTCCATTCTTCATTGAATATCAACATACACATTCAATGATCTGAATTATAAATGTAAGTCAAATCTTGAATACATAAAAATATACCACAAGCTACCATAATACAAATCAATATTTCTATTATTAAGAGTAAGACCATCACATACTAAATGTACTCAATAATTGCCATAGTTTTGAGTAGAGAAAAAATTATGGTTGATAATAGAGACATCCGAAGGAAAGTTTGATTATTAAGCATTCATTCTCCCCCACCCAAAACATTACACCTTTATATGAATATTAGTTGATTAAGTCTTCATCAATAGTTTTGTTTTATTATAAAAGTAGATACCCAAAATGTTAGCATCTTTGAAAACATGTTTCTAGTGGAAATTATCAAAATATTTTTCTTGATTATCGACCAAGACATTTTATGTAATGGTTAAACTACAGAGGTATCGTTTCATGAGGCAAAGTCAATGAATAGAAACAGATCACCATACAAAGGACAAATTGTTAGCCTGTTTATCCGGTTAGGAAATGTGTCATCCGATAACAAAGGGAAATAAAACACATTTGGCAGTGATAATAAGATTATCAAAAGCAATTTATTAAAGTTCCATTTATTGCATTCCTAGACGCCAAATGCAATAGAACAAGTTCTTAATTTAGTCTACATGTAAAACCATGATTGTGGATGAATTGAATGTTGAGATGTATCAAGTATACATATCACATAGAAAATGTCTATTTTGTTTTTTGAATGTGCATCCATCTAGTCGCAGCATTATGGATATGTATAGAGAAAGAATGGATATGTATAGGGAAAATGCAATGGATTGAAATGATAATGCCATGCTAGGTAAGAAATCAGAAAGATATTTGCATTTCTTTCTTGCACAATCTCATTCACGATAGTAATGAAATCAATCGTAAGGGATTCTATGTCTTATTTTTATGTCAATGTGTATTATTTTTATAGTATCTAAAACTTTTTGCATCCTCATTTTGAAACAATATTAATGAAGGGAAGAAATGACAAGGTTGTTAGTATTTGTTCCAATTGCTCATCTCTTATCTCTAAATGTTAGCATTATGTAACATGAGAGGTATAGGGACAAAAAAGGCATGGGAATACCAAGAGATATAATTTTCCTCTTCTTATATTATGACAAGGTTGTGTGATCATAATATAACCTAAATGTCTAAATAATAGGAAAAAGGATTAAAAAAACTTAAATAAGATGATTTATTTCTAGAAACTTGTTTCCAATGAAATAAAATACTAATATTAAAAGATAATTCAACCACCCCCAAAGGACACATCTTTTAGATATTTTATAGGCTCTTTCCATTAAGAGAGCACAATTGGAAGGACATAGAGAACTATAAAACCATTTGCTTATATAACGTGGTTCTTAAAAATATAAATCAATAAAGATTGATTAACATAATTTTAAACATTTTATATATAGAGAAATTAAAAGGGTTGTACTTATATATTTGTTTTGAGGTGATCATAACTTGTTTACTTGACTTAGTCTCAACATCAATAAGAAAAACACTAATAAAACCTAAAAAATTATATACATATGTCCCTCCTCAATCAGCAAAATACTAATGAAGCCCTCATCTAGTATATGCCTCATAATTATGTAGCAAAGGATTTCATCTCTAGCCTTCTTGAGCTCCTAGTCAGAACCAATTGTAATTAAAGAGCTAGGGAGCAACAAGAAGGGAAGAATCTCAATAATTTTTTCATTGATAATATCACCCCATACCTTACCCCACCTTAATTGCAAAAGCTATGGGAGAAACTAGATACTACACTTTGGAGGAAGTAGAAATCTGATAGAGTAATGATTGACAAATTACACAAAATACAAAAGGTGTAGATGGATATCATTGAGGCTACTACCAATGTATACAATGAGGTTTATGAAGAGGAAAATACATAAAAGTTGAAGGAAGCCATCATCTTAATTTCTCCTTAGATCAAGAATGAGGAATCTGCATCCATTGTTACCTCAATCAAAACATCTACCATGGTCTAGACCTTCTTGACACAAATAGATCAATAAATGGAGGCTACGACATAGCTTCTCAAAATCCCATTGACTAGAGACTAAATGGACATTTCCAATATCATAGCAATTGAAAAGTTCAAACTTGGCAATATCGTACAACATACAAGTTGAGAAGAGGTTCTAAATGAGCATGTACAAACTTGTGAAATAGGGGAGGATAATATCAAGGAAATATAGATAAAATATCATCAAGCTAAGGGGAATCTATCTCAACCTTTTCTGGTCCACCTTTGGTTATTAATTGATGAGATTTTTAGGATCCAAACTTGTAGAAGGCTTACTTGAAGCAAGAAGTACAAAAGGAGTTTGAGAAAAAAAAGAAAGATGAGGCAAAGTACCAATGTGCAACAATACAAATATCCCTAGAAGCACAACTTCCCACCACCAAGAAAATAGAGGTCAAAGTGAATGAGCTATACCACTGCTGCCTACAATGGATTAGCTTGTTAAAACCCTTCAAGGTAAATATGGAATAGTTGGAGGCCTAGATATCACAAAATTTCAAACAATATAATGCCATGTATGACATGGATGGGATACAAAAAGAAAATATTGAAATTCTACATAACCAACATCGACAACAATAAGACTAATTGGATAAAGCGAGGTAGAATTTCTCGCATCTAAGGCAATTTCTGAATCTTTGGTTGGCATATATTATAGATTGATCCATGAGGCATAGATATTTATTCAAAACATACAAATCCCAACATCACTCCCAGAAGATGAAACCTAGTTGATGCACATACACATTCATATTCACCAACTACACATAAACATGCATATTCTCAATAAGACTAATTCACCCTTGTCTTAGTCTTCCTTCTTTATTTCTGCTAACAATTGGTATCAGAGCTTGATTCTCTGATAGAAGCTTAATCACTTGAGGACATCCAGGATGACAGCTCAAGGTATTCTCTTTAAGAAGGATAGTCTGAGGTTTGATGGAAGCAACTATACTATATGGAGAACCAGATGGAAGTGCACTTAAAATGCCTTCGATAAGATTACTAGAAGATTACAAAGAATGTCTATGTAGTTCCTCAGAATGGACCATCTACTCTAGATGAGGTTAAAGAAGCAGAACATAATATTAGAGCGAAGGAAGCACCACTTAGTGCCCTGATTGACTCAGAGTTGACAATTGTTATGGGACTTCAAATCGCACATGAGATCTGGGAGAAACTTGAGATTTTGTATGAAGGTGATAAACAGGTGAAAGGCACTAAGTTGCAGAGTTTGAAAGGAAAGTATGAGACATTGAACATGGGAGATGATGAGAACATACACTCTTTTATGGCTAAGGTGAATGACCTTTTCCTAGGTATCAGATGTGTGGGTGGAACCATTGAGGAAGATGAAATTGTTGCTAAGGATTTGAGATCCTTGCCTCTCGCTTATAAACACAAGGTTGGTACTATTGATGAGTTTCGAAGTGTGATTACAGTGATAAGATATGTGTTGGTTGGAAAGCTTGCTCCATTTGAGCTGACCGAGTTTGGAGAATCACATGGAAAGTCAAAGACAACATTTAGAGAATCTTCATCTATATCTGGTAAGAAGAAGTATGATCCTGATGAGTGCATAATATCAAGATATGAGAGAGATAGAAAAGAGATTGAAGAGAAAGAAAGAGAGTTAGATGAGCTTGAAGCATTGATTGCCCAAAGATTCGTAAAGGAGTTGGTAAGTATGATGGAATGTTTCCTTTGAAATGTTTATCTTGTCATAAGATAGGACATTTTTCTTCTAGATGCCCAAAGATAATGGCTAAGTATAACAGGCATGATAGGTTTGACAAGCATGATAGGAATGATAGATATGACAAGCATGAGAATTATGATAAGCCTTATAAGTCTAACAGGAAGTTCAGGAACCAAAGGAACTATTATTATGTTGATTATGAAGGTGTTATAGATGAAGAATCAGAAGGAGATGAAGTTGTGTTTATTGCCATTAAAGAATATAGACCTATACCTATTGATTCCACTAGCTATACTATTGAGGAGAAATCTCTAGCTGCTAAAGTTGAAGAGAAATATGAATGGGTGATTGACAATGGCTGTTCACATCATATGACTAGTGATAAAAGAAAATTTGTAAGCATGGAAAGGTATGATGGTGGAATAATTACATTTGGATATCACAAGGCCTATGTAATCCATGGGAGAGGTTCTATTTCTTTTTATGGTAAGCATAACACTAATGATGTCTTGTATGTTGAAGGTTTGAAGCATAACATTTTGAGTGTTAGACAAATGGTTGATAAAGGTTATGATCTAGAATTCAAGGATGGTAAATGCAAGATCCTGAATGCCTCCGATATAGTGATTGCATCTGGAACTAAGACTAAAGGTAACATTTTTCATTTGAATGCTGGTGAGAAAAGTTGCTTGATTACTAAGATAGATGAGAGTTGGTTGTGGCATAGGATAATGTGTTATGTAAACTTTGATTCAATGATTAAGATTTGTTCTACACATGTTGTTAGATATTTGTCTAAGATTGTTGTCTAAGATTGTTAAGCCTACTAATCCAGTAAGTAAGGAATGTCATTTGGGTAAGCAAACAACAATTTCTTTCAAGAGTAAACAATAAACGTCTAATGCATTGCTAGATCTTGGGCATACTAACCTATGTTGACCTATAAATGTTAAAAGTGTGTAGGGTGATAGATATTTTATGCTACTAATTGATGATTATTCGAGGATGATGTGGGTTATATTTTTGAAGGAGAAATCAGAAGGATTGGACAAATTCAAGATATTCAAAGCTAAGGTGGAAACTGAGTCTAGATTGAAGGTGAAATGTCTAAGATCTGATTGATGTAGAGAATTTTGTTCTAGTGAATTCAATTCATTATGTGAGATGCATGGAATTAGAAGACAATTGTCTTCTCCTAGAATCCCTTAGCAAAATGGAGTTGTTCAGAGGAATGACAAAAATATTTTGGATGCTGCAAGGACTATGCTAATTGAAGGAAATGTTCCAAAGATCTACTAGAGAGAAGCCATTAGAACTTCTTTTTACACATTCAACAAAGTTCACGTCAAAGGTGATACAGGTAAGACCCCTTATGAGTTATTGTTTGGTAATGTTCCTATTGTAAGATATTTCAGAGTGCTTGGTAGAAAATGTTATATCAAGAGAGATGAGGATATAGGAAAGTTTGATGATAGAAGTGATAAAGGTATCTTCTTGGAATATTCAACTAAGAGAAAATCCTACTGGTGCTACAATAAGAGATAGAAAGATTGTGGAGAGTGCAAATGTGAAGGTGGTTGAGAACCTTTCGAAGGAGATTAGAGTGTATGGTTATGATGATGGTCAATATGTTGTTCTAGCCCCTATTTAGATTGGAGAGCATAAGAAGAATGATTCGGTAGATATTGTTAATCCATATGTTGTTGCTGCCAATGATGAAGCATAGGAACCTGAGAATAAGAACAATCAGAAGACTCTGAGGTATGCAAGATTGAATGATTCTAAACATCAAATTATTGGTGATAATAATAAGGGTGTAATAACTAGAAGAAGGTTAGCTGCTGAAGAAGTATGTTTGATATCTAAAGTTGAACCTAAAGATGTTGTTGAAGCTTGTAAAGATGAAAATAGGATGAGAGCTATAGAAGAAGAGCTAGATCAGATTGAAAAGAATAATACTTGGGAACTTGTGCATAGACCTAAGGATAATCATAACAATGTTATTGGTACTAAATGGGTATTCATAAACAAATTGAATGAAGTCAGTGAAGTTGTAACAAATAAAGCTAGACTAGTTTGGAAAGTATGTTCATAGCAAGAGTGAATTGATTATGAGGAGACTTTTTTTCGGGTTGCTAGACTTGAAGCTATTAGACTATTGCTCGCTTATGCTGCTTATAAGTATCTCAAGGTTTATCAGATGGATGTCAAATCTACCTTTTCGAATGGTGATCTAGAGGAAGGAGTTTACATTGAACAACTTGATGGATTTTCATTCTTAGATGATGGAGACATGGTATGTAAGTTGAAGAAATCTCCTTATGGATTGAAACAAGCTCCTAGAGCCTGATATGCTAGATTAGATATACATTTATTGAAATTGGGATTTAAAAAAGGTGCTGCTAATAGTAATCTATATTTTAAGATAGAAAATGATAATATCCTGATTGTTGAAGTCTTTGTTAATGATATTATCTTTGGTGGTGAAGATGACTTGAGCATGAAGTTTGTTGGTGATAAGCAGAAAGAATTTGAGATGTCTATGATTGGTGAGATGAAATTTTTTATAGGTTTGTGGATTGCACAGACAGGAAATGGTATATTCATATCTCAAACTAAGTATGTGAAGGAATTGCTAAAATTTTTTGGATTAGATGATTCCAAACAGGTTGTAACTCCTATGGTGACTGGTTGTAAATTGTCTAAAAATGATGAATATTCAAAAGCTAATCAGAGTTTGTATGGATCTATGGTTGGTGGACTATTGTATTTTACTCAGAATAGGCCTAACATTATGCATGTTGTGTGCATGACTGCTATATATCATGTTGATCCGAATGAGAGTCATGTCATTATTGTTAAGAGGATATTTAGATATCTGAAGGGAACTCTGAATTATGGTTTATGGTATCTAAAGAATGACGATTTCATGGTGTGTGCCTACATTGATGCTAATTGGGATAGTGATGTATATGACTGGAAGAGAACTACTAGTGGAGCAATTTTTTTGGGAAACAAGTTGGTTTCATGGGCAAGTAAGAAACAAGATTTTGTGTTCTTATCTACTAATGAAGCTGTTGGTGTAAATAATTATTCATCTTGGATATTATTACATTTACTTAAGTTTACTTAGGAAATTCATTTCATAGTAGTTTGGGTATGAGACACTTGGGTGTTTGTGCCACATTGGGACATTGTGTGTAGGAGAATTTCCACCTTTTATGGTGTTGATCTTGTTGTTACACTCCACATTCAGTGGGTGATCCACCTCATGTGGACTATTATATTGTTTCTCCTACCTACCCACACCTATTTCCTACCTACCCTTATTTCTTATTGAGCCACATGTCATGTTTGTGTGCTCACATATCCATATAGCCTTGCCTATATAAGCAGGCTCATATTCATTGTATGTAATGCTAAATGATCCAGTTGATCATATTTTTCATCTTGATAGAATACAATTTATTTCTATCATCTATTTTGTTCTCTCTTATTTGTACTTTCCATTGCCTCTTGATCTTGGCAAAATCTCACATGGTATCAGAGCCATTAGAGTGTCATTGGTTTGCTAATTGAGAGAAATTGATGCTATTTGGTATTGTGTATTTTGGAGTTTTCTATTGCAGGCTATTATTGAAGCTTGATGGGTCAAACATGAGGTTACCATTGGATTGAGGAGGTCCAAGAAAGTTAGTTTTGCCTTTTGTTTCATCCAAATCGGACTTCGGAGGCAAAATCTAGAGGCATTTAAAGTTTGACGCTGCTGCGGAAATTTTCCAAAAACTATAATTTTGCAGGCAATTTTCAAATAGCGATATCTCACTCATCCGGACTCGTTTTTATGAGCAATTTTTTTTTCTTCTAGGGTATAATTTCATGATCTGTATAGTGGTGTAGAATTTTTCTAATTTTCAGATACAAGTTTTTCGGAAATCGTGAAATCCCAATTTTTACAACTTTAGAGGCTTTGTTTGGGCTCATATGGACTCCTTTTCAGGTGCCGTTTTTTTTTAAAGTGCATATTTTTTCATCTACTTTCATAATCTGCCATCTATTTGCAGTGATTTTAATTAGAAATAGTACTTTCAGTATTTGGCCATTTTTGGCATATTTGGTACTTGCATTTTCCTTGGATCTTAGTTTATATCACTAGCAGTATTTGTTGAAGTCTCTTAGATCTCATTTTGATAAGTTGTAAATTGAATTTAGAAGTCCACTTTGCCTTGCTTTGCAAGTGTCCTATTGTACACGCACTACATATAAAGTGTCAAAATCATCATTTTTGGGGGTACTTTGATTGAGTGAATTTGTGGGGGGTGTCTCTTGTGCTTTTGTGCTCTTGTTTTCCTTCCTTTCTGCTGCTATGGGTTCTTCTAAGTTTCCTCTCTTAACTCCTCATAATTATGCTACTTGGAAAATTGATGCACGGAGTAAACTTATGGAAAAAGGACTAACTCATTACATTGATGGAACTATTGTTGCTCCCGCTGATCCTAAGGTTGATCCAGTTGGTCACTTGGATTGGCTCACTAAAAATATCATGGCAATTGGTACCTTAAGAAAGTATGTATCAAAGGATCTCATTTTTCATATTGAGAAGTGTGCTCTAATCAAGGATGCTTGGAAAAAGTTTCAAGATTTGTATGGTCAAGTTGATGAGATTAGGAGATATCAAATTGATAGTGATCTCACCATGTTAGATCCCAAGAACTTTGATACTATACAAGATTATGTCACTAAGGCAAATGAGTTGAGGGCACAACTCAAAGATTGTGGCATTGATAAGAAGGATACTCAATTGATATTCAACTTGATAGGCAAGCTTCCACAAGAATATGCAGCATTTGTTTCTAGTTTCGAAACCCACAGGATGATAATGGGTTCAAGCTACACAATGCCTACAATTGATGCTTTCAATGAAATGTTGATGATGGAACAAACTAAGCTGATAAGCATGGGCATTCCTAAGGCTTCTAAGTCTCAAGAATTAGTGGCAAATCAAGGGAACAAAGGAAATCAAGGAAATAACAACTCAAACAAGAAGAAAAGGCAATCAAAGCCTAAGGAAAAAGAATCATCCTCTCCACAACAAGGAGATACATCCTCTTCCAAGAGGGATAATTCACCAAAGAGGGAGAGACCTACTTGTGCCTATTGTAAGAAGTTTGGTCATGAGGAGCATCGTTTCCATTCTAAGAAGATTGATGAGCTCACACATATCATCAAAAAGCATAACATTGATTTGCCTAATATCTACAAGAAGGATGACTCATCAACTTCCACTTCCTCACATTCAAAAGGAAAAGGGCAAGCATTCATGGCTTCTACAAGTGGGAAGACTCACTCTTTTGGGACAAGAAAAGGAAAAGCTCTATGTGCTACTATCAGTCATGATTCAGAGAGATGGCTTCTAGATTCATGGACTTCTCATCATATGGCATCTTTGCAGTCTATGTTCTCTACATTTGAGCCTTCAACCATGCCATAGATTTTGATGGACAATCATACATACATGGATGTGATTGGGAAAGGATCTATTGACATTGGGGATAACTCCTTGAATAATGTGTTGTGTGTACCCCACTTGACAAACAATCTCCTTTCTATCTATAAAATCACACATGGCACAACTAAGAGAGTTGTGGAGATCACACCTGAGTCAGTTTTCATTAGAGACTTGGAGACTAGAGCTATCATTGCGACTGGGGTGGTTGATCATGCATCTCGGTTATACTCCTTTTCAGATTTTGTTGATGATGATGATTTCACATTTGATGATTCTACACATGATGATCACACTTCTTGTGATGGTTCAGTTTTTGAGGAGAACTTTGGACACTTGAACATGGGGATTCTCACATGTGAACCCCTTCTTGAGCCTTGTATTTCATCTCCTCATATTGATATCACATCACCTATTGCACCTGATGATGCAGATAGTGCGATAGTTTTGCCTTCATGTGATTCAATGCAACAAGATATTCATTGTCTTCTAGCTTCAGATTCATGGGATGATTACTTGACAGACATTGCAGGTTTGTTTGTGGAATCCTACATTGCAGATTTGGGAGACATCATTGATGACATTCATCTTCTCTTTGATGAAGATGATCCTCCTTCGATTGTTGCAAGGGAACACTCTGACCCTCTTGTTCATTCTCTATATGATCATTCTTTCGAGGTTGACATGATTGTGGATACTTATGTACAACAATTGGAGGAGGTTTTTTTATCTTTTGAGGAGACATGTGAGTCTTTGGTACATGTTCTACATCCATCTCCACTAGATCTTGGAGTGCCTTTTTCAAGAGTGTGGCACAGTTTACCACCTTTGGAGGGGGTATCTTTCAGCATTGACATGGGGACACTTGATCAGTTTTCAGAGATTCCTTTCATCATGAGTTTTCTTCATACATCTTCCCTTCATGATTGGGGAGACTTCATGGATACACTTTTGGTTTTGTTTCTTCCTAAGGGGAGGAATGTTGTTCGACGTTCGTGGATTAGTTTCTTCATACATCGAGCTTCTATCATTGGTGTAGATTCCACATTGAGGGGGGGCTTCCTAGCTTCTATTCTTCTCTCATATGGGGGGGACTTTTTCCTCACATGGGGTTTTGTCCTTCACATTCTTCTATGAGAGTTCTTTGTATCTAGTTTTCATCTCTCTTTTGGGGGAGGGTTTTTTCCCATTGGGTTTTTCTCTCTTTCCCCACTTTGTGAGAGATTTCATTGCTTTGGTTTCCATGCATTTGCATTTGTACATGGGTACCTAACATGGCCTAGTAGCTAGGACCCATCTTGCATTGCTTAGTTGCATTGTAGACTTAAGTGCATTCACCTAAGTTGCACTTAATGGGGGTTGTTGGTGTAAATAATTATTTATCTTGGATATTATTACACTTACTTAAGTTTACTTAGGAAATGCATTTCATAGTAATTTGGGTATGAGACACTTGGGTGTTTGTGCCACATTGGGATAGTGTGTGTAGGAGAATTTCCACCTTTTTTTATATTGATCTTGTTGTTACACTCTACATTTAGTGGGTGATCCACCTCATGTGGACTATTATATTGTTCCTTGTACCTACCCACACCTATTTCCTACCTACCCTTGTTTCTTATTGAGCCACATGTCATGTTTGTGTGCTCACATATCCATATAGCCTTGCCCATACAAGCAGGCTCATATTCATTATATGTAATGGTAAATGATCTAGTTGATCATATTTTTCATCTTGATAGAATACAGTTTATTTCTATCATCTATTTTTTTCTCTCTTATTTGTGCTTTCCATTGCCTCTTGATCTTTGCAAAATCTCACAGATGCTGAGTACATTACTGCTGCTAATAATTGCACTCAACTATTTGGGATGAAGCAGATATTCAAGGATATCAGAGTTATTCATGATGAGCATATTGTTATTTACTGTGATAATTCTAGTGCTATCAACATGTCAAAGAATATGGTGCAACATTCAAATACGAAGCATATATCAATCAAATATCATTACTTAAGAGAACAAGTTAGTGAAGAAAAGGTGAAGCTAGAGTATGTATCTACAAAGGAACAGATAGCTAATATTTTCACTAAGCCTTTGCCTATAGATGCATTTTTCTATTTGAGAGACAACTTAGGGGTATCCACCCCTCCTAATGAGAGCTAGATGCATTGAGTTGCATCAATATCGTGGATTTCAGAGCCTTATCTTTTTAATCAGATTTGGTATTTCTCCTTTGTTGGAGTAGTTTGTTGATCTGGTTATGTGCTTTAGGGGGAGAGTGTTAGTTAGATGAGAGGGGGGGGTGAATCAGATAACCTCAATAATAATTACTCTAATCAGATTCAACCTCGGTAGCATTTACTTAATATGCAACTTTTGATTGTTAATCATTCAAACTCATAAACAAATAAACATGAAACATTAAATCACATATGACACCAGATTTAATGTGGAAACCCTAATAGGGAAAAACCACTATGGGATTTCAGACCCACAAGAAAATATACTCTTCTAGAGTATGCTCAGTTAAAAGAAAATCCTGTTAAAGATTACATACACATTGCTAGATGTGACCCGGTCAAGGGATTTCCCTCAAATCTGTTAGAATCTTCACTTTGTAAGAAAAGACCTTGTCAAAGGAATTCAAACACTAATTCAAAATGTTACCTTCCAAGAGGATTTACAAATAAGACTGTTAAGTCCACTCAGTTAAGAGATTTCCTGTCACTTACAAAAATAAATAATAGTAATAAAATATATCTACAACTTCACATCTAAAATGTTAAAGAAAATTCTATGTGCTCAAGATAATCTTGTCATAATACTTATCTTTCTCCTTGCTGGGCTTCTCAATCTAATCTTCAATCAGATCTTCAATCTTTTGTACTAGGTAATCACCTCTGTAGCATCACTGTGCTTCAGTTTGCCTGCATGCTTTGTTCAACAATATTACTTTATTTATAAGCAATTCCCAACCGTTTAAAATCCTTAATCACATTTCCCATGATTAATCTTAGCCATCAGATCTTCAAACTTGACTAGGTTCATTGTATCCTTTGATCTGAAAAATGTTTTATCTTGCCTTGAAACTTGTGTACCTTTCTTGGTACTTGTGCTTGGTTAGGACCGTTCAATCTGTGCTGTAGATCTTACTCTTAAATTTTAATTGTCATTGATCCTTAACAAACTTCTTGCATGACATTCCTATCTTCAATAAACCTCCAGCTCATTGGCATCCTTCATTTAATAATGTATACACTTATTTAATGCATTATGTTACTGCTCGGTTGATACTCGGTTAATACTAAACTTTACTCGGTAGACATTCTCTTCTCGTTGACTTTTTATTTCATTAACCGACATCGGTAACCTTGGAGTTTACTGACTAGCTCCTTGCTCGGTAAAATAGAATAGTATCAAACCTTTACTCATTCTATTACATGAAATCTTTTCTCCTTCTTTTACAGTCTTCGAATACATAGATATAAGATATCAAAACAATCAAAACAACATAATCTCATCACTGTCTAACTCGATAATAGTTGCCCATTGAATAATTTATTACTCCCCTTAATTTTCACATTCTATCTGTGTCACTTACTAACATATTTATACTCATCAAAACATACTTTTTAAGATATGGCAACATCATACTGAATCAGAAAATCAATTGCTTGACATCAATGACAAAATAATAATATTAAGGCAGTAATCATCCTTTATAAATTATATCATTCATCTCCAACAACCTTCTCAATATCATCAACCATCAAACTTATTGTAATGCCAACGATCTCCCCCTTTGGTGTTGATGGCAATAGCAGCTTGATTTATTCCAATTGATTCAAACTACTGTTATTCTTCTCCTGTTATCCTTGAGCTATAAACTTGTCTTGTAATCTTATGTTATTAGTCTTCTCCCCTTTGAGCTATAACAATCATCTCCCCCTTTGACAACAATGCTGAAAGTAAGACTGATCCATAATTACTCCCCCTGTGAAGTAATTTCCTTGCAGTTCAAACATATACAAATTTATCTCGATCATAGCAACTTGTCTTCATTCACTATTTCCTGCACAACTTTAGACATCCTTCTAAAGTGTGTAAATCAACATCAACTTGCAAATAGTATTCTTTGGAGTCATAGAATTGATGTTGTCATCGAACTCTGTCAGTGAGTGCTAGATAGGGGTAGGACCCCTAACTTACTTCTGAGATACTCAAAAGTGTCCCTTGGCAGTGGCTTTGTGAAGATGCCTGCGATTTGTTCCTTTGTACTAACATATTCCAGCACAACATTCTTTTCTTGAATTTCTCCTCTAAGATAATGATACTTTATAGAGATATGTTTTGTCTTAGAGTGCATTACCGGATTCTTTGAAATGTTAATAGCACTTTTATTATGACAAAATATAGTTACTGGCTTGGTAACTATCTCATTCATTCCTTCCAATAGTTGTTTGATTCATGCTATATTGGTACAATTCAATGCTGCAGCAACATATTCAGCTTCAGCTGTTGACTATGAAATGCATCCTTGTTTCTTGCTAAGCCAACTTACTAGTCTTTCTCCCAAAAAGAAAGCTCCATCACTTTTTCTTTTCCTGCCATCAATATTTCCTGCCCAATCAGCATCAATATAGACTTTTAAGTCAAAATCATTCATCTTTTCATATAGCAGACCATAATCTTGAGTGCCTCTCAAATATTTGAAAATTCTCTTGACTATTGTCATATGAGTTTCTTTGCGATCTGCAAAAAATCTTCCAACTATACCTACTGCATGTGCTATATCAGGCCTGCTGTGAACTACATATTGCAACTTTCCAATCATAGATCGGTAAAGTGTCTCATCAATAGATGCAGATTCATCATTCTTTGATAGTTTACAATTAGTAGTCATAGGAGTACTTACAGGTTTAGAATCCTCCATTCCAAATTTCTTCAAGATTTCCTTTATATACTTGGATTGAGTAATGAAAATCCCATTTTTCATTTGTAGTATTTGTAAACCTATAAAATACTTTATCTCACTGATTAATGACATCTCAAATTCTTTGCACATTTCATTTCCAAAGTTCTTACATAAAGAATCATTTCCACAAAAAATAATATCATCAACAAATATGGCTGACATCAGTATTCCATTCTCATCATTCTTCATATACATGTTGTTGTTCTCACTAGTCCTCATAAATCCAATATTTAATAAGTAAGAGTGCAACCTTTCATACCATGCTCTAGGTGCTTGCTTTAGACCATATAAAGCTTTGTTCAACTTACATACCTGATCTTTATTCTTCTCTTCAATAAATCCTTGAAGCTATTCAATATAGACTTCTTCTTCTAGTATACCATTCAAAAATGCAGATTTAACATCCATTTGATATACCTTGAAATTTTTGTTAGCAGCATATGCCAACAATGTTCTTACTCCTTCAAGTCTTGCTACAGGTGCAAAAGTTTCTCAATAGTCTATTCCTTCTTCTTGAGCATAACCTTTGCAAACTAGCCTTGCTTTATTCCGTATGACCTCACCTTTTTCATTTAGCTTATTCCTTAAAATCCACTTTGTACCAATTACATTTTTTTCTTTTGGTCTTGGGACTAGTGTCCATGTTTCATTTTTCTTGATTTGATCAATCTCTTCTATCATAGCATTTACCCAATCTTCATTGCTTAATGCCTCTTTTACTATCCTCGGTTCAAATTCGGATATCAGACATGTGTTGTGTCTCAGTTTGTTCCTTGTCATCACTGGAGCATCCTTATCTCCTATAATCAGACTTGATGCATTATTTCTTCTAACATATTTTGCTAATATAGGCTCGGTAGGCTCTGTATGATCTTCTTCATCACTTAGTAACTGAGTAATTTCTTAATTGGCTTTCTCAGTAAAACTTGTCGGTTGCACATATACAAACTCCTCATAATCTTCTTGTTCTTTGGAGTTTCCTTCATCATTCCTTTCTGCAAATTCATCAATTTTCACATTTGCACTTTCCACAATTTTGTTAGATGATTTGATCAGACATTTAAATGCTTTACTCCTAGAGGAATAACCAAGAAATGTTCCTTCCTCGCTTTTCTGATCAAATTTTCCATTTCTATCATCTTTATGAACATAATGTCTACTTCCAAATATTTTAAAATAACTTACATTTGGTTTCTTGTCATACCAGATTTCATAAGGTGTCCTCATAGTTCCTTTCTTCAGTTGTACTCGGTTCAAGGTATAAATTGCAGTGCTTATTGCTTCTCTCCAAAATATTTGAGGTACTCTCTTTTCTATCATCAAAGTTCTGGCACAATCTACAATTGATCTATTCCTTCTTTCAGCTATTCCATTTTGCTGTGGTGTCCTTGGTGCTGACACTTGTCTCTTTATACCATGATCATTGCAAAATAAGTTAAATTCATCAAAAATGAATTCTCCTCCTCTATCAGATCTAAGACATTTCAACTGTCTTCCTGTTTCTTTTTTAACTCTTTCCTTATACCATTTGAACATTTGAAAGCTTCTGATTTCTCTTTTAGAAACATAACTGACATCATCCTTGAGTAATCATCCACAAATAATATGAAGTATTTATCACCATAGTAGCTTTGAACTTTCATAGGACCACAAAGATCAGTGTTTACAAGATCTAAAATTCCTTTAGAAGTGTAAGACTTAATTGTACAGCTTGATTTTGTCATCTTACCCATCTGGCATCCTTAGCATATTGCATTCTCGGGTTTTTCCAAGCTTGGTAGACCTCTTACATGATGCTTCTTACTTATTTTGATTAGATTATCAAAATTTACATGACAAAACCTTTTATGCCATAACCAGGTATCTTCTATTTTTTCATATAGACAATTGTTCCGAGTTGATTCAAGGTGAAATGTATTACCTCTTTTTTGAGTCCCAATAGCAGCCAACTTTCCATGTTTGTCATGAACTTTGACAATTCCTTTTTGAAATTCTATTCGGTATCCTATATTATTTAGTTGTGCTACACTCAACAAATTGTATTTTAGACCTTCAACCTAATATACATTATCACATTTAGCATTGTCAAGAAGTGTAATTGGACCTTTACCTTTCACAAGACATGGTGCATCATTACCAAATCTTACTTGACCTCCACCATAATCTTATAATTTAACAAACTTGTGTTTATCACCTGTCGTGTGATGTGAGCATCCACTATCTATGATCCAAGAATCATTTTTATTTATGTGTGATATTAAGGATTTTTCTTCATACCTTTCTTCATCTGATCCATCTTTGATAGCCACATATACAACTTCCTCTGTCTCAATCTCATCAGATTTATCATTATTGGATTCCTCATCAACTACTAGGCATGTCTTTCTTTCTCTCCTTCTAAAGTCTCGATGCCTTCTATATTGGTTGTCTTTCTGTCTATCATCTCGGTATTCTTTCTTTTCATCATCTTTGTCAGGACAGTTAGAAGCCATATGTCCAATTTTATCATAGTTAAAACATTTTAAAGGTAACTTCCCCTTATACTTACCTTTGCCTCTCGGTAACCTTCTGGCCAATAATTCTTCAAACTCTTCTTTCTTTTTGATTTCCTCATATAGTTTGTGTACTTCTTCCATGTTTTTACGAAATCTCTCACTTGCTCCACTGTGATTTCCTTTAGCATACTTAGATATTCTATCATTATAATCTTTAGATTCACTGAGATGAAAAAAACTGAATGCAGATTCAACTTTGTTTACCGAAGACCCACTATTATCAAAATTACTTAACTCAAAAGCATGTAGCTTACTGATAGTATCATCCAAAGAGACTCGCATGTTTGGTACATACCTCAATTCATTAATTGCAGAGACTCTACTGGCATAAGCAGGTAGAAGTGTTCTCAGCAACTTACTTACATCCTTTTCTTCAATAGTTCCTCCTGAACCTTTGATTTGATTGACAGTTTCCTTTAACCTTGTACTATATTGGATTATGTTCTCACCTTCATTCATTATTATGGATTCAAGTTGTCCTCTTAGACTATCTGCTTTTTCTCTTTGAACATGTTCATCTCCACCATACACAGATGTGAACTTGTTCCACATTGCTTTGGCATCATTACAACCTTCTAGATCATTAAACTCTGAGTCGGTCAAAGCTGATGCTATCTCTATCATTTCTTGAATGTGTTCTTGCTTTGCTTTTATTTCTTCCATTGTCATAGGGTAGGTGCTAGGTGCAATGTAATCATTCTCTAGAAAATATGTTGCATATTCTCCAATTCCTGATAAGTGGAGCTTCATCCTTTTCTGCCATGTGGTGAAACTTGACTTGTTCAGCTTTGGTGCATCCCTTTTATACATCTTCGGATCTTGCCTCCAGTACCTTTAAATTTTAAATCCGGAGTCCAAGCTCTGATACCAATTGTTAGTTAGACAAGAGGGGGGGGTGAATCAGACAACCTCAAGGATAAATACTCTAATCAGATTCAACCTTGGTAGCATTTACTTGATATGCAACGTAAGACTGTAAATCATTCAAACTCATAAACAGATAAACATGAAACATTAAATCACATATGACACCAGATTTAACGTGGAAACCCTAATAGGGAAAACATTTGTGGGATTTTGGACCCACAAGAAAATATACTCTTCTAGAGTATGCTTGGTTAAAAGCAAATCCTGTTAAAGATTACATACACATTGCTAGATGTGACCCAGTTAAGGGATTTCCCTCAGATCTGTTAGAATCTTCACTTTGTTAGAAGTGACCTTGTCAAAGGATTTCAAACACTCATTCAGAATGTAACCTTCCAAGATGATTTACAAATAAGACTGTTAAGTCCACTCGGTTAAGAGATTTCCTATCACTTACAAAAATAAATAACAATAATAGAATATATCTGCAACTTCACATCTAAAATGTTAAAGCAGATTCTATGTGATCAATGTGCTCAAGATAATATTGTCATAAGACTTATCTTTCTCCTTGCTGGGCTTCTCAATCTGTTCTTCAATCAGATCTTCAATCTTCTGTACTCAGTAATCATCTCTGTAGCGTCACTATGCTTCAGTTTGCCCACATTCTTTGTTCAACAACATTACTTTATTTATAAGCAATTCCCAACTGCTTAATCTCTTTAATCACATTTCCCATGATTAGTCTTAGCCATCAGATCTTCAAACTTGACTAGGTTCATTGTATCCTTCGATCTGAAAAATGATTTATCTTGCCTTGAAAATTGTATACCTTTCTTGGTACTTGTGATCGATTAGGACCGTTCAATCTGTGCTATAGATCTTACTCTTAAAATTTAATTGCCGTTGATCCTTAACAAACTTCTTGCCCGACATTCTTATATTCAATAAACCTCCAGCTCATTGGCATCCTTCATTTAATAATGTATACACTTATTTAATGCATTATGTTACTGCTCGGTTGATACTCGGTTAATACTAAACTTTACTTGGTAGACATTCTCCTCTCGGTGACTTTTTCTTTCATTAACCGACATTGGTAACCTTGGAGTTTACCAACTAGCTCCTTGCTCGGTAAAATAGAATAGTATCAAACCTTTACTCATTCTATTACATGAAATATTTTCCCTTTCTTGTTTAGTCTTCGAATAAATATATATAGGCTATCAAAACAATCAAAACATCATAATCTCATCACTGCCTAACTCAGTAATAGTTGCCCATTGAATAACTTATTACTTCCCTTCATTTTCACATTCTTTCTGTGTCACTTACCGACATCTTTATACTCATCAAAACATACTTTTTAAGATATGGCAACATCATACTGAATCAAAAAATCAATTGCTTGACATCAATGAAAAAATAATAATATTAAGATAGTAATCATCCTTTATCAATTATATCATTCATCTCCAACAACCTTCTCAATATCATCAACCATCAAACTTATTATAATGCCAACAATCTCCCAACTTATTGTAATGCCAAAAGAGAGAGATACAAGTTTCTGTTTTGGGAGAGAGAGTTCAGTTTTCTATTTCTGAGATCTTTGGAATTGTTGTCAAAGGGGGAGAGAGATCAAGTGAAAAACTGCTTTATCCTTGATCTTAGGTGGAGTTTGCTGAGATATCTTCTTTCTTTGCATTGACTGTTTTTCACATTCATATGTTGCCATCAGTGCCGAAGGGGAATATTGTTGGATATGGTTGTTCATTGTTGCTGCTAGGATATGTTGTTGTCATTGATTTCAACATATTCATGTGATCTGATCCATTGTATTTGCGAAGATTTTCTGATACGGTTTTATAGTTTGGTTTTGCTGATGACTGTTTTGCAAAGGTTGATATTTCCTCCGGTATATTCTGGTGTGATTAGATATTGTGCTAAGACTTTGGGATATTGTTTGGGATGGTCTTGTGTATCTTCATTTCAGATGTTTCATGATTTAATGATGCACAAGTTATCTTTCTTCGTGACAGTTGGTGATTGGTTGTGTTCTTGAGCTTCTAGACATTGATCGATGACGATTTGAAAAGTGGTATTGGTTTTGGATGATTCTAACATTCTTGTTGGTGTTTCCTAGTTGTTTCTTATTTGTCTTGATGATCTGCATTGATAGTTGTACAATTTTTTGGTGGTTTTCATCAACTGATATTGATTTTCGTGTTATGTGGTATTTCTGGTGGTGTAGCGTGTTGCAGTTGATATTGGCACGATTTTAGATGGAGTTGGTCATTTGGGAATTTGAATTAGGACCATGCTATGCTATGTAAATTATTATATTGGTCTGGTGGTTGATCTTCATATTGTGTGATGTAATTTTGGAACTGTGTGTGAAGGGTTAGGTTTTAGCCGACCTTGTTATCAAGGTTGATGAATTGTATATATAGATGAGTTATTCATGTATTTTGGGTGTCGATATTGTGTTTGCATTATCAAAGAGAGTTGAATGTGTGAACAAGTGATTTGTTCTTCGGTTTTGACCTTGACGTGAGATTGGTGTTGTTGGGCAGACATCTATGCTTAACCAAAACTGTCATCAAGCATTTGTAGAAGCTATTATTACAGTTCATTTCTTCTAGATTGTAGTCTGAATCATATTGTAAGTCAGTAAGACTTCCCTAAGGGTTGTAGCCTTTTGAGCAAATATCTTTTGAGCAGTGAGCTCTAGGTAGTGTGCCTGAATACTTGCACATTCCCCATCGTAATATTTTCACATACTACTGTAGAGTATCATCTTACTGTGGGTAGGTTCCCACCATGGTTTTTCCCTTAATCAGGATTTCCACGTCAAAATCTTGGTGTTGTGTGTTGTGTTGTTAATTTTCTTATATGTCTTATTACTACAGTTTATCAGATCTATGTTTTGGTGGTTGAATTTTTTATTCCGATGAAGACTGATTCAACCCCCCCCTCTCAGTCTTCCTTCTTGATTGTTGCTAACAATACTACATATCATAGTAGGTTCTAGTGCTTGTTCGAAAGTGGACAATTTTCACTTGAATGCTTCCAAGAAAGTAATTGGTCGCAAGCATATAAGACCCTAGGTATATTCCTTTTTTTAGTATGGTTATTGCAATTGTTAGAAAACTAAAGGTAACTTTAGATTGTAGTACTTTTGCATTTCTTTCATCAAGGTGGTATATATTGATATTGTACCATACACACTTCTTTGTTCCACTACCAATGAAATACCTTTCATGGCTAATCTCTTTGTTCTTTTCTTTTAGTTATAGACAACATTTTCTTGTTTCTTATTTCTATGTAATTCTATTTATAAATTGGCTCTCTATTTAATATGTTATCAAGATGCAACACTCACTTTAAAAAAAAATACAATGTAGAATTCTTATATTTACATTGACATCCATCTTCATGATAGTTTGCATACAAGATGAAGTGGGAGAAAAATGTAATGGTTAAAAAAGCATAAGCATTAATTTAGGACTCATTTTGACTTGATTTGAATTTGTAAACAATCCCATGGATTTCTCTAAATCCTTATTTTTTACCTATTTTTTATCTTGTATTAGTTACGTAAGTGATATTAAATTCTTTTGAACTTATGAAAATAATCCCTTTACTTTTAAACTCCAAAATCTAATTCATTTCTAATGTTATACTTGATCTTTATCTAGTGGTTTATTCAAATATTCTTAACTGATTTAATACAAGGGATTATTTATCCCTATTATGTGGAAACTATTAATCACCATGAACAATTTTTAGAGCCAAAACATATTGAGAACATTTAAACAAATAGAAACTAACAATCTAAAAGCTTAAACAAATTAAATCTAAAGTTCATATCAAATCCATGACCTAGACTAGATCTGTAAACACTGGATCAAATCTAGATGAACATAAAATGGTCAAAGATGATAGATAATTCATTGACTAATTCCAAAGCATTAACCTAAGTTTAATTGATATTTCTACTATATTAAAAGCTCATCATCCAAGATCAAATCTATAAGCATAAAAGTGATCTAAAATGATAAACAAACCATTGACTTTTGCTAAAACATTAATCTAAAGCATAATTGATACTTCCACAATATTAAAAAATCATCATCTCACACCAACCAAAACTTTAACTCTAAATATTTTTTATTATTTTATTCTTTTCAGATAATTCATTTTCATTAATTGCATTAATGATGCAAAACATTTTTATCTAAAATTTTATTTTATATATAAAATATGTATCTTTTTACTTTTCTTTTTAGAGGGCAGGTTGTTGAGCTATGAATGTCCTTTATGGCAAATCCTCTTGGTGGAAAACTCAATGGATGCCCTTTGTCATCGCTAGTAGAATTAAGTAGTTAAGAAACATATCTTATATGTCATTGCCAATCTTCTGAGTTTCCAAGGCCATTAATTTATACATAACTTCTGCAAATTTATTACATATCCTATGTCCGCTCATAAAGAGTTGAAGAAAAGCAGGTTGAAAACAATTCCTATGTCTGTTCATTATGAGGCAAGTAATTGAAAACAATTCACTCTCTTTTATTTGATTGGTGAAGTTACTTGTTCATACTTGTAAAAAAAAATATGAATATGATATCTTTGAAGGTCATATTTATTTTCAATTATTAGTAACTCTAACTCTAATTACATGTATATATTTTCAAATATTAATCTGTCGTATAAATATTTAGGTGTATTTATTTCTTTTTGAATTCAATAACCCTCACTTTGAATATATGTATCATTTATGTCTAACTCTAAATTATTCTAGTCAAACGTGAATTGATTTTTAAGATGTTTTTTAATGATAAGTGCATTCATGTGAAATCACTTAGAATTTAAGTTTTCTAAGTTATTTCTCTCACACCATTTTTATAATATTTTTTAATTTAATCTTAGATCTATTCTTTTATTTTGAAAAGAATTGATGAAATTTATTTGTCATTTCTTCTTATTTTTAAAAATAACTTGTAACTCTTGTAAATAGAGGTAAAATTTTACTAAATTTGTGAATATTTATTTGAAGCCACCTTACCATATGTTCTCAAAGATAAGAGTCCAAATGTATGTCCCTTTGTGAAAATAGTCTACAACAAATTCTAAATGAAAACTAGTGCATCAAGAACTAACTATCGAAGCTTTCCGATAGTAAATTTTATCTTAAAATTTAATCATATTGCAAGAGAAATAAGATTCATTGTGGATTATATCTGTATTTGTACATATATGAAAAACAATAATTAGTTATTATTTGCAAAATAACAAACATGCAAGTGGTGTACTTCTTGTTGAAATGGAGACCACATCTCAAGTCTTTTACATTCCTATTTATAACATTCTCATAGATTGGTATTGATCCTTAGTTTTACCCATTTTTTCAATCTTAAATTACTTCCATAATCATTAAAGTGATCATGATGCCTTTTTCACTTATGAAAATAATCCCTTTCATTTTAATTTTCAAAGCTTAATTTAGGCCTGAAGTTATCCTTGATCTGTAATCTAGTGAATTTTTCAACTATTCTAAGATATTTTGGCACGAGTAAATAATTATCCTTGCTATGTGGAAAGTACCAAGCACGATGCATAATTTTTTAAGTCAATATATTGATAACATTTAGAGAAATACAAACTAATAAACTAATAACTTAATGAGATTGCATTTGATGGCCATATAAAATGCATGATCTAGACTACATTCACTCATGGAAGATCAAATCTATAATCACACAAGTGATCTAATATGATAGAAAAACTATTGGTTTGTTCTAATGCATTAATTAACCCATTATTGATATTTCTACCATAACAAAAAATTATCATCCAACATCCACCATAACTTTAATTCTAAATCTTATTTTTTTATTCCTTAGGATATTTCATTTCCATTTATTACATGAAATAAAACATGTTTCTAAGGTATATTACTAATATGTATACCTATTGTGTGGAAACTATCAATCACCATCAACAATTTCTTATACTCAACATATTGAGAAATTTTAGAAAAATAGAAACTTTAAATAGATTGGATGTAATGGTCATATCAAAATCAAGACCTAGACTAGATTCACAAATGCAAGATCAAATCTAGATAAGCATAAAAATGATCTAAGATGATAGATAAATCATTGACTAATTCCAAAACATTAACCTATATATAATTGATATTTCTAGAATATTAAAAATTTTCATCGAACATCCACCATATCTTTAACTCTAAATATTACCTATTATTTTTTCCCTTTTAGATAATTCATTTCCTTTAATTACATATTGTAAATGATACAAAACATTTTGTCTATGGTAAATTATTTATATTAATATTATTCTATATAGGAAATATGTTTCCTTTCCACTTTTCCATTAATAGGTAACATATTATGCTATGAAATTCCATTTTGGCAAATCCTCTTGGTCAATCTCAAGAAAACTCAGTACATGGCCTTTGTCATAATTGCTAGAACTAAGTTTCTTGAGAAACATGTCTTATATGCCCTTGCCAATCTTCCAAGTTCTTAGCACCATTTGTTTATGCATAACTTCTACAAACTAAATATTAAAAAGAAATTGGAGATATAGACTATATCAAATCCACGAGCTACACTAGGTCTACACATGCAAGACCAAATCCTTAATCATAAAAGTCATCTAAGATATTATATAAATCATTGACTAGGCATAAAGAATTCATTTATGCATCACTTACATTTCTAAAATCTATTTATTGTATATCATTAATGGTACAAACATTTTATCTAAGGTAGATTGTTAATATTAATATTAATTTTTATATGAAATATATTTCCTTTTCACTTTTCCTTGGTAGGGTTTTCAGCTACGAATGTCGATTTGGCCAAATCCTCCTGGTCAATCTTAAGAAAACTCACTGGATGTCCTTAGTCATGGCCGGTAGATTTAAGTTTTTAAAGCAACATGCCATATATATACTGTTACCAATCTTCCAAGTTCTTAGCACAATTAATTTATACATAACTTGTGCAAATTTATTACATATCTTATCTCCACTCATCTAGAGTTGAAGAAACGCAGGCTGAGCATTATATACATAACCTCAAGCGTTATTTAAACGATACTAGAGTTTTCATTCTACGAGATAGGCGAAAGTAAGCACCTCACCGATGTCATCGAGGTCATCCAGGGACGGGTTCGATATGACAGAACGTTTGATAGCTGAGCTATAATTGGTTTTTTCGTCCCAGAACTTGGACCACAGCATGACACCTCCATATTGGGGTGATTTCTTGACAGTAGGCAGCACTTTGGAGATAAGGATGTTTGGAGGAATGAAACCGCTGCCAGCAGCACCAGGGGCAGCCGGAAGCCCGACGAAGAATCCCCGTGGTTCAGCAGTCCGTATAGATGTTGTCCATTTCTTCCACGAATTCAACAGCTTGGAAGCGTCACCATTGGCGTACTGGCAGGAAGGATTGTTGTAGAACTGGATCCACACGTAGTCGAACAACCCAGTCTTTAAGGCCTCTCCAAGATGTGCGTCAGGAAAGGGGCACTGCGGAGCAGCGCTGAGATAGACCTTCTTAGAGGGGGTGCTACGGGCCTTCAAGGCCCTCACGAGATGCTCCCAGTTCTTCGTTGTGGCTTCGATGTCGAAGTCGATGCCGTTCAGAACGGCGGGTCCCAGAGGCCTGGACGGCGAGCTCCCTCCGAGATAGTTGTTCCACAGATAGTCGGCCACCTTGCGCGCATCATCCGGTGAAGCGACTGAATAACTTCCGGTGCCTCCTCCGAGGGAGAGAAACACCTTTACGCCGCGGGACTGACAGGTTTTAATGTCGGCACTCAGCGATTTGCATGATCCCGTTGCGGGATTGCAGTGGCCTGCCAGATTGAGGACTGGCGTCTGCCCGTTCCCAAACGTGGTCAGAAACGAGATCATCACATATTTGAAGTTGCCGCTTGTGCAGGTTTTCGCGAGAGTGGCTTCGCCAGTACTTTGGCCCCAGTATACGCTTATGCTTCCCGCCGATGCCCCGTTCCATAGCAGAGCAACTATCAGGGCAATGGCGTCCCCTCTCATTCCGTGAGTCTTCATGCTTGGCAATTAATGCTTTTCGCTACCTAAGCTGGTGAGATTGGCGTGTTTATATAGCTCTCCGGAAACCGCTATCCAGTTAGATAAACTGCACTTTGCATAAAGGAGGTGTCCGCCCTACGTATGTTTGTGCGGTTTAAATGGCTGCATAGACGTTCTGAAGTACCCAGTTGAACGTGTCCTGCGGCGGGTTTTCAGAGTCGGTAGTACTTGTGAATGTGAATAGCATGGGAGGCTTTGTCACGGGGGATGAAACCAAAGGCATTGACGAAATGGGAGGCCTCTTAAATGCATTAATTTCTTTAATTCAAATTGTGTCGTAAGAATGATTCAGCTTCTCGAGGACAGCAAACGAATTCTTATCCTTATGGAATCATCATACATCATGATGATTCCATCCTCATACATCATGATGATTGAATTTGTATATACAAAATTATTTCTTCACTTAATCCTTATCTGCGACTAATCATCAGTAAATACATTCTATTTATTTGTATCGCAGAGCTATTATCTACGTCTATTCTCCATAGATAACGGCATCATGTCATGTTTCCAACGTTCGATGCAATATCATATTTACGCTGAAGGCGTTCCCTATTTGAGATGAATCACACAATCTTTAAAATCTATGGCTGAAAGTTAGCCAAAACGAATGGAAGACCATTGGAAAGGTTTCCGCCATTGATTGGTTTTTTTCCTATTTTGTCGTCTGCGTACGGTGGCTGCATGAAAGGACTCATCGGCACTGGCTATGCAGCCCTTTAAACCGCACTGCATAGCCGATGCCGTCTGATTTCTATGCCTCCTTATATAATGTCAGTCCGTGCTCTTGCGGCTTCTGCCTGTCCCCGTGCGTGCGGAAGAACAGACGGCAGCTCAAATCAATGTTTTTAAAGACCCTCGCCCTCCTCGCAGCCCCGTGGTGAAAACCCTGTAAATTTTTATTTTTTTATTATACTTTATAGAATTTTTTTTAAATGTTACTTTATAAATTTTGATTATATTATTAGTAATTTTTTAATATATTTTATTTAAATTATTTTTTTTTGATTTTTTAATATATTCTATCAAATGAATCTCAAATGATTTAAAGGTGTATAATATAAATATAACAATTAAAATAGGTTTAATTATAGATAAAATATCATTTAAGATTAAGGTAGAAATATAATTAACATTAGGGTTAAAATATCATTTAAGATTAGGATTAAAATATAATTTACCTAAATAGGAGTTTAATAATGGTTAAAATATCATTTAAGATAAAAATTAAAATATAATTTAAGATAAAGTTAAAATATTTTAACCATAATCTTAATTAAATAAAAGGTCAATATCAACATTTAAATTTGACCTGAGTAAAAATGTGATAAAAGTATGTGGTTCTCAATTATATAAAGATGTTTAAGATAAGAAATAATTACAAAATAAATATAAAAAGATTATCATTGATTAATGAAAATTAGTTTGAACCTTCAAATAAAATGATTTTAGTCATAGATTTATCATAGATTTATTTTCTTTTTAAATATGAATATTATTAGGATTATTAGTGTAACGCTTATTAATTTTTAATAATATTAATATTAATAAAATGGATATGAAGCATTAAGTAAGAGGTGAAATATCTATAGAAAAAATAATAAATATTTGTTAAACTAGAATAATAATCTTTTTGCAAGTTATAAAGAGTTTAGTATAGTCTTTTTAAATATGAATATAATTAGGATTGTTAGTCTAATGCTTAATAGTTTTTAATAATATTAATAAAATGGATATGAAGCATTAAGAAAGACGTGAAATATCTATAGAAAAAATAATAAATATTTGTTAAACTAGAATAATAAAATGATTTTATTCATAGATTTATTTTCTTTTTAAATATGAATATAATTAGGATTGTTAGCTAGCATGTATATAAGTTTAGAAACCTAAAAATTTTATGGAGATCCCATTTTACCCTAAGTGTAAGAAAAAAGTAATGATGGATTAAAATAAAATTTAAGATTAGGGTTAAAATATTTCATCCCTAATCTTAATTATATTTATATCTTAATCTTAAATGATATTTTACTCATGATTAAACTCTCATATTTTAATTGTAATCTTAAATGACATTATACTCATCATTAAACTCCCATATTTTAATTCTAATCTTAAATGTTATTTTAATCCTAATCTTAAATTATATTTTAATCCTTATCTTTTAACCCTTATCTTACATGATATTTTAACCATAATTAAACCCCTATATTTTAACTCTAATCTTAAATTATATTTTAACCTTAATCTGAAATGGTCTATTTTACTCTTAATCTTAAACTATATTTTAATCTTGATTGTACAAAATATTTTAACCATAATTAAACACCGAAATTCATAATTGTGAGCTCAAATCACTATTGCAAAAATCAAACGGTATGGATTGAGACAAGTAATGGCCGTCAGGTATGACGATCAGATCAGCCGTGTCAATTATGGTGACCTTCATAGCCCATTTTATTTATTTATTTTGCGCGGATCCTGATCTTGTGCTGTATTGAACTGAAAAAAAAAGTCAAATTAATTATTTTTACGCCGAAGGCGTATCCTACTATGGAATGCACCAGCTCAGTTTTGTAGATCTATGGTTGATACTTGCTCTTAGGCGTGCAAGACAATTGAAACGTCTGCAACCATTGGATTTATTTGGAATTGTTTTCACTTGTTTTTTCATAAAAGGGTTTCGCTTATTTTCTCTCACTGTAATCAATGCCTCCCGTATTGTCTTACATGCCGTGGACAAGCTAATTTATTGCATCAACGGTGGAACTTACTCTAAACGGAATGCAAGACGATTGGGATGGCTAGAGTCGTCGGATCGTTTTCCTGTGGGTTTTTTAATTATAAAATTATAAACCTCCGCCAATGTTTTTATTGCTTCGCATGCCAATGACGGAAAGGATGGATCGTTTTCCCGTGGGTTTTTTAATTATAAAACTATAAACGTCCCCCAATGTCTGACGGAAGGTACTTACACAGATCATTAGGGAAATGTGCGATATACAAAGGACTTCAAATTAACAAGTTTTTTTAGTTTAAACTTTTTAAACTCACCTAACTTTTCCCAAAGCTACGTGCATGCAAGTTTTTGAATACTCATTTTAAAATATATAATTATTTCTTGATATCTGTTTGTTCTTTTTTGTTACCATCTATTTTCTTTAAGTTCTAACTTTTATTATTATACATTTTAATATTATTAGATTATAATAAATATAATATATGAAAAATAAATTATGTCTAATTTTAATTTTAATTAATATTTTTTTATATTATAATCTATGATAAATAAATAAATGATTTTAATATAAGTTATATAAATTTTAGTAATAATAATATTTAATTTATATAAATAGTAAATAATTTATTAATAAATATATATTTTTTAAATAATGATATTATTAATAGTTATTTTATTCATATATATGTTGAATTAATTTTTAATTTAATTTTAATATAATTTTAACTTATTTTAATAATTATTATATTATAAGTATAATATATAAATAATTGATTTTTAATATCATATAAAAAAATTAATAATAATATTATTTAGCTTATATAAATATGGAATAAGTTTGTAATAAATATAATTGTTTTTAAAATAAAAAAATTAATAATCATTATTCATATATAAGTTGACTTAATTAAATAGATAATTTATGAATTAATGTTTCTTTTTTAAATAGGCTTCACTTTATTTTTAATTTTTATATAAGCTTCACTTTATTTTGCATTGGCATATTTCCAAAAGTAATTTGTGATCAAACATAAACCATTCTCTTGCTTAAGTGATCTATACGTCACAACATTTTTTAATATATCATTTTATTTTGTGTCCCACCTTATATTTATTTATTTTTAATTTTTTTAACTTAGAATCTTTTCTACAACATCACTGGTAATAAAAAAAAATTAATTAGATGAGATCAAGATAAATAGATTTTATTTTTACCATGGTTGTAAATATGCACTCTAACTACTTTTATTTTCTCTCTTTCACTCATTTAAACATCTTTATATTTAATAAATATTCCTTTGACCTTTTTTATTAGCTCAGTTAGATTTCACTTTCACCACCACAATTATAGGTAGCTGTAGATATGCTTTCTAACCACTTTTGTTTTCCCTCTTTCACTCATTTAATTGTCCAACAATCAATTTGACCTTTTTTATTTAGTGTTTATTTACAAATATTTATTGATATAATTAGGGATGATTAAATTAAAGTATTAGATTTAAATTACAAATTAACAATTAATATTATTTTATAATTATATCTAATATTATATAATAGTTTATAAATAATTAACATTATTTATAATTGTAGAAATAAATTGAAGTTGTTAAATTTAATATTATATGATAAATAATAAATTAATTTAATATTATTTTGTAATTATTTATTTATAAATTTAATAATTTGTTATCAATATAATAATAATAGTTATTTTAGTTAATAATTTAATATATATAATATAGAGATATAATAAATAAATTAGATCAAATTAAATTAAATTAAATTAAATTAAATATGATATTTGAATAGATTATAAAAATAAATTTAAGTTATAAATTTAATATTATATAATAAATAATAAATTAATTTAATATTATTTTGTAATTATTTATTTATAAATTTAATAATATGTTGTAAATATAAAAATAAGAGTTTCTTAGTTAATAGTTAAATTTGTATAATATAGAGATATAATAGAATAAATTAGATTAAATTGAATTTAATATGATTATTGAATAGAAAAACAAAACTAATGTTAAATTTTTTAAAAATGTGATTATCAACACTTAAAAGTTATTAGAACAATATGAGGTTGTATGGGTCTTAAGAGTACTTGAACTCATAATGTATCACTATTCGAGAACATGTTTAATGGTATCTTCATAGTAATAAAGCTTACATCATCAAAATAGTATCTTCATTCTCATAAGGTTGTATGTGAAACTAAAGAAAAACAAGTACAAATAACATAGCATGGTGTAATTTAAGACTTCCAAAGGTGAGAAACAAGTACAAATAAGAGAAGTGAAAAAGAAGATAACAAGATCAATTGCAGCAGAGTCAAACCAACATTTATATTTTGTAGCTTCATACATATTTAATGAAAAATGACACATCCTATGCAATTTGCAAGTATCTTCATCTGTTGGCACTCTCTTTCTACAAAATCTAACTTACCAATTAGTACAACTATGAATGGTATGGCAAATATTGTAGTTGTAAATATTTTATGTTTTGATCCCTCATATGTTTTCTCTTTCCCTTATTCATTTCATCTCTCCTACTCTCTCTCTCTCTCTCTCTCTCTCTCTCTCTCTCTCTCTCTCTCTCTCTCTCCTTTTCTCTTTCCATAAATCTCTATACCTTTCTCTCTTTATCTCCCCCTATTCCTCTTCATGTTTCTATTTTTCTATCTCTACTTCTCTCTATTTGTCTATCTCTAGATATCTCTTCCCTTCTCCCTCTCTCTGAATCATCTTACATATCTATATCTCTATCACTTTGTCTCATCATCTCTCTCTCTCTCTCTCTCTCTCTCTCTCTCTCTCTCTCTCTCTCTCTCTCTCTCTCTCTCTCTCTCTCTCTCTCTCTCTCTCTCTCTCTCTCTCTATTTGTGTCCCTCTCATTCTCTCACTCTATCTCTCTTCCTAGACCTCTATATCTATTATCTATTTACCTCTCCATGTCTCCATATTTATTGTTCCATCTCTCCCTCTATATCTACTTCATTATCTCTCCATATCTCTCTACCTCTATATATCTCACCCTCTCTAGCTCTATATATCTTTCTACCTCTCCCTCTTGCATTATCTCCCTCTCTATATATTTATCTCTTTCATTTGTATATATATCCCTCTCTCTTGATCTCTCCCTGTCCTCTCCATATCCCTCTCCCTCTCCCTCTCTATTTATATCTTCTTCTCTATATATACCTCCTTACCCCCCCTCTCTCTCTCTCTCCTTATTGCAAACATAACATTAGGTTATTAGTAATGGATCCTTATCGTCTCCTTGATTCAAAGATTTTTTTTTTGTCTTTTTTAAATCCTTATAAATAGATGCATAGTGTATTTAACCCTATTAATTCTTAATTGAGACCTTTTATATCTCTCTATATATCCCTCTATATATCACCCCCTCTCTTCTTCTTTATTCATTGAGGTCCCTATTTCTCTATCTATATATCTCTGTGTATATCTCCCTCTCCATTTCACACACCCTCTCTCTATATTTATCTCTCTCCCTCTATCCACCCTCCTTTTCTTCTTCTCCTCTATCCCTATGTGTCTCTCTCCCTTTTTCACTATCCATATTCTCTCTGGACATCCTCTACTTATTTATCTCTCCCTCTCCAAGCCTCTTATCTCTCCCTACCTCCTTTTCCCATATCTTCCTCCCTCCCTCCTTCCCTACCCCCCCCACTCTCTCTCTCTTCTTTTATTTCCTCATATCTTTGTCTCTTTATCACTCCCTCTCCCTCTCCCTCTCCCTCTCTATCTTCCTACATCAATCTACCTTACCTCTCCCTCTATATCTCTCTCTACCCCTCTATTTCTAGATATGTCTCCCTCTCTCCCTATTCCTATACCTCTATACCTACATGTTTTGCCTCTCTCTATCTCTCCATATCCCTCTACTCCTCTCTTTATATCACTTCCTAGCACGATCCATCTCTTTCCATCTCTCCCTCTCTCCCTCTCATTATACTTATCTCTTCCACCTCTAAGTCTCTTTGTTTTATCTCTCCTTCTCATTCTCTCTATATCCCTCTTTACCCCTCTATCTCTCCCCCATTCGTCCTCTCTCCTTGTTGCAAACATAACATGCTCTTGTTGGTAATTGACCTTGATTATATTCCTAATTCAAAGAATTTTTTAATTGTGTTTAGATTGATGCATAATTGATGTGAAGCTACTACACAAAAAATTCAAAATTTACTCCAATTGTCCTTCTATGCTTATTCAGCGTACCCATTGCACACCAAGGTGCAATTGCTAGTTATTATTATCAGAGGATACTTTTTGGGTATGGTTGTTGCATTTATTTTCTTTTTCCTTTCTTATATATTTGTCATCTGCTTTCATTCAATACATAATAAATAAGAACAACTGTTTTTTATACTAGGATAAAATGACTTGTACGGATATTTGATTTAAAATTGTATTGGCACATTTTGGCTAAGGTTCAACATCAAAATCTAATTTGAATTTTTAGGGTTATAATGTAAGAGCCAACTTTATTTTTCTGAAGGAACATTAATGCTTAATAAATTTGATTTGGGGTTAATAATGTTTTTTTATTGTAATGTGAAAGTAGTTAAAAAAGGTTGTGAAGAATAGAAATTTTGTTATGGTAAATTATAAAAAAGATATGTATAGTAGAGATAAAAACCAATCTTAAATTGAAACAATCACCTCTGTTCATTTCATTCCGCTCGATTTCAGCTCTGCCATATCCTGGACTTATCCCGCTCGATTTCAGCTCCGCCATATCCTGGACTTATCTGTAGTAAATCAATGGCTTTGTTTTTCGTGCGCTATGGCTTTGTTTTTGGTGCATGCAAATCTTTAAATAATCCCTTGACTACAAAAAAAAGCAACAGGTAGTTAGTTTTATGGCTTAGGAATAAATACATAGTTGCTTGGAGAAATGTGACATTGGAATTATGGAATTATAATTCATATTTCTTTAGGAGAAACAAATATTAATAAAAATTGATATTATAATTTATTTTATTTTTATTTTTTGTTAGAGCAATAAACATGGATAGAATTTTAATATTATGTATTAGATATTTAGTTAAATTTATTATTAAAAAATATATTAATTTTATATACGATTAAAGTTATAATTATATTTATTAGAGGTTAAATATAGAATTTTGGATTAACATGTTATATTTTAAATAGGTATAATTTTATTTTTAACATTTTATGAACCTTTTATAAATTAAAATTTAGCTTTTTTTATCACATGATAACAAAAAATATTATTTAAGTTTTTAAAATATATATAGATAAATAATAGAAATTGTTTATAAATATACTTATTTTGACAAAAAAAACATATTGATTATCATAATTATTCATATATATATGAAGTTAAATATATAATTTTGAATTAACATGTTATATTTTAAATAAGTATAATTTTATTTTAAATTGCTAATGTACTATGTATTTGTTGTATAGTATAAATATTATATATTTTGGTAAATTCTTAATACAAATTTTTAAATTTTATGTAATTAACATTTTAACTAACAAAATCTTACTTTTTAATTACTTTTTAATCAACAAGATATTTATTTTTTCTCTCTTCATTGGGATCACAGAGATATTTTATTCAGGTAGTTGTTCATTTAAAGAAAATAGATGTGACTTAGGAAGATGGTTGGTTTGCATTTAATAGGAATTCTTAACCAACCTGGGAGTGCTACAAATATTTCGGTGTTCCTGTATTTTAACAGTTACTTATTTTACTTGTAATTTCTGAGTTTTTTATAGTGGTATGTATATTATACTTTGTTTTCTTTGTTCATCCTATTTATTCAGTTCCTCTTGACTATAAATTGTTTTCCTAACTAATTGATTTGGGGATGTATTGTTTTCAGCTTTGCATTCGTCCATCAAGTTACTTCTTTGCCACAAGTATTTTCCATGACTATTAAACTTTATATATGCTATTATTACATTTTGCCATCAAACAAGTATTTTACCTTCTACGTTGCTGAAGTTTTTATGCTCAGATTACTTATATTTAAGTGATTTTTTCCATTTATTTAGAGTTTTGGGTACATGGAGGATAATCAACTCAAATTTTGGGGTTTATGGTCTGCTATAAATTCATAGAAGTTCAAAATAACCACAACTATTGATTGGTTTAAATCTACATCCTATAATTAATCCATTTTAGCTTCTATATCCTTCCTTTCCTATACACGAGTAGATTAAGTACATGGCCACATTTCTAGACATCGTAAGTTCTCCACTCTCTGAACCAGTGAATAGTCTATATTCATGGCAGGAAAGGTAATTACCAATCAATCCTATTGTTGATAACAGTCTATATTCATGGCAGGAAAGGTAATTATAAATCAATCCTATAGTTGATTAAAGCTTGCTTCATTTTTGTTTCAGAATTGAGATGCTCTTTTTCGGAAATGAGATTTGAGAAATCATGAGATATTTGTGATTAACATGCCATTGAGTTTTGGGTATAGGCCCTATAGCGTTACATGGGGACTCAATTTTTGGGATGTTGAGAAGATGGCTATTAAATAATAAGAAAAAAATAATATTTAAAGTTTCACAAGCTTTCAATAGCCTTGTTATCATTATTCTACTCCTATATTAGGATGCCTAGTTTGCTGCTGGTAGCTCTTCTTGCTATGGGTAACTCCTCTCGGACTAGGTTGGACTGATTTTCTAATTATTGCAGATGGCAGAGACCTAGGAATGACCGATTGTGTACCTTAGGTGGCTGCCAGTATGATGGCTATGTAAAATGCGCTCTCATAAAGTAAATACTTGACAGCGCAGAGGAGTTTATTTATATATCTTAACTGCCTTCAATTTAATTTCTCACCACCCCTTGCCACTCCTCTACCATCCATTGCCTTTCTTCTTTACTTATATCACCCTAAATCTTTTTTATCATCACGTCTTTTATAAACTAATATGATTGATGCATGACAATTTTGAAATCTAAACTCAAATCTATCCCATATCAAGGGACAACAAAGCAAAATTTGGTGGACAAAAGTAAATACCTATTCTAGTTGAGAGAGGCCAAAACATAGCAGTCATTCCCTTCTATAAAAGCCAAACCATCGCAGTATATGCTAAGGAGGATGAGATGTGATTGATAAGACTTTCCTAATTGTAGAGAGAATGAATGGCAATGAAGATTTAACATATCACCTACGAACTATACGTCTTTCTCCAATTAAAGCTCGTCTCTTCTTTAATTGTATTATTGCTTCTGCTCCATCGATATTCTGTGCCCAGAGGAGTGCACTAGAAATCCTATCTGATTCATTATTTCATACAGCCATTGATTCTTCAATGTAAACAATAAAATTTAGGATGTTTTTTAAAGACCGATTTGTCTGCAGAATGTCATTTTTTAAATTCCTTCTGGAACATACTACATAGCTTATTGACTTCGGCAGTCTCCTATAGAAGATTTTACAACTTAGGGTATGAATTTTTTCCGTTACTATGTTGATTTTCACAAAGAAATGAAGGATTTTAGAGGGTTTAAAAGAAGAACCAGCTTTATGCACCTCCAAGTCCTCTTCCTGCTATTTTCAACCTAATTTCTGCACCCTTGACGTATCCTCATCTGAATTAAAAACCATTACAAACTGTAAGAATGGAGGGCATTAGATTTAAATCACAGAGGAAAAGAAGAAATAGTGAATGAGAGCAAAGGAATGTGAATTAGCAGGAGATTGGAAGAGAAAGGCATGAAAATGTAAACATTTCAAGACAACAAACATTAGAGATGCCAAGAGCACAAACATTCGATCCAATAAATCTTCTGATGCAGATAAAAACAGAGAAATGAAATCACAAAAATAGATGACAATCAATATAGAAATTACAAAAATGGTGTAGCAACAAATGCCTACCTATGCTAAAACTGGAGCTTTGTAATAATGTTAGAACAACTCTAATAGGGGTGTATGAAATGTTTTGAACATGTCTTGGTTTTGGAACTCCAGAAACGAGTTCCCCAAGAATACTAGCATCCTCCACCTTTAACCACATGCAAACAACCTAAGTGCCACATCCACACTTGAGAAGACAGCTATATAGGTTTTTAAAAATGATTTTTGCTGAATAGGGGATAGTGAGGCTATTATTATTAACTACTTTCTATGTGCCTTTAGTAAATGACAGTAAACAACTAACTAAATAAAATTTTATTAGAATTTAGTTTTAGTTTTAAAACTTTAATTTAATGTAAGTTTTTTTAAGATTAAACTTGATATTATATTTATAATAAATTTTATGTCAGGTTCATATTATATAAATATAATTAAATAATATAAAGTCAAAATAATAATTAAGAATTAGATTTTAAATTAAGTTTATTATTGTTTTTAATTATTAGAATTTTAATAATGTAGATTAAGTTATAATTGTAATTATAAATTTTTTTGATTAGACTAAAATCATAATTATATGAATTAGAATTTGCTTAATTGGTTTGAATAAGATTTAATGTTGTAAATTAGAGTTAGTATTTAATTATAATCATAATCATAATTGATATTATATGAATTATTTTATTATTAATTATTTATTTTTTAGGGTTCTATATATATAAAATATGTTTCTAAATTATCAATTGTTAATTCAAATTTAAACATAATTATAAAATATTTATAATTATTTGATTCAATTATATTATATATTATGATTGTGATCCTAATTATTAATTATCTTAAATTATAAACTCATGTATTGATGAAAGGAATGAAGAAAATTATTTTTGCAACCAAATTTAAATGTGACTAATGAAATGCTCTATTGGAAAAAATGAAACCTAATCTCTTCTTGCATACATAACATCATTCACTAACTATCGTACCAATAGACCTAATGTGATACATAAATATATTTGTACAAAAAGATCCATTTCTTTCCTTACTGCCTTTCCACACCTCTTCCACAGAACTAGTGCATAGGAACATTTTAATAGTTATTTCCATTTTAAAAACTTATTTAGAATTTGAAATTTTAATTTTCATAGTTTAATAACATGGAGAATCAAATTTATTTGATACTTATACATTCTTCAAATTTACTCCTATCAGGAAATGGCCGAAGATACAAATTGTGATGGTATCACTTAATTGCCTACTGGAGATACAAGCAAAAGTACTGAAAACCCTTTATTGGCAATGGATATCACAATCATGCCAGCAAAATCATGTTTTTCTGTGAATAAACCAAATTGTCTTGCAACTGATGTCCAAAATCTTGCTTCAATTGTGTCCACCAGCTATCATGATATTGTACATAAATTCAAACTTACATGTCAATCAACACCTCTTGTGGAAGAATTGGATATTGAAAAACTTTAGGAGATGATGTCAGCATTCCAAGCCAGTTACACTAAATTAGATGGGCTATTCACTTTCCTTAAGGAGATATACTGTCACCGACACTATTCAAGTGATAAAGAGTCCCCTGTCTCCTTTTTCATTGATGCATATGAGTCATACTTAAAAAAAATGTGATTAGCTATTTTAGCTTCTCACAATGTAAATATCGTAATCATATATTTGCACTACAACTATTAGTACAGATACTAAAAAGTAAAAAAACAAACTTCTATTTTGGTATTATGTGACCTACCTAATCTATCAGTGTAAATCATCAACATAAGTTAATGAATAAACTTTTATTTTGGTAATATGATTCTTTGAGCTTCAACCACTCATTCATTTTAGAAGTGGATTTGTTTTACTCACAATTTTAAAAAGTTTACTTCATAACTTTATTTTTTGAACTAAATAGTGTAATAATAGCTTAGATGAGTTGTATCACAAGGAATACTTTAAAAAATATTTTTTATCATTATATACTCTCCATCTTTTAAAAATAGCTTAGATGAGATGCATTAAGTTTGATGAACTATTATTGTTTATAAGGATAATTGAAAAATAGGAAAGATTGGTGCATAACTTCAACAACTGTTCAAACACTTTTTTTTTTTCAAACATACCAATCTTAACTTGAATACTACTTTGAAGACTTCTTTTTTTAATACTACATTTGTAGAAAGAAAGAAAAATTAACAAATTTCAATTTATATAAACAAACATGCTATTCCCACTCAATTTCAATTTCATGTTGACCGCAATTTCTTTGTCGCAACCTAATTGTCCTATTTCAACTTATTCATAGGCCAACATCTTCCACTCAGTTTGAATTGAATGATGGCAACATTAGCTGCAAATGCCATAGCAGACATTCTTGTAGGCATGTCTCTTGTTGACCCTTCTTTACAAGTTACAACAATACATTCCATTCAACGACCTCATTCTACAAATGTCAAATACTGCCTACAACTCTCTAATGGTATGCACACCCATCCAACATTGCTTCCTGACCAAATGAATAGTCTTGTTTTAGAAGAAGCTTTAGTCATGGGTTCTATTCTCTGCCTTACAGAATATTCTTGCAAGATATTAGACAAATACACCTATGTCCACATTTTCCAATTTTTTTTTTGTATTCTTGTTTCTTCTTATAGACCTCCTCACTAAATAAACATCTCATTTTATTGCAGGGCTATTATAATTCTTAGCTTCGACATAATTTCAAATAATGCTGCTATCATTGGATCTCCAACTCCACTCCTACAAGCTATTGCCTACCTTCCATCAAATAGTTCTGAAGACCCATTGAACCCTTTCCCAATTATTCCCATTAAAACATTGACCCCATATCACAAAGAATGGTCCATTGAAGGTCGAGCATTAGCAAAAACCCCTATTCACAATTTCAAAAATGTAGGACGTGATGGGAAAGTTTTTGGATTTGATTTTGTAGACATGTTAGGATCTGAAATACATGTGACTTGTTTTAATGAACTTGTTGATAGCTTTTACCATGTTATTCACTCTGGTAGTCTTTATGTGATCTCCAACGGTCGTATTAAAGTGGCAAACACAAAATATAGTAGCTCCACAAACCCTTTTGAAATAATCCTCCACGACTCTTCCATAGTAACTCCTACCACATGCATAGACTCTACCATACCCAAGCATAGTTTCCACATTAAGAGCATAGATTCACTACAATCATTTCCTATTAATGCCCTTGTAGATGTCATTGGAATAGTTTTATCAATCTCCCCTACATCAACCATACGTAAAAGAGATGGCACTAAGACAATAAAGTGTATTGCTACAATCATAGACATGTCAAGTTGTACCATAGATATTACATTTTGGGGTCACCATTGTCAAATCGAGGGCAAACAAATATTTGAAATGTCCCTAGAACCGAATCCTCTTGTTCTTTGATCAAGTCTGGCCGTATAGTATCTTGGAATGGAAAATCACTTGATACTATCTTTTCAACTACACTTTTAATCAATCCAGATTTATTGGAAACCACAACACTAGAAACATGGTATGCCAAGAAACGGGTTGATGAACCCTACATTTCATTGTCACAAACCAACCTTTCCCCCCACACATTTGAAAATCCAATAGATATTTCATCTATTACTGATGAAAGATTTCTTGGCCAAAAGAATGTATGTGTGAAAGCCACTATTACAAAACTTCACTTAGATAACTTTTACTACCTATCTTGTCCACAAGTAGTGGACAAAAAAAAATGTAAGAAAAAAGTTGTGCAAAGTTCACCCAACACATTCCAATGCCCAAAGTGTTCTACTGATCTCTCTGAATGTGATTTTAGTTACATGCTTAAAATGGACTTGCAAGATGAAACAGGTGAGCTTCTTAAAGTTACTACATTTGAAGGACCATCAAATACCTTGTTGGGTGTTGCTGCAGAAGATTTCCAGCTACTTCTAGCAGAACCTAATGCTATGGAACCTATATTGAGCAATGTTATTTATTGCAAATTTTTCTTTGATCTCAACATCAAAATGGTTCCATTTGCTAGCCAAGAAACACAAAGCATTGTTATTACAGCCATTAAGCCTACCTAAAAGTTACATATAATACTATTCATGGATGTGTATCCATTTTGTATATCTTTTTCAATAATATGTATTTCACTTGTCCATATATGAAAGCATTTTGTATATATTTTTCAATATTATGTATTTCACTTGTCCATATTATGTTTAGAGTATTATATCATCATCATGTATTGTACTTAGTCATGTTACTTCAAAAAATACTTTTAAAAATACTTAAATTTACACAATACAAAAAATCATATATAAATCAACATATGTTGTATTTTTTTCATTTATGATCAAAATTTATTTATTCAAATAATTAATCTCGCAACTTTCTTTATAATCATTTCATATGCCATTTCACATTACACTAGCACTTATTTTGGTATATAGAAATTTTTATTAATTTGGTATATATTTATATTTTAAAGATTTTCATTCACAGATATATCATATACCTTTCATTCTCAACACACTGTGCCATGGAAATACAAAATGATACAGTGCAAGAAAGACGTGCTCATCGAAATCAAATGGAACGTGCAAGGTACCATGGAAGGAAAATTATTCTTAACAAAAGAAGAAGAGAAACTAGACACTTTTTAGCTGGACAACCCTCCACATCCACAGTATCGTCTCCCCACTTTCCACCCCATGTAGAAACACATGTACCCCAAATCCCACATACAAATCAAGCTACCCCAATTGCCGAAATCCATAGCTCCCCAAACTTTTGTGAAAAATATTGCATCGCCAAAAATAACTTTCGTTCGAAATTGGACAAGCTTTAAAAATATTTCAACATGTCTAATATGTTTCGGGAGATACCCAGGAATTAAAACTAAAGAATTTAATGGAAAAAATACTTGTTACAGATTCACAATAGAAAAAAATGGACACCGCTACTCAAATTGGAACAACATGGACCCTGGTGAGAAACCTCAATGTTTACAAATACTAACTCAAGTTGAGGAGATGTTGATAGCAAGGATTAGCCCTGTCCTTCAAGTTACCTATGCAAGAGGAGGCCAACTAAAATATAGTGGCCACACTATTTGTTTTCCTCAAGACATTTCTTCAATTGCATCCCACTTGCCTATGCATATAGATGGATTGGACATGATAATAGTAAACAAAGCAAACAATGGCCAACAAAAATACAACTTCTATGTTAGTAGAGGACGTGTGCATGAGGCATTACAATATAAGATTTGTTATGACCCATACTACAAAGATGTACAATTAGATGAATTAGCATTGTCATCTTTACCCATTAACCCCACTAATATATCTGACCTACTATATGCGACCACTTCAAATCCTGATCCCATTGACCTAAGTTTCATGTAAGAAGATGTTACAAAGGATGGTCCATTGATAGAGAACTTGCAAATGACTAATTCATTTGTGGCAAATCTTCCACCTACACATCAAGAGGTCGAAGAAGTTCACGCTTTACTACAACTAGGGCAAGGATGCCCAACTCCTGTAGTTAAATGGCCACCCATTTCCCCATCTCCTATAAATGAATACACTACTGAAGGATTGTTTGTAATGTCATTCCCCACTTTGTTCCCTAAAGGTATGGCTGCATTCAAACAACCACGTCTTAAAGAAGTTAAGCTACATGAGTATGATCTCCATCTTTTAAGCTACCATGATAATAGATTTGGTCAACACCCAAGGTTTAGGTACTTCATATTGAATATACTAATGCATCATAGAAGTCAAGCCACCGCATCTGTATTTGTCCAAGAACAACTTGATGATTCAATGCCTATAACAATTTTTGACCTTCGACAAAGATTAAAGGACTTGCCTGATGACAAAGTAGCAGATCAACTAATGCGCTTTAGCTCGTCAATTCGTGGAACTAAACCATTCTGGAATCAACATAGAAGGGAACTTATAGACATGGTCATCCAAATTGGTTGTCCAACGCTCTTTTTCACACTCAGTGCTGCTGATACAAAATGGCCAGACTTACAGAATATCATGCCAACCACCACACCTACAAATCCATATGCAACTGCTAGGTGAAGATTACAAAATATAGTTCAAAATCCACACCTTACTGCAATGTACATGCATCACAGATTTACTGCATTTTGTGAAGAAGTGTTGCAAAAACTTCTTGGTGCAAATGACTGTTGGTATAGGTATAATTCTTGCAACCTACTACTTTTACCTTCACCTCTTACCCTTCTTTTAGTTTTTTTGTTTTTTTCTAAAAACCTCTTTTCCTAGGTATGAATGGAAACATAGAGGCTCTGCACATATCCATGGCTTCATTTGGCTACCAAAAGCACCTGACATTGGCAAATTACAATGGAATGACATTCAGTCAGTACAAAATGCACTTGCATACATTGATAAATATGTCTCTACGGGGAACCCACGAAGTCATGCATTGAGAAATCAAGTGTTCCACTGATCCATTATTGACGACCCTTGCTTGATGGACACAAGCATGATAGTATCAAGTGAACCTTTCATTGACTATTGTGATTTGGCCAACCGTGTTCAAAGACATACAAAATGTACTATCCAAACATGCCTTCGCAAGAAGGGGACATCTCTTCAATGCTATTATAAAGCCCCTTGGAACATTATAGAGAAGTCGTCTCTTTCTAATGATGATAATGGCCAACCTAAGTACACCCCTTCTCGCAATGATGACCACCTAAATCTTCACAACCCATTTATACTCTCAAAATGGAGGGCCAATGTAGATTGCCAACCTGTTCTCTCAATTGATGCTGTGATCAAATATATTGCAAAATGTGTTGCTAAAGTTGAAAACAAATCAGAAACATACCATACAATCTTATCTTGAATATCAACCAACTTTGAGTCTGATAAACCAGCTCCTAATGCTTTTCACAAAATGCTTCTTGACAACCTTGTGGATTGTGATATAGGTGCCCAAGAAAGTTGCCACCTTCTACTAAAGCTACCACTCTCCCTTTGTAGTCGAACATTTTTTTCTTTAAATGTGAACCAAAAAAATTTCCAACGTGTACCAATCACATCCACAGAAAGAACCACATATCCAAACTATATTGCATCTTACATGGCAAGACCAATACATTTAGAGAGAATGTCTCTTATCGAAGTAACTCAAAAATGGTCCTTCAATGCATCAAGAAAGAATGATCAATGGAAAGAGCGAGCCACACCAGTCATAGTTCGAGTGTCTCCATGATTCACAACCATCCCTACAAAGGAAGAAAAAGGTTTTCAAGGATTTCGTTGGTCTAAATTTTATTGTACCACCCATTCTGCAACATTCAAATGGATTTCGGCTCAACAGATGATGAAATTCAAGCACTGTGGGAAAGGTTCTCGCACAAGTACAAGCCATGGCATGTACGTCGAACATCTACAGAAGCCGATGAAAGATCTAATCCTACCACTCCTTCAAGCGACACAGAACAACTGCTAGAAAACATCCATAATGAATGGCAAGTACTGTTAGCTTCATACCTAGGACTTCCTATTCACCTGGATGAACTTGATATGCTTGGCCAACGTGATATTGACTTGAAGAATGACTGGGGAGTACATCACTTTAGTCCATAAGAAAAAGAAATAGCTACAAATTTCATACACTCCAATCGCCGAACATTTGAGCCCCATCATGTTCTCCAACAGCAAAGCCAAAATAACCTATGTATACAACAAAAAAAGGCATATGATATAGTTATTTCACATCTACATGCTAATAGTTTGCAAGCACCATTGAAAATTATTGTTCAAGGAACTGTAGGCACAAGAAAGTCACACCTCATAACAAGCATAAAATGAGCACTCAAAAGATTAGCACCAAATGGCCAATCACCATTATTGCTCCTTGCACCAATTGGAGTTGCAGCATTCAATATACAAGCATCAACAATTCATTCAGCACTAAAAATTCCAATCAAATAAATGCACCCTCTACAAGGACAAACATTGGCAAGCTTCCAAGAAAGCATCTACTTCATTCGCTACATTATAATTGATGAAATGAGCTTCATTGGTCCAAAGTTGATACAACGCATTGATATAAGGTTACGTGAGGCATTCCCTGCCCATAACCAGCTCCCATTTGGAGGACGCTCAATCATTCTCTTTGGTGACTTGGGCCAACTACCACCTGTCAAAGACATTCCTATGTATGCTTCAACTTCATATGGAGGGACACTATGGTGTAGCTTCATAACAATTATAACATTGAAAAAAATATTTCGTCAAATTGGAGATCAACCTGCACAAATTGCCTTTCGTGCACTTCTCTCCAATTTACGAAATGCAGAACCCACTATTGCAGATTGGCAACTTTTATTGTCTCGAGCAAATTCAACACTTTCCTCTATAGAGAAATCTTTATTCTTATCATCCACACACTTAATTGCAACAAATCAAATGTTATCATTACATAACAAACGCATGTTGTTGTCTTTGGCAAAGCCTATTGCCCTATCTACTGCAGAACAACTCAAGGGAATCGCATGCTCAAATCCCGATGAGGAACAACTTGAATCTAAGATCCTCTTATGTATTGGCCAAGAAGTTATGTTATCTGCCAACTTGTGGGTGGAAACAGGACTTGTCAATGGTGCACTTGGACAAATCAAAGAAATTGTATATAATGGTGGTGAAAGACCACCTGAACTCGCCTTATTTGTTGTTGTTCAATTCAAAAAATACATAGGCCCAGTTTGGGACCAACACAACCCAAAAAATATCCCTCTTATTCCAATAAGTCATGGTCTTCAACCTCAAATACCACTAAAAATGACATGGGCCTTAACAATTCACAAATCACAAGGGTTGACACTTCAAAGAGCGACAATCGACATCGGCAATACAGATCGTGAAGGGTTGACATTCACAGCAATTTCAAGGGTCCGTGACCTTGCAAGTCTTCACATACACCCTCCATTCACATTCCAAAGATATTCACGTATACAAAAGAGCCCATATGCTACTCGGCGAAAAGAAGAAGAGGAATGACTGACAATGTTATCAAATGAAAACACTTCTCTAGGTTTTTTCTCTTCAACCCCTTATCACATTGAATCTTCTTCATTTCCCATTCTTTTCTTTACATCAAACAACAATACATGTACACCATTTGTTCAATCCAATATTGTTTGTCCTTATATGAACTGTGCTTTCTAAAACTATATTTAACATATTTATTGTGCTTTGTAACAGTGTGAGAAATTCTAAGCCTTGTTGTTACTGACAAATGAAAGATCTCTACATGGTTACAAACTTGCTTCAAATGAACTGTTCTTTACAAAACAATATTTTACATATTTATTGTGTTGTGTAACAACATGAGACATTCAAAGACTTGTTGTTACTGGAAAATGAAATATCTCTACATGGTTCAAATTGCTTTTCCATTTGACCTAATTTTCATTTATATATATACTACAAAAAAATAACATTGAAAACTTTTGTCATTGATTGCAAAGGACCTATTCTATACCATTTAATAGTTTTTATGTTATTCTCTGTAATGCCCCGCCAGGAAACCTCGAAGGGATAAGCCAAAATTACAAGAATAGAGTGCAAATTTTTTTTTTAAAGTTGCAACATATAAGAAGCAACACGATAACAAAGATTCAGATTACATAGCGGAAGACTTCAACTAACACCTAAAGAGTTTCCCAACGAGATTACTTAAATTTCACAATTCATTTAACTCACACAATTAATCCAATAAGCTGATAATCTAACAATGAGATAGTTCTTAATCATGATAATTTCTTTCAAAGGATGGAAATATAATTCACAAGCAATGATTCATCCATTAAGATCCATTTATAATCTTCATTCAAGCTTTTCATTTAAAATTACAAACCATACATCTAACATTCTAATACACTAGGATTTCATCATAACATAGAGATCTTTCCAAGCATATTTAAATTCCTTAACAACAACTGAGCATAATTCATTACTCTAAGTTACATTCCTTCATATTCCAACTTATTGCATTTCAAAAGACGATTGCATACTAGCATCTACGATAAATCTCATCTAAACCACTTACGCATTCGATCAACATGACATTCAAGAAAGAACTGAATATAAGAATTTAAAGTTAATTTCATTTATCCACTTAACCATTCTAACATAAGCTATTCATACATGATAAAGCTGAATAAAGGAAACACAAGAGAATACATCACATAACACCATAATGATCTCGGAGTTCACCCCTAAAGGGCTACATCTCCGGGTCTGCTCAACTGCAAGACCCCTCTGATAAATAATAAAGTTAAGAATACAAGAGGTTACACTATACAATCCAGCCATCAAGGCGATACATAAACAATATACAAATGACCGCATCGGTCCATCAATACATAAACGATCCTTGAAAAGAACAGGATCCAGCTGATCATAATCAAAGCTAAAACAAGAGGTCCATGAGAGAATCCATAAAACTGAGCCATCACCACCCAAGGTCTAACATGAAACCGACACTCACAAGGCAGAGACAAAGGACGACTCACAAGGGTACTCCTAACAGGACAAAACGACAACACACTAGCGAACGTAGGGACAAGTGTCATCACACAACCTGGTATGGATACCATGGCAAGTCTTCATAGGTCCCGGCCCCATACACTGGGTCACCCTAGCAACCTAATCCGAGCTTCCGGCCCATCCAAGCCTCATGTGGACCCACACATCCTCTCGTGAAGACAAGAATGGTGGTTTTTCCATTTCAGGCCTTCTCACAGCATGTCGAATCTATGATAGCACTCGTCTCATGTGTGAGGCACATTATCTTATTTAGAGATTACATTCTAATCTACTTAAAGGTTATCACTTATTAGACTCACTCTCGACGGGTTATCCAGCAGCCACTTTGGGCGCGGCCCCCAATCGAAAGCCACTTTCCCATACGACACTAGACTTAAACTCAGACGAACTCAAAAACCAAGGAATAGACATGGTCTGACAAACGGAGTTCAAGAAGGGATACACAATCATCAGGTCATACATGACTCAAAAGTGATCACTCACTGATGGTACTCTAACTAGAGACCCGACCAACAACGGTCAACCATAATCATCATTCGACTCACACACAAGGAGGATATGATCAAAACAACACTACCACAATACAGCAGTCAACTCGGAATCGAGGACTAAAACAGGCACCCCAAGTCAAGCCATACGACAGGGTCCTATCAAACAAAGAAAAACATGCCATTTCATAATTAAAGGTGAATACAGAAATTAAACTCGCAAAGCAATAATCAGAAAGGCAATATTTCCTCAAATTGGTTTAATCATTACAAGTTGATCAAGTTTTCTGCATGATCTAAAACAGATTATAGTTATCTACCTTGTCAAGGGATAAGTTGTTCTTGGTTTTCTAACTCATTAAGGTTCAGAGCATCGAAAAGGCAAATTAAGCCATAATGAGTTTTTAACCAATTCATATAATAAAATTCAAACAACCATTAATCAACTAAAATAAGCTATTTAATCTCCAATCAAAACGTCATTAACATACTGGTCTAAAATCAATCTCTACAGATTCATAATTTCAATTCCAGTTACATAATACGGATTACGGAAATAAAAATGTAGAAAGAGAATCTAACAAAGATAATCATTTCCAATGCATATCGTTAAATTTCTAATGCCCAACGATAAATATTTCACTACTTTACAATTACTCAAATGAATGTTCTACGATAAAATTTAACATCATCAAGCAATAATTACATTGTATTTCAATGATCAAGATCTAGATTCATTAATCCAAGATCGATCAGAATATAATCAATGATATTTAGTTGCGAAGTTAACAGTTTTAGAACTTAATCAGGAAAAGGGCATAAGTCACGAAATGGAGTTGAATAATGCTTAATCTATAAACTCCATTATAAAAATTAAACAATACCAATTTAACATTTATCATTTTTTTTTGCCACCATAGTCCTAATTAAGAAACTAGATAAAACTTAGTCATTAAAAACAACTCTCATTAAAATGATATTATAATCACATGCATTTTTTTTTAAATACAAAAAAAATACATTAAAAAAAAACACGAATTTAAAATTTACGTTTAATGCAAAATGCGTTTGAAAATGCGGCGAGGGCGGCGTAACCCTAACCCTAGCCGCTGGGCATTACCCGAGCGGCGGCGCCGCTGCGGAGCCCGCAGGTCCGCGGCACCCTGCGGCCACCGCAGTGTGCCGCGGCCGGAGGCTTCAACACCAGCGAAGGGGAAAAGCAAGCGGGGGACGCGTGGGGGGGAAAGGGGGGAGGAGCGGGTGGAGCTCCGCTCCCCGCCTCCAAACCCCAAACCCACAGTTAAAACATCAACGCGCAGTCCACAAAATAATACGTTTAAATTTTAAATATGAACTCACAGTTCGGTTTACATTCCTAGTTGAAATTTGATAAAAACAAATTTGATTAAAACGCCCAGGTTCGAAGTAAAACAAAACGCACAGCCTGGGTTTTGATATAAATATATTTTCTTTAAAAACACCCAGTACGAAAGCTAAAACAAACGCCCATCACCAATTTTGATAAGCAATTTCGATTCAATAAAAATTCGATTTAAAAGGGACTGGTTCGGTATCAAGTTCTTGGGTGATTTTCCTCCTTCCCAATAACAAAGGGATTCAAACCCCCAAATAGCAATGATGAAAACACATCTCAATTTAAAATCTCCAGCCAAACTCAAATGGACAATCAAATGATTTTTCAATAACAAATTCAGAACCCTACCTTAATACGCAATCCTGGAAAGGCTGAAGGAGAGCCCACCTCCCAGATCCAGCAAAACTGCCTCCTCTCCAAAAACCCCCAAATTTCCTTCCAAAATTCTCTCCAACCAAAGATTTTCCAAATTTGTCCATCCTTCCATTTTTCCCCAAATTTGGGTTATATGGAAGAGTTGACCCAAAAATTTCTATTTTTGGAATTAAAAATTTTATTTACAAATAATTCCCAAAATTAATCCTTCCTAACTATCAACGAATTAACTTGCTTTACCAATTCAAAATTTGATTTCTCATCTAATCAAATTTAACCTTTCTAATTTAATAATCCAACAGAATGCAATTACGTCTATTGTGATAAAATACAAAAAATTCTTTTTCAACAGCATATATAAATGCATTTAATATTCACCATCAGTCATTAAATCGAATTTACTCCCAATTTAAAACAAGCAATTCATTAACAACGAAAATCGCATAACGAATTCCCGATTAATCTAGCCCATTAATCTTCACTGCACAAACGCATATATAATCAAAATAATTACTAAGGAATAAATAATCGATTAACCAAACACACCAGGCACGCAAATCGAGAAAGCCAACCAATAGACGACTCGCAAACCCAAACAAGAAGGGGATTACCGATGATGACTGGCGATGCTCACTGGAGCACGACTAAGGTCAACTAGGGTCTTACGACCACCTAATCCAACTCTAAGGATTAAAAGAGGTACACTCAAACCTGCAATTCAGGTGAAGAAGAACCTCGCACTCATGCGGCGTTGTACCTGAAATTTCCTGCAACCAAAGAACATACATGCATACATATATAATAACTTAATGAAAGCGTTAGCTCAATATTGATACCACGAAATAAGTACACTAACAACTTGCATACAACTAGTGAGAAAACCACATCAATAGCTATGCGTAAAATCAACATCTGACTATAACATAATATTACGATAAACTAATCAAGATCAAACCAAGGTAAGAAATAGATTAGGGTAGGGGTACTACATTCTCTTACTTCCCATCTTCTATTCGGCATACCCATTGCACCCCAAAGTGCAATTGCTAGTCTCTATAGCTAGAGTGATGTGACCCGAAACAACCTACTAACATTGACGTCTCCAAATTCTAGTTTCCATCAAACAAATTTAATTATTTGAATATTCTTGTACAGTGAATTCTTTTCTTTCTTCTTCCTACCCTTTTTCTATGGTAGTGCATCCCAATTGCAAGCTGGACTGCAGAGCTGGCATAGCCAGTAACTATGAGATTCAGACAAGTTTTGAGGTGGGCGTAATGTTAGATCGTGAAGCCTTGTAAAGTTAGATCAGCTTAGCTTAGGATGTTAAATTTTCATGGGTGCTCAAGGTTTTAGAGGCTTTTGACATATTGAATTAGGACAAGAGCATCACTAGTCGTTATAGCTAATTTGACACATTCACATATCTTAAATGGTATATTGGAATTGAATGATTTTTTTTTTGCCTCTATATTGCGATTCAGTTATTTAGACCTATTGTTATGGCTTCTGGGTGGTAACAACACACTATTTGCAATCCGTAATGCAACAAGGGCCAAAAAGTAGAGTTTTCAAAGTGTTGCTCGATACATGACAGGATTACGCCAATACACATTTTCTTGGTCAGCCAATAAAATTTAATAATTTATCCAATTACAAATTAAAAATACACCTAAATCACACTATTAAGTCATGTGGGGATGCTCATCATATGAAAATTAAAAATATGAATGCGGGCCAATTTATTTATAGGTGTCCTTATTTATTTTTGGTGAGGGCCACATCATAGCTTTCAGTCACATCAATTGAAGAGCATTGATGTGCCTTAAACTTTATTTTCTTGATGCTTTTTGAGGGATTATTTTCCCAACGCCAAGGTTCCCTTGCCTTGCTCCTTTATTGTTATGATTGCAACCTTCTCTGCAAGTTGCAGGAAATGTCTCCACTCCATGATTCCTTGCTTATTGCTATCAATGACTCTTGCCTCCTTGCATTTTGGTGTCTTCTTTGGAAATCATATCTGTGTATGCCATTAAGGGTTTCCTTATAATGATTTCTTTCACATTTTTTGTTGAAATAATTACACATGGTGCAAAATAAATAGAACAACATGTGAATAAAGAATATTATGTACTTTTTTTCATAATCCTTAGTTTACAATAATAAGTTTTTACATATGGATATATGATTATTGTCACAATATTTTCATGTATTATTTTATAATTGCAATTTCATCTAGGGATTCATTCTCTTGTCAAATAATTTCTAATAGCCATAAATAGTTATAAAATTTTAGGTATAGGCTTATTGATCTCTAGATTTTATTATAGATAATAAGTATGACTGTATTTGTCATAAATATTGAATGCCATTGATCAACATTAATGGTCGAGATCAACTTTATCCTCACTTTGCACATTGCTGAACACATTGTCATAGTACCTAGTTTGAGCTATTTTGTACATAGGCTTACACCAATAATGAAACCAACCCTCGTGATATTTCAAGCTTCAGTGATCTGGACCAACTTTCAATTTGGCCACTCCCACTTCTTGGACTAGATTACACACATAGTTTTGTGCCCTAGAGTTTTTAATTGGAGGATATGACCACATGTTTGATTCTATCTACAACAAAAGCTCTATTAACAATAACCTTTTATCTAAAGGGCCGAGCACTTATGACATTATCGTTTACTTTATTAGTTATAAGTATCGACTTGTTTTTATCTAATTCTTATTAGTACTATTTGATTTTTTAATTAATCAGGATTGGACAAATATCATAGGGTATTTTTTGTGCTCATATTTTCATGAACCTAAATTAACGATCCTATCTAATGGCTTATACCTTTCTTTCTAGAATTTTTTTATTTTTACATTCTCATAATTTTTGTGAGAATTTGCCAAGATCAAGGGCACAGTGAAAATTATAAAGAGAGACAAAAGAATGACAAGAACAAACTATATTCTCATCAATATGCAAATGATCATCTAGATTAACCAATACAATAAATATGAGCCCGCTTATATAGGCAAGGCCATATGGATATACGAGCACACAATCATGACATGTGGCTCAATGAGAAACAAGGGTAGGTAGGAGAAATAATATAATATTCCACAAGAGGTGGATGACCCACGGAATGTGGAGTGTAACAGCAAAATAAGACCACAAAAGGTGGAATTTCTCCTACAAGCTATATCCCTATGTGCACACTTCTCTAAGTGTCTCATATCCAAACTACGAAGAGATGCATTATCCTAAGTTAACTTAAGTAAAGTGTAATAATATCCATGATAAATATTTATTTACACCAACAACCCCCCTTAAGCACAACTTATGAGAATAAAGACTTAAGTCAACAATGCAAGATGGGTCTCGACTACATGATAGGTACCCATGTACAATATGCAAATGGAAGAAAAACTATGCAATGCAATCTCTCACAAATGAAAAAAGGGAGAAAACCCAGTGGGAAAAAACTCCCCCCCAAAAGAGAGATGAATGTACAAAAGACTCTCAAAGAAGAAGGACAAAATCTCAAAGGGGAAAAATTACCCCCCATAATAGAGGAAATAGAAGTCAGCTGACCCCCACTAATGATACAACGTACACCCCAAAGAGAGCTCACAACTATTGGAGCTTACTCTCAGTGAAAGGTTTGGTAAAGATGTCGGTAACCTGCTCTGTTCTAGGACAATACTGCAAATCAATGACCTGCTCCTATCAGCTCTCGGATGCAGTGCATATGGATCTTGATGTGTTTGGTCCTCTAGTGCTAGACTGGGTTCTTCGAGATTGCAATAGCACTCTAATTGTCACAATGTAGAACTGTCGGTCATGGAATGGTGAACCCAAATTCAGTGAGAATTTGTTGAAGCCAAATAGTCTCAGTCACTACGTTAACAGCTCCTCGATACTCAGCCTCAGTCGAAGAGAGAGAAATAGCATGCTGCTTCTTGCTCTGCCAACAAATGGGGCCTAAACCAAGGTGAAAATTGTAACCTGAAGTAGACTTACGATCATCAAGATTGCTAGCCCAATCGAAGTCTGTGTAACCAGCCAAGCAAAGTCCTATGCTTGCTGCATAGTGAATCCCATAGTGATGTGTACCCTGGATGTAATGAAGGATACGTTTGGCGGCTTTCCAATGAAGCTCATGTGGTTCCCGCATGAAGTGCGAAACCATGCTAGCCACAAATGAAATATGAGGGCATGTGTGAGTCAAGTAAATGAGACTACCCACAAGCTGACGATACAATGTGGCATCAACTAGTGGAGAAGAACATTGAGCCTCAAGCTTGACTCCTAAAAGAAAGGGAGTTGGCGCAGGGTTACAATCAACCATATGAAAGCATGCAAGAAGACCAAGAGCATACTTGAGTTGCGAAAGAGTGATCCCGGAAGATGATTGTGAAATCTCTATCCCGAGAAAGTAGTGCAAAAGACCCAAGTCAGTCTTAGAAAATCTATCATGCAAAGCAAATTTGACACTACTAATGATGGATGCGGTGTTCCCTATAATGATCAAATCATCAACATAGAGCAAAAGCATCAAGTGTGAGTCACATTGTCACAAAATGTAGACATTTAGACCGAAATGACACCTGGTGAACCCTACGGAGAGAAGAAAGGAATCCATCTTGGCATACCAAGCCCTGGGGGCCTTCTTAAGGCTATAGAGAGATTTCCTTAGTCTGCAAACCAAGGAATAATCCTGGATGAAACCCTGTGGCTGCTCCATATAAATCTCCTCATCAAGATCCCCATGATGAAAAGAACTCTTCACATCCATTTGATGTATAGCCCAACCATGAGTTGCGACAATAGCAAGTGTCAAGCGAATGGAGTTCATCTTGGCTACAAGCACAAAGGTCTCAGTATAGTCAACACCTGGAACCTGAGAGAAACCTTTCACAACAAGTCGAGCCTTATACTTATCCACACTACCATCTACTGTAAACTTGGTCCAATAGATCCACTTACATCAAACCATCTTTTTTCCCTTAGGGAGAGGGACTAAATTCCATGTGTTGTTCCTCATCAAGGAACTATACTCTTCCTCTGTATCTTGGTCCCACTTAGGAACCCCTGATGCTTCCCAAAATGTCTGCGGATTGGAAGCGGTAGCAATGAATGCATGTGGAAGGTCCTGATGTTGTGATAAAGTCCTCTATGTATCTGAAGAATCCCCACCAAGAGAACCTGTTGACTCAAGTGTCTTTCGAGCCCAACGACGTCTAGGTGGAGGTGGAGAATGAGGCTCCTCAATTGCAAGTGGACCCTGCGGAGGTGTAACCCTACAAGTCGGATTTGAAGGAGTCTCATCATCTGAATCACTGGCATCACTATCTATAATGGAGGAAGGTGGAGGAGGTAGAGAGGCTAAGCTAGGAGATCTTTCCTCAAAGTGAACACTCCTCTCAATAAACACCTCATGTGTCTCAGGATCCATCAATCTATATTCCTTAATACCCTCAAGATATCCAACAAATATTTAAGGCCTACTCTAAGGTTCCAATGCCTTGCATTTCTGTGGAGGTATACGAGCCCATGTTGGACACCCAAAGACTCTGAAATGTCTCACAATCGGTTTCCTTCCAGCCCAAGCCTCAACAGGAGTAATACCTTGAAAAGCTTTGTGAGGAACCCAATTCTGGATGTGTGTGGCACAACTAATAGCCTCTACCCAAAAGGCGGGATCAAGAGAGCATGCATGTATCATATAGCTAGCCATTTCTTTGAGAGTTCTATACTTTGTTCTGTTGTGGAGTGTATGCAACAAAATGCTGAAGATCAGTCCCCTCAAATGTACAAAGATCCTCAAATCTTTTGTTCACATATTCCCTTCCATTGTCTATACGAAGAATCTTGACCACTTTCTTGGATTGCTTCTCCACATGAGTCTTAAATTTCTGAAATCTATCAAATACTTCACTCTTATGAATAAGAAATTAGACCCAAGTGAAGCGGGAGTAGTCATCAATGAAGGTGAGGACATAGCGGGCCTTACTAAATGAAGGTGCTGGAAATGGACCTGCTACACCGCTGTGAACAAGTTGAAGAACTTCCAAAGCTCTCCAAGCTTTCCCCTTATCAAACTTCTCATCGGGATTGTTGCCCATGGAGCAACCTGAACTTACACCCTCTGAAAAACTGATTCGAGGTAGACCTATGACCGTGTCTTTAGTGTTGAGCTACTGAAGATAGCAATAGTTGAGGTGACCAAACCGGTCATGCCATGGCTTACTTTCTAGATTTGAATGAGTAAGCAAGGCCCTATAAGGAGAACTTGGCACAAAGTGGGAGAATGAATAAAGCCTTGAGTTGTCATTGACTTGTCCCACTGCTACCAAGGCATCATTATCAAGTTCCATTACCACAACTGAATCAGGTGTAAACTCAACCTTTTTCCCATTCCCATAGTGAGTGATTTGGTAGATAGAGAGAAGGTTAGTAGACAAGTTAGGAACATAGAGAACATTTGCAAATGTTCGATCATCCATGTCAACTGAATCTTTCATTTCAACCTCAACTTGTGTATCATCACCTATTTAAATGTGAGGTACCTTAGATGGCTCCAATGAAGAAAACTGCTCCTTTGTAGAACCCATGTCATAAGAGGCACCCGAGTCAAGTATCCACTACTATGAAGAACCTATTGTAGCCACAAATGCTTGCCTTTTTCCCTTAGACTGTGAGGAAGAGGAAGGGGATGAATCCTTCTTTGTGTAGGCAGATGGCAAGTTGATGTTGTTTTTCTTAAGAAGATTTGTCGACTCATCAACTTGCTTGGTGTGGCATTGATGCTCATCATGACCATACTTCTTGCGATATGCGCAAGTTGGTTTATCCTTCTTAGTTGGAGTCCCCTTCTTGGAAGAGGATGAAAAATTGCGTTGTGATGGAGAGGATGATTTCCCTTTTTACTTCTATGGCTTTGACTTAGATTGCTTCTTCTTCTTCTTGTTGGAATCTTTTCCTTGACCTCCTTAATTCCCTTGATTAGCCACCAAAGCCTTGGACTTTTAAGACTTGAGAAGCTGCATGTTCAACAACTTAGATTGTTCCAACATCAACATTTTTGTGAAAGCATCAAATGAAGGCATAGTGTAGGAACTCCCCATTGTCAAATGATGAGTTTGGAAGCTAGAAACAAATGCTGCATATTTTGGTGCAAGCTTTTCTAACAAGTTGAATATCAATTGAGCATCTTTTTTGTCAATTCCACAATCATTAAGATTTGCTCTTAGCTCATTTTCTTTGGCGACATAATCGTGGATTGTATCAAAATTCTTGGGATCCAAGTTGGTGAGCTCATTGTCAATCTTGTAACCTTTGATTTCATCAACTTGACCATACAATTTCTGAAATATATCCCAAGCCTGTTTGATTGTAGTACACTTCTCAATATGAAAGATGAAGTCATGTGATACATACTTAAGCAAAGTTCCAAGAGCCATGCAATTTTTAGTGAGCCATTCTAACTAAGCATTAGGATCACTCTTAGGATCTGGTGTTGTTGTTATTGTTCCATCTATGTAATGTGTTAGACCTTTTTCCATTAATTTACTCCATGCTCTAATTTTCCAAGATGCATAATTATATGTAGTTAAAGGTGGAAATTTATGAGGACTCATTGCAAAAAAAATGAAAGAGCACAAGGAAAGAGAGGCAAAATCATAGAAGCCACCCCGCCGAATTCACTCAATCAAAGAAACCTCCCCCCCCCACCAAAAAAAAAATGATGATTTGGCACTTTATACTTTATGCGTGTACAATGGGCCACTTGCAAAAAATGGAAATGTGGACTTCTGATTTCAACTTTACAACTGCCTTAATGAGGCTAAAGGAGAATCAAACTAATAATACAAGAGATCTAAACTAAGATCTAAACAAATTACAAGTACCAAGTAGGCCAAAAAAGACCTATATCTAAAAGTACAATATCCACGCAAAATATCTGAAAATTGCTCATAGATTATGAAAGTACACAAAAAAATATGCACTTTAAAACAAAATGGCACATGAAAAGGAGGTCGGATGAGCCCAAACGAAGCCTTTGAAGTTGCAAAATTGGGGATTGGATAGGTACAGCTGAGAGAATCCAAAAATTCTGAAAAACTTGTGCACCAAAATTAGAAAATAACCACGCCACTATAAAGAGAATGAAAAATTAGCCCAAATTAAAAAAAATGCATCCAAAAAGGAGCACAATTGAGCAAGTTATGAGCCTCCAAAGTTGACCCAAAAAACCAAACTGTTCAAGGAAGAGGGGTCTAAAATTTTAAAAAATGCTGACGTCAGAAAAACACTGTGATAAATTTGATGGCCGTCTGACCATCCAAATGGCCATCACACCCCTGGACCAGGCTGAATGGGCATTGACTGTGCGCTACTAATTGGGCAAAAGCTACGGACCCCCAAAAAAAAATTCATAACATTTTTTTTTTCAAAAAAAAAGGATTTTAAACTGCAAAATTTATTTTTTAGAATTTATTTTTTTCTTAAAAAAAAAAAAATCTGAAAATTTTGTACCGTACCTCTCAAATTGGGCAAAAAATTTCTCCAACACTAAAATTCGACTTTCGCCAAAATAGGTCGAGTGTATACTTGATTTTTATGGAAACGGCCTCTTAGATGCAATGGTGAGGTCAACAACGCTCTAGGATGCCTCCAAAACATGCTGAACCTTAGATCCAAAAATAGAAGCTTTCTAAGATGTCTCCCAAAACCAATCAATGCAACCCCAATAGCTCTAATACCATGTGAGACTTTGCCAAGATCAAGGGCACATTGAAAAGTATAAAGAGAGACAAAAGAATGACAAAAATAAACTATATTCTCATCAATATGCAAATGATCAACTAGATTAACCAATACAATGAATATTAGCCTGCTTATATAGGCAAGGCCATATGGATATACGAGCACACAATCATGACATGTGGCTCAATGAGAAACAAAGGTAGGTAAGAAATACTAGGGGTAGGTAGTAGAAATAATATAATATTCCACAAGAGGTGGATGACCCACCGATTGTGGAGTGTAACAGCAAAATAAGACCACAAAAGGTGGAATTTCTCCTACAAGCTATATCCCTATGTGCACACTTCCCTAGGTGTCTCATATCCAAACTACGAAGAGATGCATTATCCTAAGTTAACCTAAGTAAAGTGTAATAATATCCATGATGAATATTTATTTACACCAACAATTTTAAATCCTTTCTTCCAATTGGGAGAACTCCTAAATTCAATCCTTCATTGGAAATAGATCATCCTAAGTATTTTATTGTATAAAATTTAAATACATTTGTTTACTAAATAAGGAAAAATCATTGACCACAACGCTCATCTTGCAAATGTTGAAAATAAAATGGTTATTGCCAACAAATTGCAAATGCTTAGGGAGGATCTTACTAAACTTGATGATGGATCTAATCCTTTGGGTATAGTGGATGCAATTAATGCTATGCTTGCATGTCAAAATATTATATAACATAAGTTCTTAAAGGAATTCTCCAAATTATGAATGGGTCTTATACTCTTGTTGATTCTTTCCTCCCATCCCATTCTCAAACATCTTCTTTGATTCTCCCCAACTCAATCTCATCTTTGACTTTTTTCATTCCATCATGACTCCTACCTTACTTCTCATTTCATCCTTTTCTATCTCCCACTATCCTCACTCTTGTCATGTTTTCTCCATTCCCTCTCCTCTCCTTACTTATACATCTCATATAGATTACAATCCCATTGTCCATTCACAAGAACTTTCTCTACCCCATCTATCATTCATCCCTCCACTATTTCATTTCAGCTCATCTATACTCACTTCATCACCACCCATTCTACCACCATTACCCAATCTACCCTTGATAGAACATGGAATGACTTGATGAAGTTCAAAAAGTAGTCAGTACTTTAAATTAAAACAAGGATATTAGTCATAAATTGACTCATAATCCTATTTCTTATGGTCATTTAACACGTGTTTCCCATTGAATATGTGCACTATAATTTAAAATATTAAATTCTAAATGTGACCTAATGACTCACATAAGATCTTTAATGCAACATGTTTGGAGTTTATTTAAATATAATAATAGATTGCTTGTTGAACCATTTTCATCTACACTTAAATAATATATGCTAGAGTTATTTTTTTTCATTGCCACATTGGTCTATCGATTCACATATATCAAGCTAGCCATTTCATCCATCAAACACTTCCATGTAAAAATTTGATTGAAAGTCACAATTCTAGATCCATCATTCACATTTGACTGAAAGACATAAATCTTGCCACAATTCAAATTATCCTACACATCAAGGTTTCATCACAGTTCCAAATCCTACTTGATCCATTGTAGTGTAGTTTGTACATGTTGTCTAGCTTGTCATAGAAGTATGGGTCCTATCATAATTTCTCTATTAGTGTCCACTTATCTAGCTATTATAATTGTTAAATCTAGGCATCTCTATCAAAAACTTACCCACTATGACCTCCATACCATCCCATTAGTGAATAGGATGGGCCTACTGTCGCACGTAAAATTCATCTTTAAATTCAATTAGAAGTAAAGGGAAATCACGAATCCCTATCTAATCAAAGAATTCTAACAAACTGACAATGAATAACACAATCAATCAAAATAGGAATGTAAAATATATAAATCAAAACTCCCTATTCCATGATCGCATATGGCTTCCATTGCTCTTCTCTTCTCTGTGGTATGATGGCTCTCAGATATTGCACTAGCAACCTACAAGTGACACAAAGATTCAAAGTTCATGATTGTTGAAAATGGAGATTGAATGCTCAATTTATAGATAATTGGAGAAGATTGATTGAAAGGTGGAACAAATTGATAAAGAGGTGAAACTTAGGTGAGCTCACATGCTGATTGATAGTTGAACTGCTGATTTAGAGGTGAAATAGAATAGATTGAATAGATTAATTGAGTTAATTGATTGAGAAACAACCGACTGAGTGAAGAAAAAGGATGATTGGAGGATAATTAATTGATGACAAACAGAGCTTTATTTAGAAAAAGCTAACTAAAAGATGGAAATAAAGATTGGAGAGATAATTTGATTTAATTAATTAATTGATTGAATTAATTAATTTAGCATGTGCTTGCACTTTAACTTTGATTTTCAATTTAATCTTTGCATGAGATTTATTCAAATAATTGAATTTATTTTAAATTCAATTTAGTATTTGAATATATTTAGAACTTGACTTTAATTTTCAATTTGATTTTTGAAATCATACACATGTAATTGAAATTAGAAGAAATTATAACTAATTAAATGAAATTAGAAGAATTAATTAGTTAATTAAATAATTTAAAGAAAATATTTAATATTTTAGAAATGGACTTTAACTAAATAATAAAGATTATTTGAATTAAAGGATTAAATTATAATTAATTAAATAATAAATATTTAATTAATATTTAGAAAAGGGTTAATGACTAGATGGTTAGAGATAGAAATTGAGAATTAATTTATTTAAAGAATAAAGATTATTTAAATTGGGGAATTAAAAATAATTAATTAAATAATAAATATTTAATTAACATTTGAAAAATCATTAAAATGATTAAATGATGAAAGAATAAGAAATAGAATAATTAGTAAAATGATGAGGAAATATGAAATTAGAAGAATAAGATTAATTAACTTAATGAAATAATCAAAAGAATTATTTAATAAATTAGATGAATAATTAGTACATGATCAATGAGACATTTTTAGGTGTCTACATTTGCCCCTCTTTGAGACAATGTCGAAACGACATTGTTTCAAAGAAAACGAAAGATTCTACCCCAGTATTGCCCCGATGACGCTTAGGGTGTAATGCCCCCTTGAGAGATTGTTTGTGCATTAAAGACATGAATGATCTCTTGACAAAATGAATGTGAGATGAAAGAATAGCTAGTTGATTAGAGATAGAGATAGGTGACATGACAATGACATTTAGATAGAATATGAGAGAATGAACCTTAGAATGAAATACAATAATGTTAAAAGCAATTGAAGATGATTGATATGAGATGATAAGAAAAGAACCAGCAAACTAGCAATGAGCAAATGAGATGAAATGAGAATGAAATTGAACGAATCACAAACCTTTGTCATATATTTTACTAAGCAATATATATTCAGCATTGAGCCTTATTATTGAACAATGAAGCTTAGCACATCAAGGTATAAGGGACCAAGATATAAACATATCTCATTGAAGAAACAAATACATAGCAGACAAGGAGTAAACCCCTCCATTATGGGAAATACATTAGGGGTCGAGGTATGTGTGGCATTCAATAGCTGAATGCTCCTATCATAGACAACCACTAGAGCAATTTCCCTAGAATTTGATCGATTCACACCACAAACAACAAACAAAGAAAAAAGATAATTCCCATGATGGCTCCTCTAGTCACTTGTGGACATCCTTGAGTAGCATAGGAACATAATTTTTCGCCAAATGATAAAAGATAAAGATTGACCCAGACAATTTAATTCAACAACTACGCTGACCTTGTGCCTTCGTTCTCAGTTGCTTGATGTGATGGTTGATAATGTCTGATCTCAGAAAGTTGGCATGTTTAAAGAAAAAGAAGGTGTACATGACTCTAATGTTGGTTGAACTGAGGTAGGAATGATTTTATTGAAGAATGAAGGTTGGCATGTTTGAATGGTCTCACTAGGAATGATTTTACAGACGTATTTTTTCTAACCAGCCTCTATGGTTGTTAGGACTAGTCATGTCTATCACTTGTTGTTGCAAAGTCTTGATCAGTTGAGCTAAGGTTTCTATTAATGGTGATGGAATGGGAATGGAAGGGATGAATCCTCCACCTTCCCTATGAAATGTATAATTCCAATCCATGATGTTTGCTTGTTTGGTTTGGACCTAGGATCACAACATGTAAGATATTTTCTCCATTTCTTTAAATGTGACAATGTTTTATTTTTTGAACTTGACAAATTTGTTTGAGTTGAGTTTGAGTTTGATCGATCCTCTGATTGTGTGTTGTATGTTTGGGGTATGACTTTCTAGGATAATTATGCAAATGATGATGGACTAAGATGGACGTATATGAAGTCTAGACAATGGTGTATATGAGGGCGATAATGAGGATGTAAATGAGGACTATGCAATGACTAAGGATGATAATAAGGACGTAAATGAGGACTATGCAAGGACTAAGGATGATAATATGGATGTAAATGAGGACTGTGCAAGGACTAAGGATGATAATAAGGACGTAAATGAGGACTATGCAATGACTAAGGACAATAATAAGGATGTAAATCATGAGGACTATGAAAGGACTAAGGACGTAAATGAGGAATATGCAAGGACTTGGGATGATAATAAGGACGTAAATAAGGACTATGCAACGACTTAGGATGATAGTAAGGATGTAAATGAGGTCTATGCAAGGACTTAGGATGTAAATAAGGATTATGTAAGGGCTTATGATGTAAATGAGGACTATGTAAGGACTATGAAAGGACTTAGGATGATAGTAAGGACGTAAATGAGGAATATGCAAGGACTTCCTATGGTCACAAGTGTATAAATATTTTAGTTTTGAGTTTCAAAAATAGACTTTGTTTTCAATAATTCTGTGTATAGGACAAGTTTCGTGATTTCTTCAAGTTTGAGAACAATTGTTTGGAGGTAAATATAGCTGACTGAACTGGTTTTTCAAACAATCTTAGAGAATTCAAAGATATGCAAGATAGGGCTTGAAATAGACCCCAATAAATGACTCAATACTAGTTTGATACAACGATACATAAAAAGCACAAAATACAATCTTAGGCTAGAAATTGGAAACCATTCGATGAGGCCCTTATGAAATACTGAAAAAAAATGAACGGATAGAGAGTTTGGCTGCACTGGCTCCACTCCACGACACACACTTCTCGGGCATGCCAGTCTCTCTTACCCTGAAGATCCAAAGATCTTATAACTGAGGGATTTCTATATCATAATGTAAGGTACATGAAGGGTATCTATGCGGTACAATCCGCACTCCCAGAATCACTGAATGTAGGGTTTTTGGTTACTAAATTGGTTCTTATTGTAAAATTTTGAGGGGTCCCAATCCAATGACGGATTCTCAGAGCAATCCACTTAACACTTTAGTTGAGCTTATCGGTGTAGGGAAGGCCCCCACATACGTCGAATTCACTCAACACTCTAGCCACCTGACCAATATGTTTATATAGCGGTTCAAAAAACCCGCTCGAGAGTACGCTGGGAGAGATGATATCCCCAACACATCCCAATTCAAAGTACCTCTGTGGGGTGATAAAATTCCCCATCAAAGATACCCCTCTCTACGTGGAATAAAATAAAATTGGGTGTCAAACCTCCTTCCTTTCTCCCAAGACCCCAAAGGCAGGTGGAAAGTTAGTTAATGCAATAGTAGGTCTACCCCAAACATAATAAAAGTTCTTTCCCTTAAGAAAATAAAATATGATTTAATCTATATGAAACTCTATGCACGTTCATTTTAAAGCCCAAATTGAAGTGTTGAATACGCATGTGCATGTCCATTTTAAACACCAAATTGAAATATGAAGGCATGCATGTCCATTTTAACCATTGTTGATTTTAAGCCCAAATCAAAGTGTTATACATTCATGTGAAATTTAACCAATGTTAATTTTAAGCACCAAAAGATGAAGTGTGATATTATGCATGCATGTCTATTTTAACCATTGTTGATTTTAAGTACCAAAAGATGAAGTGTGAGATTATGCATGCATGTCCATTTTAACCATTGATGATTTTAAGCACCAAAAGATGAAGTGAGATTATGACTGCAATTGATATAATACTAATCCGATCCTTTCTATAAATTCACCACAGGTTGCAAACAGATGATTAGAAGTAAAATCAAATCAATAGAAAATAGAGAATCAAAAATTGATAGAAATGAATGCGTGATGATACCTGCGCGATTGCATGACCCTGGATAAGTGATTGTGTAATTTTGTAAGGTTGAGTGTGTGATTCTGACAGAGCGATTGTGTGATCCTAACAGGTCGATTGCATGATGATAACAGGACGATTGTGTGACACACAGGCAGATAAACAAAAAAATGAAAATTGAAATTAAAGTTGATCATAAACCTACAAAACAGATTGTAAAGCCCTAGCTAGATCTCTCATCATCCATTCAATGTAAATTAAATCATATTTAACCTGATATGAGAGAAATAAATTGTTGTGTCTATCAATCGGTGGTTGGTCTTGCCAATCTTGTATTTGTTTTTCTTCTTTAAGAATCCTTTGATAGTGTTTGGCTTGTCTTCTTTGTTCCTTTGTCCTTCTAGCACCTTAAATCCTGAATTGTATCTTACGTACCATAAACTATTAAAACAAAAACATGCAATAAAAATATTGTGTTTCTAGATTTACTCAATTTCATGCAGAATTAAAGAGATCAGAGAACATAAATGGAATAAAAACAAAATTACTAGAATAGAAACATTTAAAACAAATACGTGATAGTATCAGAGCGATCGTGTGATCCTGTAAGGGTGATTTTGTGATCATGTAAGGGCGATTGCCTGATGGGTTCCGCATGAATGTGTAACCCTGTCTGGTCGATTGCGTGATGATGCAACCATGAATGCATGATGAAGAGGTCTGTCTTGAAATATGTGCAAAACTTGCAAAAAAGGCAAAAATGCGTACGATCTACAAAAACAACACAGAAAACAGAGAAGGTTAATTAGTTTTTGTTCACGTCAGGTTCACCAAAATGTCGCATGTAATATTCATCTTTAAATTCAATTAGAAGTAAAGGGAAATCATGAATCCCTATCTAATGAAAGAATTCTAACAAATTGACAATGAAATAACACAATCAATCAAAATAGGAATGTAAAATATATTAATCAAAACTCCCTATTCCATAATTGCATATGGCTTCCATTGCTCTTATCTTCTCTATGGTATGATGGCTCTCAGATATTGCATGGGTAACTTGCAAGTGACACAAAGATTCAAAGTTCGTGATTGTTGAAAATGGAGATTGAATGCTCAATTTATAGATAATTGGAGAAGATTGATTGAAAGGTGGAATAGATTGATGAAGAGGTGGAACTTAGGTGAGCTCATATGCTGATTGATAGTTGAACTACTGATTTAGAGGTGAAATAGAATAGATTGAATAGATTAATTGAGTTAACTGATTGAGAAAAAATTGACTAAGGGAAGAAAAAGGATGATTGGAGGATAACTAATTTATGACAAAGAGAGCTTTATTTAGAAAAAGCTAACTAGAAGATGGAAATAGAGATTGGAGAGATAATTTGATTTAATAAATTAATTGATTGAATTAATTAATTAGCATGTTCTTGCACTTTAAATTTGATTTTCTATTTAATCTTTGCATGAGATTTATTCAAATAATTGAATTTATTTTAAATTCAATTTAGTATTTGAATATATTTAGAACTTGACTTTGATTTTCAATTTGATTTTTGAAATCATCCACATGTAATTGAAATTAGAAGAATTAATTAGTTAATTAAATAATTTAATGAAACTATTCAATATTTTAGAAATGGACTTTAATTAAATAATAAAGATTATTTGAATTAAAGGATTAAATTACAATTAATTAAATAATAAATATTAATTAATATTTAGAAAAGGGTTAATGACTAGACGATTAGAGATAGAAATTGAGAATTAATCTATTTAAATAATAAAGATTATTTAAATTGGGGAATTATAAAGAATTAATTAAATAATAAATATTTAATTAACATTAGAAAAATGGTTAAAATGATTTAAATGATGAAAGAATAAGAAATAGAATAATTAGTAAAATGATGAGGAAATATGAAATTAGAAGAATAAGATTAATTAACTTAATTAAATAGTTAAAAGAATTATTTAATCAATTAGACGAATAATTAGTACATGATTAAATGATGAAAGAATAAGAAATAGAATAATTAGTAAAGTGATGAGGAAATATCAAATTAAAAGAATAAAATTAATTAATTTAATTAAATAATTAAAATAATTATTTAATCAATTATACGAATAATTAGTACATGATCAATGAGACATTTTTAGGTGTCTAAACCTACTTCTAGTTATTTCGACAACATTAGATTGTAGTTGATTGATTTAAAGTTTGAGGTGAAATTCAATCGTGTCCCTGCACCATGAGATTGTTGAACCCAAGGCATGAATGAGAGGGGGATGATTCAATCTGAATCTTCTTAAATAGATTAATAGAGTTATATAATAGTACTGAAAAGAATCAATCATCAACACAAGAACACCAAATTCATGTGGAAAACACAATTAGTGAAAAACCATAATGAGAATCATGCTCACAAAATAAATAAAATTAATTACATTTTAGGCTGGCTACCAAGGAGAAGAATGCACCTGATGGACTTGCAAGACTAAGTTGCAATACCTTAGGGAAAGATACATGGACTCTCACAACTGAGGCACACTATTCTAGAGCAGGATACAATGTGTTGCTAAGAGACACTATCTTATTGAAACAAAAGAAATAGTAGAACCGATATGAGAAGAATATCTTGATCATGAAATTTTTCTTGAACCTCTATGTCAAGCAACCAATACAATGGAAAATGTCTCTAATAACCACCAACGTCTTGAAATATTGTCATACTCAATAAACCACTTTCAAATCTCTTCTCAAACTAACTTTCCCACATATGTAGTAGCAAATCTTCTTGCACATCATTCACATCAATTAACACTCTATCCCACTCATGAACACTCAACTCATATATCCACACTTCTTAAATACAAATTAGATCATCAAAAGTCAAATTGAGGGTTGACCATGGTCAGAATAAACAATATTATACAAAATGAGCCACTCGAACCAAAAATAGTTAAAGCGATCCACTCTAGGAAATAGAGGGGACCCAAATCCATCAAAATACACCATTCCAAGTTGAATAGAATGAACGAAACGTGCTAACATATCCTCCAAAGTCACCAGCAAACATAACGTGTAGATAAGCAACAAAACTTAGCAATCAGTCAACCAAAAAAATCTTCCAATGCAAATTGCCTAATGGAAATCTCCACACACCATGGTGAATCTCTTAACAATGTTCTAGAACTCATTCTCTAATGCATATGCAAACCAAAAGGTATGATCCAAATAAGATAATCCAATCGGACATGCTGAAACATAACACAACTGAATATACCAAGCACAAATCAACATATCTCACTTGTACATTAGAAACATCACCAAAGAATTAAATTTAAATATTGTATGAACCAAATAATCACATCCACCAAATTGTAGCACAAGATTGAACATATTTGGAGGCCACCAAGCACTTTCCAAACTAGTCTAACAAATGCCTTTACTTTAAGAGAATAGTAACAACAAACTTCTACAATTCAAAAACCAGAAAACTAGTCGATACAATATCCACAGAGGGTAGAAAATATATATTCAGAACCACAAAACATATTCTACACCATTTAGAAGAATATAACGCATTCTACCACTGGGACATTAGGTACTCTTTCTTTCATATTCAACTTGCCAAAAACTATAACTTTCTAGCAATACTTCACCAAAACAAATGCATCAAACTCAATGTAAAAACACCAAACACTACACACAGAAACCTACAATGGTACAAGATCATATCCAAACAAAAATCCATCTGGAACACCAAGTTTAGAATCAATCACAACATAACTTAGATAGATATCTCATATTTCTAAGAATACCCCCCTTTGTCATTGATGGAAAAATAATAAGTTTAGTAAAAAAAATATGTCTCCACCTTTGAAACACAAAATTCTATTCAACATCAAGAGTTCTCTCCCACATCATTTTTTTACCATCAACTATAAAGGACACAAAATGAAATACTAATCTCTAAATTATTCCTTCCGACACTACTCTCCAACAACCAAAAAGAAATAACATACTCTATTGATCCCCTTGTGATCAACAACAACATAAATCAAGGAGATAAAGAATAGGGCTTGAATCCCCCCCTAGAAAGATGCACCTCATCTATGTATTTAGTTAGAAAAAGGAGGGGCAATAATCCCTATTTTTATCCTGAGATACTCAAAGGTATTCCTGAACAATTCTTTAGTAAAAATATCTGTAAAACCTATTCTTTTGTAGAAATATACTCCAATTTGACTTTCTTTTCTACAACCTTCTCTTTTGAGAAATCATACTAGATTGAGATATGTTTAGTTCTTGAATGCATTACTAGATTCTTTTAAGTGATTATAAAACTAGTATTATCACACATGATCAAAATAGCTTCATCATACACTACTCTGATACCTTTAATAGTTTGTTTCATCCATATAATTTGAGTAATATAACAAGATGTTATTGCAATATATTCTACTTTTTTAGTAGATTAAAATACTGAATCCTACTTCATACTTAACCAAGAGACCAACTTATCTCCTAAGAAAAATGCACCTCCACTTGTGATTTTCCTATCATCATTACTTTTGGCACAATCAATATCAATTTATGATTTTAACATGAAATCTCTATTCTTCTTATACCAAAGGCCAAAATCTAGAGTCCCTTTCAAGTACTTGAAAATCTTCTTTACTTGATCATGCGACTTCTTCAAATTAGCATGAAATATTGCAACTAGACAAATGACCTGCATGATATCTGATCTAAAGGCAGTTAAATATAACAATCCTCCAATCATGGATCTATAATTCTTATGATCAACTTCTAGATATTTAACATCTTTTCTCAGCTTATAACCAATAACCAAAGGGGTTGCAACAAGTTTACAGTTCTCCATTCCAAACTTCTTTAGAATCTCTTTGATATATATGGCTTGAGAAATGAAAATTCCATCTTCTAGCTATGTAACTTGTAAGTCAAGAAAGAATGACAACTCACTAATCATTGATATTTTAAACTCCTTTTGCATCTCTTCTACAAACTCATTACATAGACCATCATTTCCTCCAAATAGAATATCATAAACATAAACAACAACAATCATTAGCTTGTTACCTTCAAATTTAAAGTAAAGATTGAACTGTCAATAGTAGCTTTTCTAAAATTTTGTTGTAAATGATGCCTATCCAATCTATCATACCAAGACTTAGGTGTTTGTTTGAGTCCATATAATGCCTTTTTTATTCTACAAACCATGTTTCATTCTTTTGAAAACTTGAACCCATCTAGTTGTTCAACATATACCACTCCCTCAAGTTCTCCATTTAGAAAAACTAACTTAACATCCATCTAATACACCTTAAAGTTCTTATAAGAAGAAAAAGAAAGAAACATTTGCATGCCTTCAATCATAGCTACTGGAGAAAATTTTTCCTCAAAGTGAATACCTTTAACTTTTGAATAGCCTTTACATACCAATCTTGCCTTGTTCCTTGTGACCTATCCTTGTTCATTAAGCTTGCTTTGGAGCACCCACTTAGTTCCTATCAAATTTTTATCCAACATTGTAGGTACTAGTTATCATGTCTAATTTTTCTATATTTTATTTAGTTCTTCTTCCATTTCCTTTACCCAACTTTCTTCTCTTCTTGATTCCTCATTATATTTACGTACCACCAATGAGAGAAAACAATAATTTTCTTGCTCATTTTCTTCTGCAACTCTTCTTCTTGCCTAAAAACCTTTTCTTTTATCTATAATAATATGATCTTGTAAATGATTCTTTCATACATATTTGGCTAGAGTCATAGCAACTTGCTCAGGTTCTTCTTCTTCTCCTCCGTCTGGCTCTTTTTCACTAATGTCTTTCAGATCAATCTTCTCTTTTGCACAAACTAGAATAATTTCAAATCTAGTCTCTAGTTTAGGTTCAAGGGTAGTCTAACCTCTTCTTCATATACTTTCACATTTATACTTTCTACTATCTTATTTAATCTAAAGTGTTGTAACATTAGCAGGCCTTTCTATTTGTAGCATATCCTAGAAGTATCCATTCATCTTCTATTGTATCAAACTAACCTGGATCATCTTCATCTCTTTTGATATAGAATTTACTTCCAAAGGTTTTAAAATATTTTAGAGTAGGAGGTCTTCTATTCCAAATCTCATATGGTGTCATAGTATGACTTACTCTTATTTCTACTCTATTAAGATATACATATTAGTATAGATAACTTCTTTTCAATACACAATAGCCAACTTAGCATATTTACACATAGTTATAACCATCACAATAATAGCCCTATTCATACTTTCTACAAATCCATTCTAGTGAGGGGTTCTTGGGGTACAAAAGTACTATCTAGTCTAATTTATTTGAAGTAAACTGTCCTCCTCTATCATATCTGAAGCACTTTTTTTAAGTATCTACTTGATTTTCAACCATTGATTTGAACACTTTAAACCTTTCAAGGAATCATTTTTTCCTTTCAAGAATGTAATACATGTCATCCAAGAGTAATCACCAATAAGTAACATAAAGTAGCTTTCCTTGTTGAGTTCTTTTGTCCTAGTGGGTCCACAAAGATCTATGTTAATCAACTCCATAAGTTTAGAAGTACAATATTCCTTGTTGAATCTATTTATATGTTTTCCTAGTTGAGAATACCTACACACAACATCAGTAGTTTTGACAATTTCTTGTAAATCTCACACAACTTATGTAGTACTAATCTTCATAATGTTCTCAAAGTTGTCATATCCCATCCTTTTGTGCCATAATCAACATTCACTATTATGTGCTAGCAAACATTTTCTTCTATTCTTATCTTTTATATAGTAGAGATTTCCACTTGTTCTAACACATTCTACAACTAGTTTTTCAAATTTTCCTTTCCAATCACAAATCTAAACTTATTGAACAAGACTTCAGCACCTTTATTTCATATCTAACTAACACCTAGAAACTATGTCTCAGATATTCAACATAATAAAAAATATTAGCTTTATGTGTACCATCAATTGTAATGCTTTCTATCCCACAAATAGTTGCAACTTCCTCTCTTCCGAATTTCACTGAACCTCCATCATACTTCTTTAGATTTATGGACTTCTTTTTATCAATGGTGTGCTATGCTCGAATTCATCATTGCTAAATAAGAAATAAGGAAAATCACAAATCTCTTAACTATCAAAGCAATCCAAACATAAACCAATGAAATAATACGATTAAGAAACATGAATGTAAAATATTATTCAAAACCCCCTATTCCATGATCACATATGACTTCCATTGTTCTTCTCCTCTTTGTAGTATGATAGCTCTTAGATATCACGCTGGCAACCTGTAAACGACACAAAGATTCAAAGTTCGTGATTGTTGAAAATGGAGATTGAATGGTCAATTCATAGATTTTTGGAGAAGATTGATTGAAAGATGAAATGAATTGATGAAGAGGTGGAACTCAGGTGAGCTCACATGAAAATTGATAGTTGAACTATTTATTTAAAGGTTAAACATAATAGATTGAATAGATTAATTGAGTCAACTGATTGAGAAAAAGCTAACTGAAAGAAGAAAAAGGGTGAATGGAGGAAAATTAATTAATGACAAAGAAAGCTTTATTTCAAAAAAACTAACTAATAGATGTAAATAGAGATTGGAGAGATAATTGATTTAATTAATTAATTGATTGAATTAATTAATTTAGCATGTGCTTGCACTTTGAATTAGATTTTCATTTTAATCTTTGCATGAGATTTTAATTCAAATAATTGAATTTATTTTAAATTCAATTTAGTATTTGAACATATTTAGAACTTGACTTTGATTTTCAATTTGATTTTTGAAATCATGCACATGTACTTGAAATTAGATGAAATTGGAAGAATTAGAATTAGAATTAGAATTACAAGATTATTGAAATTAAATGAAATTAGAATTTTGGGATTTGGAAGAATTTAAAGAATTAATTAGTTAATTAATTAAATAAAAAGAAAATATTTAACTATTTAAAAATGGAATTTAATTAAATAAGAAAGATTATTTGAATTAAAGGATTAAATCACAATTAATTAAATAAGAAGTATTTAATTAATATTTAGAAAAGGGTTGATGATTAATTGATGAGACAGAAATTGAAAATGAAATTAATTTAAATAATAAATATTTAATTAACATTAGGTAATGGTTAAAATGATTAAGTGATGATAGAATAAAAATTGGAATAATTAATACGATTATGAAGAAATATGAAATTATAAGAATAAGATTAATTAACTTAATTGAATAATTAAAGAATTATTTAATCAATTAGACGAATAATTAGTACATGATCAGTGAGACATTTTTAGGTGTCTACATTTGCCCCTCTTCGAGACAAAGTCAGAATGACGTTGTTTCAAAGGAAATGGAAAATTCTGCCCCAATATGCCTTGGTACCACTATATAGTGTAAATATGCCCCCTCGGAAAAGGTGGTCGAATATTGAGACCATATTTTTTATATCAGTATAATGAGCAATCGTGTGAAGTTTCATACAATTTCGAGATCATTTGAGTAGCTTACAAGTTGTTCAAAGTTGGCATGGACCACAGGCGTCGAGGTTGCCAAAAACCCTAATTTTGAGTTATAAATAGAGATTTTAGGTTTTCATTTGCTCATTTGCATTGTGGTGAGTTCTTGGTTTTCTTTGCGACTTTTGTGCTTTCCTTTGAGTATTTGATCATCATGGTTGGCTATAGAGCTTGTTTGCACTTGTCTGAGTGAATACGTTCTTATCAGAGACCTCTAAGGACCGACAGTATAGTATTTTTCCTAAATTTTGCCTAATTTTTTGCCTATTTTTGCAATTTTTCCCAAAAACAATTCCAGGGACCTTATTTGCAACCCTCACACATTCACCTATCATTTTTCATGCACTAGTTTTTACTATTACACAATCATGTAAATTGTCACGCATAAGCTTTAAATGTATTTCATTCATGATAAATGTCATGGATCCACTGGAATTGTTACGCATTAGTTCATTTTATTATGCATTCATGCTAAATATCACGCATAAGCCTTTATTGTAATGCATACGTGTTAAATGTCTCGCATAAGTGTAAAACATTATGCATTCATTATATATTGAAGTTTTTTGTCATGCGTTTGATAATTTCTTGTGTTCTCGTTATCTGATATCTGATATTTTTAACATTTTCTCTATACAGGAGAATATTGGAGTATTATACTCCCAACAGAGAAGACCCAACGGACTTGATCTTCATGTCGATTTACTTAAGGAGGAAATCGCACATATCTGACATCTTGGATTATATAATGTTTTACATTTTCTAGACGTTATGACCAACAGGGACTTGATTACATCACTGATTGAGCGATGGCAATCTGAGACATGTTATTTTCATCTTCCTACTAGTGAGGCATCGATTAGCTTAGAGGATGTATGGCGTATACTGCATATTCCTATTCATAGTGAGAGAGTTGTTTATGATCATGATGATGGCATGGTAGGATTGTGTGCCCTTTTTGAGTGTCAGGTGCAAGACATACAAGTCAGTGGTCATTATGATATCCCTTGGGCTTGACTGGACTATGATGATTTGACTATCGTATTATGCAGTATCGTAGGTGGTATTTTGATGCCTAATAGATGAGGCCATGGATTTCCAGTTGGATGGGGCAGAGTGCTCCATGATATGATTGTTCATCATCGAGTATATTCTTGGGGTCCATGTCTCTTAGCCATGGTTTATTATCAGATGTACAACATTGTATACCTGGGCTACCGATCTATCAATTTTGGTGTGACATTTCTATCTCTAGACCTATCATTCATGTTGACTTAAAGCCTAGTGAGCCTTATGCTTATAGGTATATAGCTAGTATTAGACACAGGGGTTCAGGTAACACCTTGTACTGGCAACATCAACTTAATATCTTGCAGCATTTCATTTGGAGACCATATTTATATTGCCCCGATTGGGCCGATGATGCACAACACTTGCCTTTCTATTGATAATAGAGATATCTTATTGGTAGGACATTTGAGACTCAAATGATCATTGAGATGTCTCTTCCAGGATGGGTACTATGACAGTTTGGGTAGGTACAGGTTACAACTATTGTTACCAAGTATTTTGCTTGCGTATCTCGTGAGGTTTCTGATTGGGGTGTATGTATACAGCCACATGTTGTTGCTGCCAAGTTTGATGCTCTTTAGCCATTACCTTGGGGTTGGGGGAGAGGTCTAGCAGATCTAGGGTCTACTCTAGAGTATGTTGCACGGTGGGCCAGACATATGCCCGTTCCATTGACTAATCCTACTATTCTGATTATAGCACAACAGATATGACATCATAGGCATCGACTAAGGATTGACATGGGGAAGAGAGTTGGAGGAGGAGAGGAGGGGGAGGAGCTGAGGGGGGAGGAGGAGATGATGAGGGAGTAGATGAGGGGGGAGGAGGAGATGAGGGGAGTGGAGAGGAGGGTGGAGGAGATGAGGATGTAGACATTGGTGGAGACACTGAGTCTATGAGCAGTGGAGATGACGATGATTCTTCAGGGTCATAGAGCAGTGAGGACGAGGATGATGATGATATGCTAGAGATAGAGGATGTGCTTGTTGTAGATGGTGGAGGAGGATAGGTGGGTGATAGGGATGATGATGATCCACAGATTCTCAGAGCATGGATTCAGAGTATAGAGGATGAGGTCGCTAGACGAGATGTCGAGTGAGAGGCATATCGCATAGACTACGGTGCACTAGAGATCGAGAGGGATCATCTCTAGAGGGAGAGAGATGAGGTATTCAGGAGAGCATAGATCACCATGGATGAATATGATTAGTTATTTGGACCAGTGATAGAGGCACGTAGCCAAGAAGATAGATATTTTGTTGCTACACAGGAAGTTATTTATTATCGGCAGGCCTATGAGAGAGCTATTCCTTAGGGTCATAGAGAGCCTAGTTTTAGTGCCTTTATGGGGAGAAGATCGAGTTGATCTACTTCTCGATGGACTAGCAATGGAGGAGTCATGGGTCCACCTCGACATCCTGGGGCATGATCTAGAGGGCAGAATCCACCTGCTGACAGAGGCAGTGTTGGTTGAGATAGTCTGATCATGTTATCTAAGCCTTTGGACTTGTTTATAATTATTATATTCATATATATTATCATTTTTGAGTTATATATATGACATGCAATTTTTTGGCGATGATTTATGCTTTGTTTTCCATGTATGTTGAATGATGCTATGAGTTATATGATGTATGTCTATATGATTCTATATGATTTATGAATGATGCTTATGAATACAATAGTTTCTACATGATATATGGATGATGCTTATGAATGCAATGGTTACTATATAATATATGAATGAATGCCATAGTTTCTATATGATTTATGAATGATGCTTATAAATGCAATGGTTACTACATGGATGCATTTAAAATTACATGGATGCCTTTTTGAATTATATGGATGCAATTTTTATTTTTGTATGATAATGCCAATTTTTTTTTTTAACTTAGATATAACTTCAAGAAATGTTAGTAAGATGAAAGAAAGAAGAGATTGATGAAAGAACAATGTTTAGAAAAGAATATGATTTAGAAAGAAGATGGGAAATCAACAAACTATTCAAATTGAATGAATCACGAACCTATGTCATTTATTTATTGTGCAATATATATTCATCACTAAGCCTTATTACTGAACAATGAAGCTCAGCACATCATGGTATAAGGAACCAAGATGTAAAGATATCTCATTGAAGAAACAAATACATAGTAGACAAGGAGTGAACCCCTCTATTATAGGAAATACACTAGGGGTCAAGGTATGCATGGCATTCACTAGCAGTTTCCCTAGAACTTCATCGATTCACACCACAAACAAAAAACAAAGAAAAAGAGAATGCCCATCATGGCTCCTCTAGTCACTTGTAGACATCCCTGAGTAGCATAGGAACATGTAATCTATTGCCAAATGATAAAAGATAATGACTAACCTAGATAAAAGTCAGCAACTATACTGACCTTGTGCCTTTGTTCTTAGTTGCTTGATGTGATAGTTGATAATGTCTAATCTCACAAACTTCTGGACCTCGTTTAAGACTGACCTGTCTGATTTCAAGTGTATCCTCTTCTATTTAAGACAAGGTAATGATCACTGGATATGGATATTATGTGATTGATAAGACAGTTTTATCAGTTGATTGCAGATGTCTAACTGGATAGTCGTATCCTTTGTTAACTTAGTGCAAAGCGTTTGTTGGATATCTGCTAGGGTATTTGTGTTGGCAATATAACAAGGATATTGAGAAGGATGTTGATGATTATGGACATAACTGATTAAAGATGTTTTACTGTCTTGATATTATTATTTTTTCATTGATGTCAAGAAATTGATTTTCTAATTCAGTATGATGTTGCCATATCTTAAGAAATATGATATGAAGATTATAAAGAAGTTGGTAAAGACACAGGAAAGAATATGATGAATAAAGGGATAAGTTATTCAATGGGCAACTCTACCGAGTCAGACAATGATGAGATCTTGATGTTTTAGATTGTTTTAACATGATACATATGTTGTAAAATGTAAATGTTAATACTACACTATGTTATTAGCCAAAGGACCTAGTCGATAAACCCTAAGGAACCTAGTCAGTAAACCCTAAGGTTATCGCAGTCGGTTAATGAAGACAGAATGTCTACCGAGTAAAGTTTAGACTTCACCGAGTTGTAACCGAGCTATAACTGAATGCATTAAATGTTTACATGTGATATTTAATGAAAGAAGTTGATGAGCTAGAGCAGATCAATGATTGGCAAGCTGTGGAAGAAGTTTGTTAACAAATCTAAGGAAATGGAAAGTCGGCAAGAAGATCTATAGCTCAGATTGAACCGCATTACCCTAATACAAGTTCAAAGATGATTGTGCAAGTTTCGAGGCAGGGTAAAAAAAATTTCAGATCGTAAGATACAATGAACCTAGACAAGATTGAAGATCTGATGGCTATGATTGATCATGGGAAATGTGATCAAGGAGATTAAGTGGTTAGATGATTGTTTATAAATAAGGAACTGTTGATAAACAGTGTATGCAGGCAAGTGTATGCACAAGGATGCTACATAGTGATCACCGAGCACAAAAGCTTGAAGACCTATTGGAATAACAGAGTATTGATGCCCAGCAGATAGACAAGACTAGTTCTATGTCTAGATTGTGATTGAACAAATAAGAATATGCTTTAGCATTTTAGATGTAAAGTTGTAGATAGATTGTATTACTGTTAGCTTGTGAAAGTAATAGAAAATCTCTTAACCGAGTGGACTTAACAGTCTTATAGGTAAATCCTCTAACAAGGTGACATTCTAAATGGAGGAGATAAACATGTTCGAAGAGAAAAGGTTGATAGTATAAGAGGACAACTTGAATCTATGAGGATGAATGAAGGAGAGAACATAACCCAGTATAGTACAAGACTAAAGGAGATTGTAAATCAAATCAAGGGAGCAGGAGGAATTATTGAAGAAAAGGATGTGACAAGTAAGTTGTTAAGAACCCTTCTACCAACTTATGCAATCTAAGTCTCTGCAATCAATGAATTAAGGTCTATACCTCATATGCTAGTTTCCTTGGATGCTACTATTGGTAAGCTACATGCATTTGAGTTAAGTAATTTTGATAACAGTGGGTCATCGGTAAATAAAGTTGAATCTGCATTTAGTTCTTTTCATTTGAATGAATCTAATGATAACAATGAAAGAAAGTATAAGTACTCTAGAGGAGATCATAGTGGAGCAAGTGAAAGATTTCAGAAGAACATGGAGGAGGTACACAAACTGTATGAAGAAATCAGAAAGCAAGAAGAGTTTGAAGCACTATTGGCCAAAAGGTTACCAAGAGGCAATGGTAAGTATAAGGGAAAACTACCCTTGAAATGTTTCAATTGTGATAAGATTGGAAATATGGCTTCTAACTGTCCTGACAAAGATTTCACTGAAAAGAGAGATTACCGAGATGACAGACAAAAAGATAATCATTACAGAGGTCACCGAGACTTTAGAAGAATAGATAGAAAGACTTGCTTAATTGCTGATGAGGAATCTGAAGATGATAAATCAAATGAGATTGATACAGAGGAAGTTGTTTATGTGGCTATCAAGGATGGATCAGATGAAGAAAGGTATGAAGAAAAAGCCCTAATATCTCACATAAACACTAATGATTCTTGGATTATAGATAGTTGATGCTCACATCATATGATAGGAGATAAACACAAGTTTGTTATGTTAGAAGATTATGATGGAGGCTATGTTAGATTTGGTAATGATGCACCATGTCTGGTGAGAGGTAAAGGATCCATAACACTTCTTGATAAAGCAAGATGCAATGATGTTTATTGGGTTGAAGGTTTGAAATATAATTTGTTGAGTGTAGCATAGCTAAACAACATAGGTTACCAAATAGAATTTCAGAAAGGAATTGTCAAAGTTCATGACAAAAATGGAAAGTTAGCTGCTACCAGGACACAAATAAGAGGTAATACATTTCACCTTGACTCTACTCACAACAAGTGCTTGCATGAAAAGATTGATAACACCTGGTTATGGCATAAAAGGTTTTGTCATGTTAATTTTGATAATCTGATCAAGATAAGTAAGAAGCATAGAGTAAGAGGTCTACCGAGTCTTGAAAAACCCGAGAATGCTATATGTCGAGGATGCCAAATGGGCAAGATGACAAGATCCAGCTTTACAAGTAAGTCCTACACTTCTAACAAAATTTTAGATCTTGTGCACACTGATCTTTGTGGTCCTATGAAAGTTCAAATTTATTATGGTGATAAGTATTTCATATTATCTGTGGATGATTATTCAAGGATGATGTCAGTAATGTTTTTAAAAGAAAAATCAGAAGCTTTTCAAATGTTTAAATGGTACAAGGCTAGAGTTGAAAATGAAACAGGAAGACAACTGAAATGTCTTAGATCAGATAGAGGAGGAGAGTTCACATCTGATGAGTTCAACCTATTTTGCAATGATCATATTGTGCTAGAACACTGATGATTGAGAAGAAGGTTCCACAAACATTTTGGAGAGAAGCAATAAGCACAGTTGTTTACACCTTGAATCGAGTTCAATTGAAGAAAGGTACTTTGAAGACACCTTATGAAATTTGGTATGGCAAGAAACCTAGTATAAGTTATTTTAAGATCTTTGGAAGCAAATGCTATGTTCATAAAGATGATAGAAATGGCAAGTTTGATCAGAAAAGTGAAGAAGGAACATTTCTAGGATATTCCCTTAGAAGCAAAGCATTTAAATGTCTGATCAAATCATCTAACAAAATAGTAGAAAGTGCAAATGTGAAAATTGATGAATTTGCAAAAAGAACTGATGATAGAAATACCAAAGAACTAGAAGACTATGATGAATTTGTCTATGTGCAACCAAAAAGTCCTACCAAGATAACTGTTGAAGGAAATGAGGAAGATATCTAGTTACTGAGTGATGAAGAGGATCATACAGAGCCTACCGAGCCTATATTAGCCAAATATGTCAGAAGACATCATGCACCAAGTTAGATTATAGGAGATAAGGATGATCCAGTGATGACAAGGAACAAACTAAGACAGAACACATGTTTGATATCTGAATTTGAATCGAGAATAGTAAAAGAAGTATTTAACAGTGAAGATTGGATAAATGCTATGACTGAAGAGATTGATCAAATCAAGAAGAATGACACATGGACACTAGTCCCAAGACCTAAAAACAAAAATGTAATCCGTACAAACTGGATCTTCAGAAACAAGCTAAATGAGAAAGGAGAGGTCATTCGGAACAAAGCAAGATTGGTTTGCAAAGGTTATGCCCAAGAAGAAGGAATTGATTATGGTGAAAATTTTGCACTTGTTGCCAGACTTGAAGGAGTTAGAACATTGTTGGCATATGCTGCTTTCAAAAAGTTCAAGGTATATCAAATGGATGTCAAATCTGCATTTCTGAATGGAATATTAGAAGAAGAAGTTTTCATTGAACAACCTGAAGGATTTGTTGAAGACAAGAATAAAGATCAGGTATGTAAATTGAACAAAGCTTTATATGGTCTGAAACAAGCACCGAGAGCATGGTATGAAAGATTGCACTCTTATTTGATTAAGATTGGTTTAATAAGGACAAGTGAGAAAAACAACATGTACATGAAGAATGATGAAAATGGAATACTAATCTTAGCCATATTTGTTGATGATATTATATTTTGTGGAAATGACTCTTTATGAAAAAACTTTGGTAATGAAATAAGCAAAGAATTTGAGATGTTATTAATTGGTGAGATAAAGTATTTTATAGGCTTACAGATACTGCAAATGAAAAATGAAATTTTCATTACTCAATCCAAATACATAAAGGAAATCTTGAAGAAATTTGGAATGGAGGATTCAAAGCCAGTAACTACTCCTATGACTACAAACTGCAAACTATCAGAGAATTATGAATCTGCATCTATTGATGAGATACTCTATCAATCCATGATTGGAAAACTACAATATGTTGTTCATAGCAAGCCTAATATAGCACATACAGTTGGTATTGTTGCAAGATTCTTTGCAGAACCTAAGGAAATACACATGACAACAATCAAAAGAATTTTTAGATACTTGAAAGGCACTGAATATTATGGCTTAGTATATCAGAAAGGAAATGATTTTGATTTGAAAGTCTATAATGATGCTGATTGGGCAGGCAACATTGATGACAAGAAAAGCACAAGTGGAGGAGCTTTCTTCTTAGGAGAAAGACTAGTGAGTTGGCTTAGAAAGAAACAAGGATGTCTTTCTCAGTCAACAGTCAAAGCTAAATATGTTGCTGCAGCACTAAATTGTACCAACATTGCATGGATCAAACAATTGTTGGAAGGTATAAATGAGAAAGTTACTGAGCCAGTAACTATATTCTGTGACAATACTAGTGCCATTAATATTTCAAAGAACCCTATTATGCACTCTAAGACAAAGCACATATCTATCAAATATCATTATCTTAGAGAAGAAGCTCATGAAAAGAAAGTGGTGTTGGAATATATTAACACAAAGGAACAAATAGCTAATATCTTCACCAAGCCACTACTAAAGGATATTTTTGAATATCTCAGAAGTTAGGGGTCTTACCCCTATCTTCTACTCACTGACCGAGTTCGGTGAAAGCATCACTTCGATGAATCTATTGAATATCTTTTAGGGAGCTGATGCTGGAGTGTTACACTTTAAGAATACTTTTCTAAAAGTGTACTAGAACAATATTGAGATAATACAGAAAATGATACAGGGAACAGGAATTGTAAACAAATGCTCTAACCGAGACTCAGTTGATACACATCAACAGGGAATAACTTCTTACATAAACAAATTATGTTTTAGTTCTTTTCATTTTGGCATTGTTGTCAAAGGGGGAGAAGACTACCCAAGGGGGAGAAGACCTACCAAAGGGGGAGAAGACTAAAGGAGGAGAAGACCTGAGAAGATTGAGAGAAGTCTAATGTATGGGGGAGAACATTTGATCATTTCAGAATCACAGTAATCCAAATTCTTGATGATCAAATCAATTGGTTTTGCCATCAATGCCAAAGGGGGAGATTGTTGGCAATATAACAAGGATATTGAGAAGGTTGTTGATGATTATGGACATAACTGATTAGAGGTGTTTTACTGTCTTGATATTATTATTTTGTCATTGATGTCAAGAAATTGATTTTCTAAATCAGTACGATGTTGCCATATCTTAAGAAATATGATATGAAGATTATAAAGAAGTCGGTAAAGACACAGGAAAGAGTATGATGAATAAAGGGATAAGTTATTCAATGGGCAACTCTACCGAGTCAGACAATGATGAGATCTTGATGTTTTAGATTGTTTTAACATCATACATATGTTGTAAAATGTAAAGGTTAATACTACACTATGTTATCAGCCAAAGGACCTAGTCGGTAAACCCTAAGGAACCTAGTCGGTAAACCCTAAGGTTATCGCAGTCGGTTAATGAAGATAGAATGTCTACCGAGTAAAGTTTAGTCTTCACCGAGTTGTAACCGAGCTATAACAGAATGCATTAAATGTTTACATGTGATATTTAATGAAAGAAGCTGATGAGCTGGAGTGGATCAATGATTGGCAAGTCGTGGAAGAAGTTTATTAACAAATCTAAGGCAATGGAAAGTCGGCAAGAAGATCTACAGCTCAGATTGAACCGCATTACCCTAATACAAGTTCCAAAATGATTGTGCAAGTTCCGAGGCAGGGTAAAACATTTTTCAAATCGTAAGATACAATGAACCTGGACAAGATTGAAGATCTGATGGCTATGATTGATCATGGGAAATGTGATCAAGGAGATTCAGTGGTTAGATGATTGTTTATAAATAAGGAAATGTTGATAAACAGTGTATGTGGGCAAGCATATGCATAGGGATGCTACATAGTGATCATTGAGCACAAAAGCTTGAAGACCTGTTGGAATAACAGAGTATTGATGCCCAGCAGATAGACAAGATTAGTTCTATGTCTAGATTGTGATTGAACAAATAAGAATTTGCTTTAGCATTTTAGATGTAAAGTTGCAAATAGATTGTATTACTGTTAGCTTGTGAAAGTAACAGAAAATCTCTTAACCGAGTGGACTTAACAGTCTTATAAGTAAATCCTCTAACAAGGTGACATTCTAAATGAGTGTTTGAAATCCTTTGACAAGGTCACTTCTAAAAAAGTGAAGATACTAACAGATCTGAGTGAAATCCCTTAACCGAGTCACATCTAGCAATGTGTTATGTAATCTTTAACAGGATTGGCTTTTGACCGAGCATACTCTAGAAGAGTATATTTCTTAGTGGATCCGAAATCCCACAGTGTTATTTCCCTATTTGGGTTTCCACGTTAAATCTGGTGTTATGAGGTCTATATTGTTTTTAGTTTGCATGTTTGATAGTTTTATTCTATGACTGATATATGTTAGCAAGTTTGAATCTGATGTTTTCATTGATGATTGAGTTTGTATGATTTACGCCCCCCCCCCCTCATCTTGTTGGCTATTGGATCTGTACTTATATTAAGTATCAGAACTATGAATTTGTTTCTTGTGAGACATTTTATTGCAAGTTTTTAATTGATTTTTGATTATTTAGTTCTTTTCCAAGAGCTTTTTCAATGTTTTTGGTTTATGTGGATTGATATTTGAATGTTTTTGGCTGATTTTTTTAGGATATTTTGCAGATGTTTTTGTTATCTTTCTAGGATCTTATGTGAATGTTTTTGGTACTTTTTGAAGGATTTTCCAATATTTTTGGATTTTCCAATGTTTTTGGTATTGATGAAGCATGACCTGCCATTAATTAATAAAGATAAGACTAACTTGGATAAAATCCAACAGTTATATTGATCTATGTCATTGTTTTGATTTGTGTGATCATTGATAGGAATGTCTAGTTTGAGAGAGTGAATACCCTGTGTAAGACTGATCTGTCTGGTTTCAAGTGTACCCTTCCTTGTATAAGACATCTTGATGTTTGATAGAGTTTGATCGATAAATTAATTAACAAGACATGTGATCAGTTTTATTGTAGACTTTGAGAGTTTGTCTATTGTTTATTTGATTTTATGGACAGTCTATGCTTTCTTGCTTTGATTTTCAATTCTTTATTTTTCGATTTTAAGGGATTTTTAAGGACATTTTATGATTTTTAAAATTTTTTTTAGTACTTTATATGATTTTTAGGATTTTTTCAGTTATGCCTCAAGTGTGCATACCTGTATGACATGATGATCTACATAATGCATGGGGAGATAATGAATTTTTGGTATGACCTATGTTAATGTAATATGCATGATGAAGGTGCATTTCCTATTTGAACAAGGATGATTGTGTTTGTTTAGCATTTTATGATACACCAATTGAATTGGAGGTACAAAATATTTAGTAGATAAGCGTTCAATCAATCCTTAGGGTCCCTTTGAACATCCAAATTAACACACTTAGTGACTAGGGTTTACAAATGGAAACGCGAAAAAATTCCCCATTGGTTCTTGAAACTTTGATCTTCTTTTATCCATGTGTGTGTAAATGAGTTAATTCCTGCCCCTGTGTTCACTAAATATCCTTAACATCCTATATGAATAGATACGTGAATTATCCTAACTTCAAAAGCAACCCAAATAGAGCCTCGATGCCAGCAAGCTTTTAGAGCTCCGACAAGGTTATAGACTGTAATTTCTCAAATATTACTCCATTGCTAGCAGGCGCTCATAGCCCTAATGGATTTATTTGCATGTTCCCATGGTCAAGCATTTTTTCGCACTTTGTATGCATGATATTTGAGTTATATATCATGTCTCTTTTGCACTGAAATGAATATTTGGCATAGCTCTTTTTCTTTTTATTTTCTTTCCTTGACTTGTAAGTAATGAAACCTACTTGGGTGTGACAATTACAGCAGTGCTGAAGTAGAATTTTAGATTTTTCACTAGTCATATGATCAACTAGGTGTCTAGAATGAATTAGAGATTTTATTAACATGTTTGAGATATAGCAATTGATAGATTTTGGGTTAACAAGTCTCAATTAGTGAAATCACTACCCAACTATAAGTAAAGCATCGTCAGAGGGTAATGTTGAAAATGAATGACTTTAGGATCTCAAAGACTTCATGTCTGAATATCTAAGAAAGGAGACGACCCTTATTTCTTTTGAATGCAAATAGATGATAAACTTGGACAATTGACTTGTTTTATTGATGCTGCTATATGTAAATGCAGGAATTTTACAAATGTGATGCATTTGAAAAATAAACCACATGTGATGTAGTGCTTCAAATAAATCACATGTGATGCAAACTACATAAAACTACATGTGATGTAATACATAAACTAACCCATCCCTTAAATATAATATCGTCTAAGGTGCATGTTGTTCATAGGGTCATGGAGTTTTGTGTAGGTAGTTCATTGTGTTGGTCTTTTGGTATGGTTTTGTCATTGATGTCAACACCTACTAAACTCTTATCAACTCTAGCACTTTGGAGAATCAGCAACCTTCACCGACAAGCAAGTGACTCATGCACAGTCACCGGTATCTGGTACACCGACAAGATATAATGATCACCGGCACTTGGAATGATATGGAAGACACATGGTTATGTCGAAGACATCCTTTGGACATCTTGTCATGGAGTTTTATTCATTGGTATATTCATAGTTGCATATTTGTTATTACCGACAAATAGGTCTAGGGTTACACCGATAGGTTTATCTTTTCCATATCAACATGGCACGCTATGGAGATGATTAATTATTGTTGTAAATGCATTAAGCCAACACGTTCAATCAGTTATTGCATCAGATATTATATTGTTTGTAAAATGTTTTTATTATAATATCTTCTAGAGATGACCTACTAAAATTGGTCTTAGGTTTTGGTATAAATGTAAGATCTTATTTGTAAGATCAAGTGTGGAATGCGAAAAAGGATTGTGTGAAGGTATATGAGAGAATAAGTAGAGCTATACACGCACACATCATTTGAAGGTGAAGCTAGGTTTTTGTGAAAGCATATCAGCATTACACCGGTACTAGATCCAGCATATGAAGATTCTATTTTGTGCAGTACATTCATATTGGATTTAACCATCAACTGTAGTAAGTGTGACTCCCATTTTGTGATTGAGCAGTGAGCTCTAGGCAGTTGGCCTTTCTGCATGTGCAGGCCCCATTTATGTACACTTACTATCTGAAGTAGCATCATCTGATTGTGGGTAAGGTTTCCCACCATGGTTTTTCCCCTTATAGGGTTTCCATGTACAAATATTGGTGTTATGTGTTGTGGATGAATTTGTGTTTATGTTTCGTGCATTAATCCTTATTGGTATAGCAATTAACTATTAAAATTGTCTACTGACATATTGAACTGGTTTACCAGTATTAAGCATTAAGTTGGTTAAGTTGTTTTTTGTTTTAATTTATTTGACAACTGATTCACCCCCTGCCCCCCTCTAAAATGTCTCTGGGACCTAACAATTAGTATCAGAGCCTAGTCCTCTTTTGCAGAAGTTTAACAGCTTGAGGAGATCCAGTGTCGACTAATTATTTCAGGAAGGACAGTCCTAAACTTGATGGAACCAACTATGGCATATGGAAGATCAGAATTGAGACACATCTAAATTGCATTGGAAAAGACATCTGGGAAGTTACAATGAATGGTTATACTACTGTTGTACATGGTCAGCCTAGTCTAGCTAACTTGACTAAAGATGAGGAAAATGATTGCAAATCAAGAGAAGCACTTTTGAGTGCATTATCAGATCAACAAATCATGGGACTATCAGATAGGTTTACTGTTAAAGCTATTTGGGATCATTTGGAAACACTGAATGAAGGAGATTCCACTGTCAAAATTGGAAAACTAGAAAGCTTCCGAGTCAGGTATGAACATCTAAAAATGGAAGAAGATGAAAGTATTTCTTCTTTTATGGAAAGAGTAAATGAAATTGTTTTGGGTATTAAATGTTGTGGAGGAACCTTAAGTGAAGATGAAATTGTTTCAAAAGTTTTAAGAGGATTTCCACCAGCATATAAAATGAAAGTTATTGCTATAAATGAGTTAAGAACAATGCCTAATACATCAGTTACTAGGGATACATTGATTGGGAAACTTTCAGCTTTTGAAATTGAAGAATTTGGTCCTATTGCTACTATAAAGACAGATTTGGCCTTTAAAGAATTAACATCATCTCCTCCATCATTTGACAAATCTGATTGCAAAGCCTTTTATGCAACAGAACTTGAAGAAAGTAGGAAAGAAAATGAAGAACTTGAAGAACTTGAATGGAAGTAAGTATGAAGGTAAAGCACCCTTTAAATGTTTTAACTGCAATAAGATTGGTCATATGGTTTCAAGATGCCCTGATAGACATGATAGACTAAGAGAAGAAGCTAGAAGAACATACAAGCCTAGCCCTGAATATCAAAGATACATATTTAAGAAGAATAAAGGCAAATCTTGTTACATTGCTGATGGAGGTGTGACTGATGATTCTGATGAGGATCCAATAGACAATGGATGGGTTTTTGTTTCTATAACAGAAGATCAACTAACACCTACTGCTCAACTAGTAGTATAGGCCTTGGAAGCTAAAGTTGAAGTAAAGGATGAATGGATCATTGATTCAGGATGCTTACATCATATGATCGAAGGTAAGGGTACAATATCTCTTGATGGTAAGCATAACACTGACAATGTCTACTATGTTGAAGGATTAAAGCATAATCTTTTAAGTGTTGGTCAATTAGTTGAGAAAGGATTTCAGTTACAATTTAAAAATGGAAAATGCAAAATCATGAATAGAATTGGTTTCGAAATTACAACAGGTAATCAGACTAGAGGTAATATCTTTCATTTGAATAACACTGAAAAGACATGCTTAATTGCACATATAGATGAAACTTGGTTATGACATAAGAGACTTTGTCATGTAAACTTTGATTGCATGGTAAAGATTGGTACTACTAAGGCAATTAGAGATTTACCTAAAATTGTCAAACCTCAAAATACAGTTTGTAAGGAATGTCAATTTGGAAAACAAGTTAGAGCTAGTTTCAAAAGTATTCTAGAAAAATCCAATAATGCTATTGATTTGATTCACACTGATTTATGTGGTCCAGCTAGAACTAAAAGCTTACAAGGTGATAAATATTTCATGCTAATCATTGATGACTATTCTAGAATGTGTTGGGTTACTTTTCTTAGAGAAAAATCAGAAGCACTTGGAAAGTTCAAATTGTTAAAAGCAATGTTAGAAAATGAAACCAGTAAGAAAATCAAATGTTTAAGATCAGATCAAGGAGGTGAATTTACATGTAAGGAATTTAATACATTTTATGAAGTGAATGGAATCAAAAGATAGCTATTAGCACCTCAGACACCATAGAAAAATGGAGTTGTTGAAAGGAAAAATAGAACTATCTTGGATGCAGCAAGAAGTATGTTATCAGAAGCACACCTACCACATGTATATTGGAGAGAAGCAGACAAAACAATGGTCTATACATTTAACAAAGTTCACATCAAAGGTGAAACCGGTAAGACACCTCATGAACTATGGTTTGGTAATACTCCTACTCTTAAGTATTTCAAAATTTTTGGAACTAAATGTTATATCAGAAGAGATGAGTATATTGGCATATTTGATCCTAGAAGTGATGAAGGAATATTTCTTGGTTATTCATCTAAGAGCAAGGCATATAGATGTTTCAACAAAAGATTGCAGAAAATTGTTGAAAGTACAAATGTAAAGATTGATGAACAATTCATAGGAACTTCAAGGTATATAGATTCTAAACCGGCAACAAAATTTTTGACAAATGAACCTACTCTGAATCCACTAGTATAGAATGAAGATCCAGTTACCCCGGTATCATCTGAGGATTCCACAGTAATTGAAGAACAACAACAAACCAAGACACCCTAGTATGTAAGACTGAATCATTCTGAAGATCAGATAATTGGAAACAAGTTTAAAGGAGTTATGACAAAAGGAAGATTGGCAAATGAAGAGGTATGTCTTATTTCTAAAATTGAACCATCATCTGTTAATGAGGCATGTGAAGATAAATTTTGGATTAAAGCTATGGAAGAAGAATTAGAACAAATTGAGAAAAACAACACTTGGACATTAGTTCCTCGGCCTAAACATAAAAATATAATTGGAACCAAATGGGTATTTAGAAACAAACTTAATGAAGATGGTAAGGTTGTCAGAAATAAAGAAAGACTAGTGTGTAAGGGATATTTTCAGAAAGAAGGAATTGATTGCAATGAAACCTTTGCACCGATAGCTAGAATTGAGGCAGTCAGATTATTTTTGGCTTTTGTCGCACACAAGAACTACAAATTTTATCAAATGGATATTAAATGTGCATTTTTGAATGCAGATCTTGAAGAGGAAGTATACATTGAACAACCTGATGGATTTTGTTTGACAGATGACAAAGATATGGTTTCCAGGTTAAGAAAAGCTTTGTATGGACTAAAACAAGCTCCAAGAGTTTGGTATGCAAGATTGGATAAGTATCTTTTAAAGATTGGTTTTACTAAAAGAAATGTAGACAACAATTTATATTATAAAGTAACTAATGATGACATCTTGATTATAGAAGTATTTTTTGATGATATAATCTTTGGAGGAGAAGAAGGATTGTGTAAGGAATTTTCTATTAAAATGCAGCAAGAATTTGAAATGTCTATGATTGGAGAAATAAAATTCTTTTAGGATTGCAGATTTCACAAACTGATAAAGGTATATTCTTGAGTCAACCCAAATATTTAAAAGAGTTACTAAAGAAATTTGGGATAGAGAACTCTAAATTGCTAAGCACACCTATGACAACAAATGACAAATTATCACAAAGGGATGAATCTACACCTGTTAATCCAACTAGATACAAATCTATGATAGGAGGTTTACTGTATTTGACACAAACCAAACCTGATATTATGAATGTAGTATGTATTGTTTCAAGATTTCAAATTAATCCTAGAGAAAATCATGAGTCAATAGTAAAAAGGATTTTCCAGTACTTACAAGGCACTATAAATCTTGGATTATGGTATCCTAGAGATGAAAACTTTGAATTATGTGCATATAGATGCAAATTGGGCAGGAGATGTGGAAGATAGAAAAAGCACCACCAGCGGAACCTTCTTTTTTGGAAACATATTAGTTTCTTGGTTGAGTAAGAAACAAAGTTGTACATCTTTATCAACAGCAGAATCAGAATATGTTGCAAAAGCAACTAACTGTAGATAGGTACTATGGCTTAAGAAAATGTTGAAAGACATAAAGGTAAAATGCAAGGAACCTATTACTATCTATTGTGATAACACTACAACAATTAATATATCTAAGAATCGTGTATTACATTCTAAAACCAAACATGTTTCTATCAAACTGAATTTTCTAAGGGAAAATGTTGAAGCCAAGGAGATAAAACTGGTTTATGTGAATACTAAAGAACATATTGCAGATATTTTCACTAAACCTTTGCCTAAGGAGACTTTTGAATATCTCAGAGATCAGCTTGGAGTCATACCACCACCGGTAGAGACTTAGACAGTTGATGATTGTCATCAACCGATAGAATTAACAGAGAAATCTTTTTATGGTCGTTGATGAGAAGCTACTTCTCAGGGGGAGTAGCTGGTATATTGAATTGATTGGTATTTTATATATGAACTTGGTTTTATTATAACTTTGGCATTTGATGTCAAAGGGGGAGAGATTGGTATGGAAAAACTTTGAAAAAGACAAGGAAAACACATGTTGCTCCCAGGGGGAGAGATTGTTGTTTAGGAGAGATTATTACTCTCTGTTTATTATCTTTTTAGAGATTGTTGGTTTTTGGTACTTGGCATTTCTGTTTTGGTACTTGGATGGTTTTTCCATCTTGTGTTGCCATAAATGCCAAAGGGGGAGATTGTTGTCATTGATGTCAACACCTACTAAACTCTTATCAAATCTGGCACTTTAGAGAATCAACAACATTCACCGGCAAGCAAGTGACTCATGCTCAGTCACTGGTATCTGGTACATCGACAAGATATAATGATCACCAGCACTTGGAATGATGTGGAAGACACATGGTTATGTTGAAGACATCATTTGGACATCTTATCTTGGAGTTTTGTTCATTGGTATATTCATAGTTGTATATTTGTTGTTATCGACAAATAGGTCTAGGGTTACAACGACAGGTTTATCTTTTCCAGATCAACATGCCACACTATGGACATGATTAATTATTGTTGTAAATGCATTAAGCCGACATGTTCAATCAGTTATTGCATCGGATATTATATTGTTTGTAAAATGTTTTTATTGTAATATCTTGTAGAGGCGACCTACTAAAATTGGTCTTAGGTTTTGGTATAAATGTAAGATCTTATTTGTAAGCTCAAGTGTGGAATGCGAAAAAGGATTGTGTGAAGGTATATGCGAGAATAAGCAGAGATATACATGCAAACATCATTTGAAGGTGAAGCTAGGTTTTTGTGAATGCATATCAGCATTACACCGGTACTGAATCCAGCATATGAAGATGCTATTTTGTGCAGTACATTCTTATTGGATTTAACCATCCAATTGTAGTCAATGTGACTCCCATTTTGTGATTGAGCAGTGAGCTCTAGGCGGTTAGCCTTTCTGCATGTGCAAACCCCATTTGTGTACACTTACTACTTGCAGTAGTATCATCTGATTGTGGGTAAGGTTTTCCATTGTGGTTTTTCCCCTTCTAGGGTTTCCACGTACAAATATTGGTGTTATGTGTTGTGGATTACTTTGTGTTTATGTTTCATGCACTAATCCTTACTGGTATAGCAATTAATTGTTAAAACTATCTACTGGCATATTTTACTGGTTTACGGGTATTAAGCATTAAGTTGGTTAAGTTGTTTTTGGTTTGAATTTATTTGACAACTGATTCACCCCCCCCCCCCCCGCCCATCTCAGTTGTCTCTGGGACTTAACACATTGGTCCTTTTTTGAAGAGTCGGATAAAGATGTCTTTTCCAATAGGATATAAGGACTCGGTTGGGTGTACATGTTCAACATATCCAATGTTGATTTCTTTAGTTTTTGGATTTTGTGGATCATCGGAGGGAAATCTAGCTCTAGAACCCATGAATTCAGCTATAGCCTTATCATTTTTAAAGCAATCCAGCTATGGTAGATTCTCTTGCCCCCAGTCTATCAAGTGTGTGTGTATGAGGTAAATAGATTCTAGTTCTGAAGTTGTGACATGAGCTGGTGCTATGCCTTTTTTTATTGATGCACTTGAAGAGTATGATGAAGCCAACCAGGTGTCAATTGCATTAGCTCAATTTATGCTTGTGCATGAAGAAGATGATAAAACAAGTTGGGTGTTGATTTCATTAGTGGGTGTCATTCTTGTTTTTGTCAGCACATTGACATGTGATAATATCTCACATACAATTGTTGACAAGTTTCTCTATGTAGTATGATCTAGATAGGTGATTTCATTGATAAGGGGTTCATAAACAACTTGTGTAGAGGGATTGGAATCATGAGGGGGAATAGGAGAAATGGTAAGTTCATTTGAGAGGAAATATTGTTAGGTACATGGAGTATAATGTGATGGAGATGAAAGGATGGAGGGACCTTGATCAGGATTTGGAGAAATAATGGGATCTTCTTTAGGACATGAAGGTAAAGGTGTGTTTTGATCTTGTCTTGGAAAGGGATTATTATGAAGGATAGAAGGGATGTCTCAATCTTTCTTAGGAGGTGGATGTTGGATGGGACTTGAAAGGACACTTTGTTCTTGAGATGGAAGGGTTTGATTATGAATGGAATAGAAAAGAGTGAAGGGATCATCATAAGATTCTTGATTGGTGGGATATTGATTAAAAATTGGGTAGGATAGAAGTGGTTGTTCTTGATCTTTATTTGTTTTAGGACTCATTTCTTCTGATTTTGGATCATCCTCTTGACACGGGGAAGGAGTTTGGAAATTCATGGGGGATTGTTGGAATGTTTCAACATTTTGGCTTGATGAGAAAGGATGTTTAATGAGACTCTCTGTGATAGGAGTATATGATGGCATTGGATCTTGAATTTCTAAAGCATGGAAAGGACTAGCATCATGACTTGGATTAGATTGGATTTGTATTATGGATAGCCCTTGGGAGATTGTGTTATTGAATAGAGATGGCATGGATTTTTATTGTGTGACTTTAGAGGATGATGAAATGGTGGATAGATATGGTTGATTCAGGCTTTGGTTGAAAGGAGTATGATTGTTGGGCTAATATAAATTTTGTTTTGGACTTTGCTTGAATGGGGTTTGATTTTGGTTGAAATGGGTTTGATTGTTGGGTTCATATGATTGGTATGATTGATATTGTGGGTTGAAAGAAAAAGAAGGTTTACATGACTCTAATGTTGGTTGAATTGAGGTAGGAACGATTTTGTTCAAGAATGAAGGTTGGCAGGTTTGAATGGTCTCACAAGATCAAGAAGGTTGGCCTTATACTAATTCCCTTATGGTCATCACTTCTCCCATCATTTTTTATAACCAACCCCTATGGTTGTTAGGACTATTCATGTCTATCATTTGTTGTTGGAAAGAATTGATCTATTGAGCTAAGGTTTCTATGGATGGTGATGGAATAGGAATGGAAGGGATGAATTCTTAACCTTCCCTACAAAATGTATAATGCCAATCCATGATGTTTTCTTGATTGGTTTGGACCTAGGATCGCAAGATGGAAGATGTTTTCTCCATTTCTCTAAATGTGACAGTGTTTGATTGAACTTGACAAACTTGTTTGAGTTGAGGTTGGGTTTAATTGATCCTTTGATTGTGATTTGGATGTTTGGGGTATGACTTCTTAGGATGATTATGCAAATGATGACGAACTAAGACAAACATATATGAAGTCTAGACAAGGACTATAAATGAGGATGATAATAATGTTGTAAATGCGGACAATAATAAGGACGCAAATGAGGACTATGCAAGGACTAAGGACGTAAATGAGGACTATGCAAGAAATTATGCAAGTTATAAGGACGATAATAAGGATGTAAATGAAGACTATGCAACTACTATGTGAGGACTATGAACGATAATAAGGATGTCAATGATGACTATGCAAGGACTTATGCAAGTTCTAAGGACTATAATAAGGACATAAATGAAGACTATGCATGGACTTATGGAAGTTCTAAGGACGATAATAAAGACGTAAATGAGGACAATGCAAGGACTTATGCAAATTCTAAGGACGATGATAAGGACTGCCTGCGATCAAAAGTATGTAAAATTTTTGAGCTTGCAAGACTGTATGACATTTCAAGATGGACTTTGTTTGTAGTATTTATGTGTGTAGGACAAGTTTTTTGTTTTCTAAGTCTGAGAATAGTGGTTTGAAGGTAGGTGTAGCTGACTAGACTATTTTCAAACAAACTCTAAGAATTCAGAGATACACAGGGTAGGGCTTGATATAGCCCAAATAACTGACTCAATACTAGTCTAATACAATGATACATAAAAAGGCACAAAAATAAAATCTTAGGTTAGAAAGTGGACACCATTCAATGAGGCCCCCGCAGCAAAATACCGAAACAAGACATACAGATAGAGAGTCTAGCAACACTGGCTCCACTCCATGGTACACACTTCTTGGTCATGCCAATCTCTCTTACGCTGAAGATCCGAAGATCTTATCACCGAGGGATTTCTATCTCATAATGCAAGGTACATGAGGGGTATCAATGGGGTATAATCCACACTCCCGAAATCATTGAATGTTGTATTTTGGGCTACTAAGTTGTTTCTTATTGTAAAATTTTGAGGGATCTCGATCCAATGACAGATTCTCAGAGCAAGCCACTTAAGACTTTATTTGAACTTATCAGTGTGGGGAAGGCCCCCACATACGTCAAATTCACTCACCACTCTAGCCGCCTAACCAGTATATTTATATAGTGGCTCGAAAAAACCCGCTTGAGTGTATGCTGTGAGAGATGATATCCCCAACGTATCCCAATTTGAAGTACCTCTGTGGGGTGATGAAATCCCTAGTCAAAGATACCCCTCACTACTTGAAATAAAATAAAATTGGGCATCGTTATCACCTTCTCCCTTTCTACCAAGACCCCGAACGTGGGTAGAAAGGTAGCTAATGCAACAGTAGGTCCACCCCAAACATGATAAAAGATTCTTTCCCTTAAACAAATGAAATATGAGTTAATATATGAGCTCAGCATGATTCACATTCGTTTTAAAAGCCCAAATTTAGGTGTTAGATGCACATGTGCATGCCAATTGTAAACACCAAACTAAAATGTGAATTCATGCATGTCCATTTTAACCATTGTTAATTTTAAGCCCCAAACTGAAGTGTTATATATGCATGCCCATTTTAACCATTGTTAATATTTGTTGGTGTAAATAATTATTCATCATGGATATTATTACACTTACTTAAGTTTACTTAGGATAATGCATTTCATAGTAATTTGGATATGAGACACTTGGGTGTTTGTGCCACATTGGGATAGTGTGTGTAGGAGAAATTCCACCTCTTATGGTGTTGATCTTGTTATTACACTATCATATCCACTTATTGTGGAGTGATAATTCCACCTTCGGTGGGTGATCCACCTCATGTGGAATATTATATTATTTCTCCTACCTACCCACACATATTTCCTACCTACCCTTGTTTCTTATTGAGCCACATGTCATATTTGTGTGCTCATACATATCCCTAGCCTTGCCTATATAAGCAGGCTCATCTACATTGTATGTAACAAATTTTTGATCATTTTTCTATTGATGAGAATACAGTTTATTCTTGTCCCATATTGTGTCTCTATTTTGTACATTTCATTGACCCCTTGATCTTGACAAAATCCAACATGGTATTAGAGCTATTGGGGCTTCATTGATTCGTCTTGAAGAGACATTATTGTGATGTCAAGAGGCAGATCTGAGGAGCAACATCTTTTGGAGGCATCCTAGACCAGATCCGACCTCGCCATTGCATCCAAAAGGCCGTTTCCATGAATTTTGGTTATAAAGTCGGCCTATTTTGGTGAGAAAATTTTTTTCTCCAATTTTGCTTATATCGTACGGATTTTCGAAAATATGTTATATTTTTCGGAAAAAAAAATTTCCTTTTTTCTGAAAATTGTTTTGAAAAATAAAAAATCAAAAAAATTGAAAAAAATCCGAAAGCAAAAAATTAAAAAAAAAAAAAAAAAAAAAAAAACGATTTTTTGGGGGGTCCGCAGACCCCCCCCCCGTGCAGCATGTCCCTGCAGGTCTGCAGTCCTTCCGCTCCGTCCGCAGCTGTACCTTCTGACCGTTGAGTCGACTGTACGCCGCCAAACGTAGCGCCTGTCACATTTGCCGCCCGCAGAGTACCCCGCGCCTCGTCCACGACGCCGCGTCCATCCGCAGCTGTCAGCGCCTCCTCCGCCCACCAGTCCTTGCTCCGCCGCTCGCAGCTCCCCGAGCGCCGCTCCTCCTCTTCGGCGCCTCCCTGCTCCTCCCGTCTCTGGCGCCTGCTGCGGCCTCTGGCACCGCCGCCCACGAAAACCCTCGCTGGTACCTCTGCAGACCACCTGCAGGTGCCAGCACATCCACCATGTGGACACAGACCGGAGGACTGCGCGCGCCATGTGGCAGGTGGCCACTGGCCCGCGGTAAAAACGTACACCTAGTCAGCTTCTCCGTACGCCACATCGACAGTATGGCTTGCATAGTCAGCGCGCCATGCAGCTCATTCGTACAGTGCCACGTCATTATCCGTATTGCCCAGTCACTTGACATGTCAGCAATTCCGTACAGTACGGATTATATAGTCATCTTGCACAGTCATCCCGTCCGTACGGTACGGACGCCCAGTCAGCAGAGGGCGACATTTTTGCGATGTTCATACGGCCGTCAAATTTAATCCGTGACTTGCTGACATCAACGCCACATCAGCAAGGTTTGAAAATTTTTGGACCCCCTCTCATTTGCATTTTTGATTTTCTAGTTCAACTTCAAATGGCCATAACTTGCTCCTTTTTGCTCCTTTTTGGGTGCAATTTTTTTTGAAATGGGCTAGAATTTCATGCTATCCGCAGTGGTGAAATAATTTTTTGATTTTGATGCATGGATTTTTCAGAAAATATATTTTTTGGTGACTGTCCCTAAGTAATCCCAGTTTTTGCAACTTCAAAGGCTTCGTTTGGGGTCATCTGACCTCCTTTTCAGGTGCCGTTTTTTTTGAAAGTGCGTATTTTTTCATTTACTTTCACATGATGCTATTAGATTGATATCATTGTAAGTATAAATTTTACTTTCAGATCTTGGCCATTTTTGGCTCTCTTGGTACTTGTATATTTGCTTGAATCTCAGTTAGATTCATTGCACTATTGATTGAAGTCTCTTGTATCTCATTTTAGAAGTTGTAAAATTTGCATCATAAGTCCACTTTGCCTTGTTTTGCAAGTGGCTCATTGTAATCGCACTAAGTATAAAGTGCCAAAATCATCACTTTAGGGGGGGTGCTTTGATTGATTGAATTTGGGGGGTGTCTCTTGTGCTTTTGTGCTCTTGTGTTCATTCCTTTTTTCTGCTATGGGTTCTTCTAAGTTTCCTCTCTTAACTCCACATAATTATGCTACTTGGAAAATTGATGCTTTGAGTAAACTTATGGAAAAAGGACTCACTCATTACATTGATGGAACTATTGTTGCTCCCGCTGATCCTAAGGCTGATCCAGTTGGTCACTTAGATTGGCTCACTAAAAATATCATGGCAATTGGTACCTTAAGAAAGTATGTATCAAAGGATCTCATTTTTCACATTGAGAAATGTACTCTAATCAAGGATGCTTGGCAAAAGTTTCAAGACTTGTATGGTCAAGTTGATGAGATTAGGGGATATCAAATTGATAGTGATCTCACCATGTTGGATCCCAAGAACTTTGATACTATACAAGATTATGTCACTAAGGCAAATGAGTTGAGGGCACAACTCAAAGATTGTGGCATTGATAAGAAGGATACTCAATTTATATTCAACTTGATAGGCAAGCTTCCACAAGAATATGCAGCATTTGTTTCTAGTTTCCAAACTCATAGGATGACAATGGGTTCAAGCTACAAAATGCCTACATTTGATGCTTTCAATGAAATGTTGATGATGGAACAAACTAAGTTGATAAGCATGGGCATTCTTAAGGCTTCTTCTAAGTCTCAAGCATTAGTGGCAAATCAAGGGAACAAAGGAAATCAAGGAAAGGACAACTCAAACAAGAAGAAATGGCAATCAAAGCCTAAGGAAAAAGCACCATCTTCTCCACAATAAGGAGATTCATCCTCTTCCAAGAGAGATAATTCACCAAAGAGGGAAAGACCTACTTGTGCTTATTGTAAAAAGATTGGTCATGAGGAGCATTGTTGCCATTCTAAGAAGATTGATGAGCTCACACATATCATCAAAAAGCATAACATTGATTTGCCTAAAGTCTACAAGAAGGATGATTCATCAACTTCCACTTCCTCACATTCAAAAGGAAAAGGGCAAGCTTTCATGGCTTCTACAAGTGGAAAGAATCACTCTTTTGGAACAAGAAAAGGAAAAGCTCTATGTGCTACTATCAGTCATGATTCAGAGAGATGGCTTCTAGATTCAGGGGCTTCTCATCATATTGCATCTTCACAATCTATGTTCTCTATATTTGAGCCTTGCACCATGCCACAAATTTTGATGGGCAATCATACATACATGGATGTGATTGGGAAAGGATCTATTGACATTGGGGATAACTCCTTCAATGATGTGTTGTGTGTACCCCACTTGACAAACAATCTCCTTTCTATCTATCAAATCACACATGGCACAACTAAGAGAGTTGTGGAGTTCACACCTGACTCAGTTTTCATTAGAGACATGGAGACTAGAGCTATCATTGCGACTAGGGTGGTTGATCATGCATCTTGGTTATACTCCTTTTCAGATTTTGTTGATGATGATGATTTCACATTTGATGATTCTACATATGATGATCACACTTATTGTGATGGTTCAGATTTTGAGGAGAACTTTGGACACTTGAACATGGGGATTCTCACATGTGACCCCGTTCTTGAGTCTTGTATTTCATCTCCTCATATTGATATCACATCACCTATTGCACTTGATGATGCAGATAATGCGACAGTTTTGCCTTCATGTGATTCAGTGCAGTAGGATATTCATTGTCTTCCAGCTTTAGATTCATGGGATGATTACATGACAGATATTGCAGGTTTGTTTGTGGAATCCTACATTTAAGATTTGGGAGACACCATTGATGACATACATCTTCTCTTTGATGAAGATGATCCTTCTTCGATTGTTGCGAGGGCACACTCTGACCCTCTTGTTCATTCTCTACATGATCATTCTTTCGAGGTTGACATGATTGTGGATACTTATGTACAGTAGTTGGAGGAGGTCTCTTTATGCTTTGAGGAGACACATGAGTCTTTGGATATTGTTCTACATTCATCTCCACTAGATCTTGGAGTGCCTTTTTCAGCAGTGTGGCACAGTTTACCACCTTTGGAGGGGGTATCTTTCAGCATCGACATGGGGACACTTGATCAGTTTTCAGAGATTCCTTTCATCATGAGTTTTCTTCATACATCTTCCCTTCATGATTGGGGAGACTTCATGGATACACCTTTGGTTTTGTTTCTTCCTAAGGGGAGGAATGTTGTTCGACGTTCGTGGAGTAGTTTCTTCATACATCGAGCTTCTATCATTGGTGCAGATTCTTCATTGAGGGAGGATCACAGTTTGACTTCTCTTCTTCTCTCATATGGGGGGGACTTTTTCCTCACATGGGGTTTTGTTCCTCACATACTTCTTTGAGAGTTCTCTTGTATAGCTTTCATTTCTTTTTGGGGGAGGGTTTTTTCCCATTGGGTTTTTCTCTCTTTCCCCACTTTGTGAGAGATTTCATTGCATTGGTTTGCATGCATTTGCATTTGTTCATGGGTACCTAACATGGCCTCATAGCCGGGACCCATCTTGCATTGCTTAGTTGCATTGTAGACTTAAGTGCATTCCCCTAAGTTGCACTTAAGGGGGGGTGTTGGTGTAAATAATTATTCATCATGGATATTATTACACTTACTTAAGTTTACTTAGGATAATGCATTTCATAGTAATTTGGATATGAGACACTTGGGTGTTTGTGCCACATTGGGATAGTGTGTGTAGGAGAAATTCCACCTCTTATGGTGTTGATCTTGTTATTACACTATCATATCCACTTATTGTGGAGTGATAATTCCACCTTTGGTGGGTGATCCACCTCATGTGGAATATTATATTATTTCTCCTACCTACCCACACATATTTCCTACCTACCCTTGTTTCTTATTGAGCCACATGTCATATTTGTGTGCTCATACATATCCCTAGCCTTGCCTATATAAGCAGGCTCATCTACATTGTATGTAACAAATTTTTGATCATTTTTCTATTGATGAGAATACAGTTTATTCTTGTCCCATATTGTGTCTCTATTTTGTACATTTCATTGACCCCTTGATCTTGGCAAAATCCAACAATATTAAGCCTAAAACTAAAGTGTGATACATGCATGTCCATTTTAAACCATTGTTAATTTTAAGCCCAAAAAATGAAGTGTGAGAGAATGAGTGTTTATGATTCAATAATAATTCGATCCTCTCTATAAATTCCCCATAGGCTATAGACAAATAATTAGTAACCCAGTAAAATCTACAAAAAGTAGAGAAATAAACTTTGACAAAAAGGAATGCGTGATGATACCTAAGCGATTGTGTAATTTTGATAGAGAGAATGTGTGAAACTAACATAGCGAATGCATAATTCTGATAGAGCGAATGGGTGAAACTAACAGAGTGAATGCGTAAAAATGACAGGGTGAATGTGTGATAGATAAACAGACAATTAATGAACCCTATCAAAAGCATAAACTTTTACCACAAAGCTACAAAACTAAAAACTATGAATGCATGATGATGTGTGGGTGAATGCGTAATGATGTGTAGGTAAATGCGTAATCATGTGTAGGTGAATGCGTAATGATGTGTGGGTGAATGTGTAGTGATGTGTGGATGAATACGTAATGATGTCTGGGTGAATGTGTAACACTTAGCAAAATGCGTAAAAATATGAGGGCGATTGCGTGAAAATATTGGCAAATGCCTGACTCAAACTAGAAATTAAAAAACTGTGAATAACATTGGTGTCTACATGCATGCGTAAATCTGTCTATCCAATTGCATGATTCTATAAATGTGATTGCGTGATGATGAGATCTGCTTTGGAATCTGTACAAAACCTACAAAAAGTGAAAAAAACCGTACGACTGTAAAAATCACATAGAAAAGAGAGAAGGTTAATTAGTTGTTGTTCATGTCAGGTTCACCAAAATGTGCTATGCTCAAATTCATCATTGCTAAATAGGAAACAAGTAAAATCGGGAATGCCTTAACTATCTAAGCAATCTAAACATAAACAAATAAAATAATACGTTTAAAAAATAGGAATGTAAAATATTAATAAAAAATCCCTATTCTATGATCGCATATGACTTTCATTGTTCTTCTCCTATTTGTGATATGATGGCTCTCAAATATGATGCTAACAACCTACAAATGACACAAAGATTCAAAGTTTGTGATTGTTGAAAATGGAGATTGAATGCTCAATTTATAGATTTTTGGACAAGATTGATTGAAAGATGGAACAAATTGATGAAGAGGTGGAACTCAGGTGAACTCACATGAAAATTGATAGTTGAACTTCTGATTTAGAGGTGAAACATAATAGATTGAATAGATTAATTGAGTCAACTGATTGAGAAAGAGCTAAGAAAAAAAAGGGTGATTGGAGGAAAATTAATTGATGACAAAGAAAGATTTATTTTGAAAAAGCTAACTAAAAGATGAAAATAGAGATTGGAGAGATAATTGATTTAATTAATTAATTTAGCATGTGCTTGCACTTTGACTTAGATTTTCAATTTAATCTTTGCATGAGATTTTAATTCAAATAATTGAATTTATTTTAAATTCAATATAGTATTTGAATATTTAGATCTTGACTTTGATTTTCAATTTGATTTTTGAAATCTTGCACATGTAATTGAAATTAGATGAAATTAGAAGAATTAGAATTTGAATTTGAATTAAAAGAGTTAATGAAATTAAATGAAATAAGAATTTGGGGATTTGGAAGAATTTGAAGAATTAATTAGTTAATTGAATAATTTAAAGAAACTTTTTAACTATTTAACTATTTAGAAATGAAATTCAATTAAATAATAAAGATGATTTGAATGAAAGGATTAAATCACAATTAATTAAATAATTAATATTTAATTAATATTTAGAAAAGGGTTGATGATTAATTGATGAGAGATGGAAATTGAAAATGGAATTTATTTAAATAATAAAGATTATTTAAATTGGGGAATTAATCAGAATTAATTAAATAATAAATATTTAATTAACATTAGAAAATTGTTAAAATTATTACTAATGATACAATTGAAATTTGAATAATTAATATGATTATGAAGAAATATGAAATTAGAAGAATATGATTAATTAACTTAATTAAATAACTAAAGAATTATTTAATCAATTAGATGAGTAATTAGTACATGATCAATAAGACATTTTAGGTGTCTACAACTAGTCATATGATTTGAGCATCTAGAGCCAATGATTCAAGATCTTGGTTCTACTTTAGCCTGCAATAAAGTCTTTTGTCTTACTGAACTTTTCCTATTATTCAGACCATTCACTCTATTAGAAATATCTTTATTCTTTTATTTTATAGCCAAAAATAGGGATTCTTCATTCGAGACATGACCATCCTTATCCTTAGATGAATGTTTCTCCATAGAATATAGGATCCTCTTTCATTTATCTCTATAATCTATCCTTTTCTTTATGTCAAAACATTTATGTCTACTCATTTTATCATCATCATTAGATCTCTTTTAGTCATCCTTATATGCACATTTAGAAGCATAATTAGCAATTCTACCACAATAAAATCATTTTAGGGGTAAATTACCTTTGTAGTTTTTAGTTCCTCTCTTCAGTCTTCTTACAATTTTTTCTTCAATCTCATCCATATTTTCACTTGCTTCTAATTCATCTTCAACCATCTTTTAAACTTTTAATGTAGCCTCTATTGTTTCCCTTTTGATGTCTTCCATCTTTGATATTTAATAGATATATAGTTATCCAAGGAGTTTATCAATTATATACTTATCTAGATCATGACATTCTTCAATAGTGCACTTCTTAAGCTTGTAGGGTTTAGCTAGAGTTAGAAATATCTTTCTCACAACATCACCTTCATGTATCTTTCAACCAACACCTCTAATAGAATCAACAATCTCATATACCTTCTATATGTAATTTTCAATACCTTCGTCACCAGCCATCTTTAGAAATTTATATTTTTGTTTCAGATTCATTAACCTATCCTACTTTGTCTTAGGATCTCATTCATATGTTTGACTTAATGTGCTCAAAACTTCTTTAGATTATTTTAGTCCACTAACCTTAACAAATACTACATCAGATAAACAACCATAATTTATTGTTCTAGCTTTTGCATTATCCTCATAATTCTTAAGTTCATTTGGAGTTTGAGGTCCATCTGCTAAAGGTGTATAGCCTATTTTGACAATTTCCTAGATTCCACTCAACAAAGTTTCCAAATAAGATTCCATCCTCTCCTTCCAATAAAAAAAATTTGTGCGATGATCCTTTGAATTTAAATTACTATGTCATTCTGGGTCTACCTTAAGTGATTAATCTCTTCTAAGAGGAACCTTGTTTTCATATTAATTTTTGAACTCATCATAAGATTGAGAGGGGGGATGAATTAGTCCACATTTTCTTAAATATATAAGTCAAATTATATAATATTTAAAAATTCTACAACAATACTGAAAACAAGCTAAAGAGTAACAAGCTCTCATTTAGTATTGATGAAGTGCATTTCATAGAATATTAGAGATCTGGAGTCACTAGACAGGAAATAGATAGTTAGGAAGTTTGTTAACTAGCATAAGGATGCAGATGTCATCATGTTACAAGATTTAAAAGCAGTCAGGTTTACGTTGGAGGTCAATCTAGAAAATTCATCTTGAAAGACTCTATTAAGATTTGTTCAGACCATGATAAATGAAGAGGGGGAGTTGAGCTTCTCATCAAATCCAAATGGAAAGATCACATTGTTAACCAAGGGTGCTCACCGTGTAATGGATCAATGTGGGCCTCACTGGACATTAACAAAATTGTCATAGGCGTGTCCTCAATTTATGCTCCCAATGACTATAGGGAAAGGACCAAATTATGGGATTGGATTGCCTCCGTCTTTGATATTTGGTTGATTATTGGGGGAGAGTTCAACATGATTGAAATTCACAAGGATAAATGTGGTGGTGTAGCTATGGAATGGAAAGGAGCCGAGAAACTGCATTGGGAAAGGATGAAAAATTGTAAGAAACTCTTTGACCCCCTACTTGGTAACAAGAAGGCTGTGAAAGGAATTTGGTTTACTTGGTGCAATTACCAAAGAGGAAAACATAGAATCTATTGTAGATTGGATATGTTCTATGTAGATAGAGAAAAATTCTCCTTTACACCATATAATCAAGGTAATGTTGTGACAGTATGGCCAGTTTCACTCTCGGATCATCACCCTATGGTTTCTCTAATTAGGTTCAGAGACACTCCAGCCAAGCAAGGGAAAGAAGGAGATAAATTCATCCTCAACGCCCATCTCATTAAGGATCCGGATGTGCTGGTCACCATAAAAAATATTAGATTAATCAACAAAGGAAATAATGATTTGAAATCTCATGTCAACAGATGGAACCAAAATGTTAAGAGTTGGTAGACCCTTCTGCAGACTATTGGGTAGAAAAAAGCTAAAGATTATAGATCGCGGGAGAAAACACTTACCGATGAAATGTACCAATGTGAAGTAGATGTCCAGAACAACCTGAGAAAAGTTGAATTATACAACAGAGTTTCTCAGGCTAGAGATGCTTTGAGGAAGAATCAACATGTTAAGATTAGAGCTGCAATGATCAGGGCCCGAAGTCAGTGGATGCAATTTGGTGACAAAGGGTCTAAATTCTTTTTCAATATACTTAAATAGAAACAGACTAGAGAAAACATTGATATGATATGGGTAGACAACAAAGAGGTAATGGAAATCGAAGAAATTAAAGAAGCATTTTTCCTTTTCTACAAGGGACTCTTCTCCTTGAAAGATTCCCTCAAATCTCAGGAAGCTAGAGAAAAATGCAAAGCAATTATTACCAAAAGGATTACTGAGGAGGACTCACAAGCATTGAAGAAGACTATCTTTGTAGGTGAACTGAAAAATGCCATTAGAAACCTTAACAATGACAAGACACCGGGCTCGAACGGAATGCCTGTTGAGTTTTATAAAGCTAATGAGGAATGGATTTGCCAAGACCTCCATGAACTATATTCTGAGGCCTATGAGAATGGTTCTCTAGGAGAATTTATCAATAAAGGGACTATTAAGCTATTACCCAAAGAAGGGGACAAGTCACTCATAAAAAAATAGAGACCCATTACTCTCCTCAATGTGTCCTATAAAATTCTGACCAAGATTCTCACACTCAAGGTAGAGAATGTGCTGCCCAATTTCATTTGTCCCACACAAACAGGGTTCATTAAGGGAAGATTCATCCTAGAGAATTTAATTACTAGTTGGGAGGTGATGGATTGGGCAAATGTTCTAGGGGAGAATGTGGCCATGTTTCTTTCAGATTTTGATAAGGCTTATGACAGGGTTGAATGGGAATTTATTTTGATGATGCTAGAAGACTGTGGATTTCCTGTGGAATTCTATAAATGGGTGAAGGTTCTCCTTAAAGATGGATCAAAACAGGTAGAGATTAATGGCTCTCTCACTCAGGTAATTAAACTCGATAGGTCTATTAGATAGGGATGCCCTCTTGCCCTAGTGCGATTCGTTATTGCTTCTGATGCCCTATTCTATATATTAAGAGAATACACCATATCCTTTAAAATAGGAGGTGTTATGCTTCCTGATGGGTCTGAACTGATTAATACCCAATTTGCTGACGACACTGCACTTTTTGTTGAACTTACAAGGAAAAACATGGAAGCCCTAGAGTGCAAAATTAAGTTCTTAGCTAATATTTTAGGGGCAAAAATATCTCATGCTAAATCTACACTGCTTGGGTGGAAAGAGGAGCCTCTGGAATGGTTACACCAATTTGGAATCCAATGGGGGGGGATAACAAGATTGTTAGATACTTGGTGATACCCTTTGCCATCTCCCCCTCTCTCAAGGAGATGTGGAAATGGGTTAGAGGCAAAATTGACAAGAAGCTCAATAAATGGAATAATAGATATCTATCGCTTGCAGGTAGAGTGCAAGTTTGTCAAATAAAATTATCCTCATACAACATTTACTACTCCTTTGTTTGGATGTTCTCCAACTATCAAATCCTAGAAATACAAAAAGGTATAAGGAATTTCCTATGGTCTGATGGGAAAGGAAATAAGAAGATACACTCTGTTAAGTGGGGGTGGTGTCACATAGAGAAGAGTCTGGGAGGGCTCGGGCTACAAGACCTGAGAATACAAGGGGTTGCTCTTGCTCCAAAATGGATCTTCAAGACATTTTAAGGCAGTGAACCATGGAAGATTCTGGTCAGAAACAACATCATGAGAGTTGTTCCTATGAAGGCTAAATCTTGGAAATATTTACCCATTTGTGACCTAGTGGCTAGAGGATTTGCAGTCTCAGTGCAAGGTTTGAGTGTCTTTAAGTCTATTTGGAAATCCTGGGAAAGTATTAGACCTTACATCACCAATAGTAGGGCTAGAAAAAATGACCAAATCCATGGGGAGAGGTCTATCTACTGGAACCTTTTCCATTCTTCTAAACCTCTCGCACTTACTCAAGGGTGCTATGCTAAGTCCTGGGCCATTAAAGGCATTCGCTGCTTTAAAGACATTATTGAGAATGATAGGCTTATTATCTGGGATACCCTTATATTTAGATATGATCAACAGATTTCCCAGAAGAGAACCTACAATATAGTGAAGCATGCCTGTGCAAATCTGTATTTGCCTAAAAACTGTAAGATAAATAATGAAAGATGTACTTCTCTTATGTTGAATAATAATTATTTTTTTTCCAATATCAAAACTATTAATGTCTATAATACCCTCTCATATGATGAATCTATTATAAAGTATAGTAACACTTTGTGGTATGTAGAATTCTTTGTGAAACAGTGGAAGAAGATATTCTCACAACCCTACTACACATAAGAAATTTTTTTGAAATGGCTGATGAACATTAACAGACTACCATTTAGAAAAGATCATAATAATAGTGATATTTGCAATGTTTGTAGAGTACCAGAGTCTGTTAGGCACATTTTCTTTGAGTGTAATATTGATAGAGAAATTTGGTTATTGTTTTGTATTTGTATTCCTAATTAGATTCTTATTCTAGATATTCTCACTGGGTACATTAAGGGTTTGAAAAAGGATACTAACCTATTTTGGCATATTGTATCCACTGAAATTTTATGGCATATCTAGAAAATTTGAAATGAAGAGAAGTTCCAAGATAAAGCTAGGACTCTTACTAAGTCATTTCATGGACTCACTCTCCATTGCATCCTTTTGCAGGTATATGTTAGAATGATCATTGAGAAGAATAAATTCCTTAGATTCCTTAAAGAAAGACAAGCCAAGATGTTTGTACATGAGTTAGAGAATGGGTACAAATGGAGGCAGGCCGCAAAGGAACACAAGTCCATTGATTTAGCATTGGAGAGTCTTGGGATAGAGATTGGGAAAACCAAAGACCCAGTGATGGAACACATTCAGATGCTTAGCCAACTACTTGAGGGGAAGCAGGAACTATGGATGGAAGGCCCTCTAGGGTGGACCACTTGGATGGAGGCCTTTCAGGACCATGAGTAGATGTGATCTGGCTACTCCATTGCATTAACACACCCATTTGATCTAGCTACTTCATACTTCAGACAAAGTAGAGTCTTTTATAGTTTTTTATAGCCTTTTATAGTTTTTTTTGGACCAACAATCCATATGTACACACAACTGTAATCAGTAAGGTATTGATAAAGACAATCCTTTTTGTATCAGTTCACTCCTTATATGCAATATATAAAAAAAAACAATACTCAAAAGATTAAATCATCAATAGAAGAACACCAGATTTATGTGGAAAAATGAATCCAATCAATCGTGTGTGCACTAACACATCCTCCAAAGTCACCGCCAAATTTAATGTGTATATAAGCATTAAACCATAGCAATAAGTTTGCCAACAAATATCATCCAATTCAAATTACCTAAAACAAATCTGCACACAACATGGTGAGACCCCTAATAATGTTCTAACTCATCGTCCATGTTGGGAAAATGGTGTCAACCTTGCATTTATATAATGTTACTATTTATAGTAAGTTTTCATTTGGACACGAATTGGTTCAAAACTTTTCCCAAAGATTTCAATTGGTTAGATAAGCATGTCTGAAATTTTTTATTACAAATCATAACTAGATTTGAAGATATTAAATTTTTTAATTTTTAAGGTTATGATGAAAATTTTAAATTTAATTTTGAGGATTTTAGAGGCTCCAAAAAATCTTAAAATGTGGGCCTAACCATCTTATAGAGTTACGAGGTGATAGAGCACTTCATGATCTTTTTTGGTGCTTCAAAGGGTTCGTTATTCGAACAACCAATTCACATGTTATGGCCTCCATAATTTTGGTATCCAATAAATATTAGATATAAAAATGCATCAGACACATAAATGAGCTGTAAAAGGGAAAAACATGTGCTTATGTGTTTTGACACATCATAAGGCATCTAGATTGGATCTATAAGGTTGGTTCTAATTTATTGGGTGGTTTTCACCCATGGTTTTGTAACATTGTTTAGCAGTTTCATGTGTTGTATCTCCTATATATGATGTGCATGAGATAGAGGTTTTGTGTAAGAGTCTTATGGCTATAAAGTTACTTCTGAATCTCTGGTTGGTGATACTCTCATGATAAGGTTGTTCTGCAAGTTTATTGTAATCTGTTATTGATTCCTGGATATTGTCTTGGGAAATATTTGGAGTTTGGTGTTTTTCTCCTAAAAGGGTTTTCCCATGTAAATTACTATGTTGTGGCATGGATGCTCATTATGATTATTTATATTAAGTTTTTGTAACTATTTTAATGATATTTAAAAAAAAATTAGTTTCCCTCCTCTCAAGGTTAGTGTAGGAAGTTGTTCTGCTACTTAGCTTCCTTACACTCCAATGCATATCTAGACCAAAATATATGATCCTCTGATGGTGTGATGAAATTAGGGTTCCATCAATTAAGATAATAAAACCATTAATATTACCTATTTAAATAATACATTAAAAGAGGGGAGTGAATTCAATAGATCTAACCACAATTTAATAAAGAAAAGGGCTAAAACACTAATTAAATTTACCAATTTGTTGTCTCCCTCTTTTTGAGTTGAAATTTGGATATAAATTATGAAGTTTAGGGTAAATAAATTGATAACTAAGATGAAAATATAATAATAATAGACTATTCCAAATATTTGACAAAGCCACAGATAGGGATCTAAGTAGAAGAATAAGATTAGAACCTAGTGCCAAACATTTGAGGTAAATTGTTGGGACCATGGTATTAGGCCATCCTAGTCCTATAATTCTAAGATAGGCAAGTGGAATCTTTTTTGGATCAGGTAGACACACTAGATAAACTATTAGAAGCTTGGGCAGGCTCCTTCAAAATCTTAACATGTTCGTCATGATCAACTCTATCTAAATCTTCAATCACAAGTAATAAGTCAATTTAGTGTACATATAAAGAGAGGTAAAGGGGTTGTGGATGAGGGTTTGCCTCGGGTCAAACTTCAGTTTAAGAAATAACCTTGAAATTGGAATGATAATTGCGTTAGATATATAATTGAATTGTAGGAAGATTCTTTCCTTTTGACAAAAAGGATAAATCTAAAATTGAATGCTTGTATTGGAATGTATACCTTGATGAAGCTTTCTTGAATCCTCACACAAGGGTTTTAGGATGTCATGTAGAATGTCTTCATAGAAATTTTTATGCAGGAGCATCCCTAGTTCTTGGTAATCTTGCATCAAACAAAACAAATTTATTTTCAGTTTGTTCATGTTTAGCAGTTCAACATTTCATCCTATGTTTCTTTGCATTTTCTCACCGGATCTTGTGGAGATTGTTTTTTATCATGGACATGTTCATCTACCTTATCCTTGGTCTGCAGGATGTTTGGATCTTTCCTTGACAAGTTATCACTTCCAAAATCTAAGACAATTTTCTGGATTATAACATTGGAACCGCTTGACCTATTCACTATTGGTGAATCTTGCAAATCTCTTTCGTAGCTTGTAGAGCTTCAATTCATTATTTCTATTGTTCCTTGGAATATGGCCAATCTTCCCTTTGGTCCATACTAAATTCTATGGATTTTTTGAAGGGATCTCTTTGGGAGAGGCAGACCTTGTTATTTTACACATTTCATCTTGTTCATCAATTATTGTTTCATCCTGGGTTGATGTGGATCACATTTGATCATATAAATCAAGGTAATTAAGCATTTAGAATCACATTTTAGAGGATAGGATATAGATCTAGAAGTTACGAGGTTTGAAGTTGGCTTGCATTCTTGCTAGAGCTGAGTGTTGTATAGCACACATATTTTGTACTTAGGCCTATGAGCCCATGTATTGCTGACAATTTGTAACTTATTTTCATGAGATAATAAAATCTCATGCATTTCCTGCATCAAAATTGCATTGTTTCTGCTATCTAACTCTTGCTTCATGATCCAGATTGTTCTCTTTGATGACTCTCTTATTATGACTCCACCAAGTGGTATGAGAGTGAGTTTTCATTCTGGATGTTGCAGAGTCTCGTAGGAATTTTTTGTGGGGTGGAAGATTAAAGATCCGACCTCCAGTTGCAGAGGAAATGGTAGAGGTGGTGGAGCACATGAAAATGCAGACCCTACTATGATGGAAATGTTGAGAGGAATTGTAGACTGATTACAAGCTGTCGAAAAGGACCAAAGAAGAGGTCAACATGTTGAAGATGTGAGTGATGATGAGGGAGAAGAGGTACATGGAGAATAAGAAGTAAATCTAGTACAGAATGATCCATATGAAGAAAGGTTTATAAGATCACTGTATAGAGAAAATACTAGACCACATTTAACCCCACCAGATTATGATGGCAAGTTGGATTCAAATGAATTGATATATTGGATTACAGAGATGGAAAAGTATTTTGATTTTGAAGGCACCATGAAAGATAGGAAGGTGAGATATGTTTACACTAAGTGGAAAGGAAATGCATCTCTTTGGTGGGAACATTTGTAGGTTGATAGAAAAACAAGAGGTAAAGAGAAGATCAAATCTTGGGAGTGTATGATTAGTAAGTTAAAATTACATTTTATGCCCATTGATTATCAAGTGAATCTATTTCGAAAGTTGTATAACTTGAAGAAAAAGGAATCAATTATGAAGGAGTATGCAGAAGAATTCTACAAGTTGAATATTAGATCTGGACATACTAATGATGAAGTATAACAAGGTTCTAGATATTTGAATGGGTTATAGATGTCTATACAAGATGAACTCAATATAATCAAGTTGCAGAGTGTTGAGGAATGTCCTAAAAGTAGAAGAGAAGTTGAAAAAAATACAAGAGTAGAGAGAAAGAGGTAGAGGTGGAAGGTTTTCTGAAGGAAAATTTCAAGGAGGAAGAAGCTATTCCAAAGGAAGAGGACCCTATACAGATTAGAACAAAAATAAAGAGGTTAGTAGAGATGGTAGTTCATACCGGAAGGATGACATAATTTTTTAACCAGAGAAGAGAACCTGATGGATATTGGAATGAGAGTTATGAATGTAGGAAGGTAGAGGCAAGTGAGAGAGTAGTATTTGTAGAATAAGACCCTACTAGGTCAGTTAATAAACTAGAAGATGGCAAATTGTTCATGATGAGAAGAGCTTTGTGTCATACCGGAGGTGATGAGGAGCCTTTGTAGAGGAGGAATTTATTCAAGACCAGATGTAAGGTATCTGGTAAGTATTGCAAAGCTATAATTGATAGTGGTAGTTTAGAAAATCCTTTTTCGGAGGAGTTGCTGCATAAGATGAATTTGGAAAGGTTGAAAAACCCTAAGCCTTATAAGAGAGAATGGATTCAGGATGATCATAAGGTACTAGTAAGTGAACAATGTTTAGTAAAATTGAAAATTGGATCTTATCACGATGAAGTTTTTTATGATATTATGTCCGTGGATATATGTCATATGTTTTTGGATAGACCGTGGCATTATGATAGAAAGGCAATACATGATGGGAGGAGGAACATATACACTATTATTGTAAATCGATTGAAGCAGACCTTGTTATCCTTGGAGGAGCCCCTAAAGAGTGAAGTTTATACTAGTGCTAGAATTTGTTTGCTGGATGGAAGTAAATTCTCGGATGGGATGAGACATGAGAATGTATGTTTTTCTATAGTTCTGAAGAAGATTAAAGATTTGAAGCATGAAGAAGAATAACTAGAGAAAATAAAGTAGTTTTTGACATAATATGTAGCCATCATTTCACCTAATGTACCTAATGGATTACCCCCTTGTGAGATGTATCAGTCATTGCATGGACCTAATTCCCAGAGCTAGTTTGCCTAATAAAGCGTCACACTAGATGACACTAGTTGAGAATGAGGACTTGAATAGACAAGTGCAAGATTTGTTGAGGAATTTTTTTTTAAAGAAATATTGAGTCCTTGTGTTGTACCACTCGTGTTAGCACCTAACAAGAATCAAGAATTGAGGATGTGTACCAACTCTAGAGCAATAAAAAATATCACAATGAAGTACAAATTTCTCTTAACTAGGATGGATGACATAATGGATTATTTGAGTGGAGCCAAAAACTGCACAAAGATAGACTTGAACAATGGATACTATTAGATCAGAATTAGAGAAGGGAATGAGTGAATGACAACATTCAAAACAAATGAAGGATTATATGAATAGTTGGTGGCACCTTTTGTATTGACTAATGCATCAAGTAATTTCATAAGGTTGATGAATGAGGTAGTGAATAAATTCTTGGGTAAGTTTGTATTATATATTTGGATGACATTTTCATTTTCAGTAAGACAAAGGAATAACATATGTTACATTTGAGACAAGTTTTATAGAGGTTGAGAGAAGAAAATTTGTTGATAAACATTAACAAGTGCAATTTCATGAAGGAAGAATTGTTCTATTTGAGATTTGTGATATCTGTGGATGGATTGAAGATGGATCCTAAGAAGGTAAGAGAAATTGTTGAATGGCCTACACAAGAAAGCATTGGAGAGGTAACATCATTTCATGGTTTGGCTAGTTTCTACCAGAAGCTTATCAAAAAAATTCAATTCAATTTGTAGCGCTATGTCGTAAGCAATGAGAGGGGATAGAAAGGGTTTCAAGTGGATAATTAGAGAAAATAAGAGTTTTGAATTGTTGAAGTAGAAGGTGACTGAGAAACCTGTGTTAGCTTTACCGAATTTTAACAAAGTATTTCAAGTAGATTGTGATACCAATAGAAACAAAATTGGAGAGGTGTTAAGTCAGGAAGGAAGGCCAGTAGCATATTTCAGTAAGATGTTGGATGATGCAAAGAGAAGATATTCAGTGTATGATCAAGAATTTTATGCCATATTTCAAGCATTGAAGAGGTGGAGACATTATTTATTTCCTAAGGAGGTTGTGTTGTATATAGATCATCAAGCTTTATAGTATTTGAATAGTTGTAGTAAGTTGAATCAGAGACATATGTGATGGGTTGATTTCTTGCAGAGTTATACCTTTATTTTGAAGCATAGAAGTGGGAAGTCAAATAAAGTTGTTGATGCATTAGGTAGAAGAAGGAAGCTATTTATAGAGATGAGAGTAGAAGTATTAGGTTTTGAGGAATTGAAGAGCTTGTATGGGGATGATGAAGATTTTGTACAACCTTGGAAAGATTGTAAGGAACCGACTATGGTGGACAAAAGTAAGTGGTTGGATTATTTCATTGAAGATGAGATGTTTTTTAGAGGATTTCGGTTGTGTATACCTAGGAGTTCTATGAGAGAGAGTCCGATAAAGGAGAAGCATAGTGGAGGATTAGCTAGACACTTTGATGTTGATAAGATAGTCACATTGTTGAGTGAGAATTACTTTTGGCCTCAAATTCATAAGGATGTCAATTTTTTTTCTTCTGAACTATAGAATTTCTCAACTTGCAAAAGGTAGTAGTCAGAATGTTGGATTGTATAAGCCTTTTACAGTTCTAGAGAGACCTTGGGAGGAAATATGCATGGATTTTATACATGGATTTCCTAGGACACAAAAAGGAAATGATTCTATATTTGTGGTGGTGGATAGGTTCTAAAATATGGCATATTTCACACCTTGTAAGAAAACAACAGATGAAATACATGTTATAAAATTATTTTTCAAAGAAGTGGTGAGATTGCATGGATTACCTAAAACCATAGTTTCTGACAAAGATACTAAGTTTGTTGGATATTTTTGGAGACACTTTGGGAGAGGATGAAGATAGATTTGAAGTTTAGTTATACTTTTCACCCATAGATTGATGGACAAATATAGGTAGTAAATAGAAGTTTGGGAAATTTGTTGAGAGGCTTAGAGGGAGATAAAACCAAAAGTTGGGAGTTGATTCTTGCACAAGTGGAGTTTTCCTATAATCATTCAATGAATAAGAGTACTGGAAGAACACCTTTTGTGAACAAGAGTACCAGAGTACACCCTAGAGGTATATCAAAGTTGAGAGACATCAATAATGAAGATAAAAGGAGTGCATAAGCATAATAATTTGCAGATCATATGAAGATAATGCATACACAGGTTAAACAACATTTGGAGGACATGAACAATAAGTATAAGGAGAAAGAAGATGAAAAGAGGTGACACAAGGAATTCAAAGTGGATGATGAAGATTTCTAGTTGGAACCTATAATAAGTTGTAGATGAGGATTTTTGGACCTTGTAAGATCATGAGGAAATTCAATTCAAAAAATGCATATGAAGTGGAGTTACCAGATAGTTTAGGTATTTCACCTATATTCAACATCAAGCATACCTACATTAGTATTATGAGGCAGAATTCCGTGAAGATAGTATAGTTGACTTAGAGAAATAGATACCCTAGAGGGAACTAGATCAAATTGAGGACATTTTGGACAATAGGATTGGGCATAGCACCTGGAGCAACCAATACAATGAATATCTTGTGAAGTAGAAAGGAAGATTAGCTGACGATTCATCGTGGATTTATTAGGCAGAGGTAGATGGTTTTCATTTTCCTTTGACCCCAGCAAAGTGAGTGACTCACTTTTCAATCAACCCTAGAAATGTAATGCAAGAAAATCCATGGTTCTTGGCAATATTGCATCAACCAAAAACAATTTCTTTTCAGTTTGTTCATGGTTTGCAGTTTATCATTTCATTATGTGTTTCTTTGCATTTCCTCACTTGATCTTATAGAGCTGGTTTTTTATCGTGGACATGTTCATCTACCTTATCCTTGATCCACTGGACATTTGGATCTTTTCTTGGCAAGTTATCGCTTCCATAATCTGAGACAATTTTCTAGATTAGAATACTTAGACTGCTTGGACCTACTTGGACCTTCCCTTTGGTCTACACTTCATTCTATGGATTTTCTATAGGGATCTCTTTGGCAGAGGCTGACCTTGTTACTTTACATGTTTCATCTTGTTCATCAATTATTATTTTAACTTGGGCCGATGCGGATCACCCTTGATCATATAAATCAATGTAACTAAGTATTTAGAATCAAGTTTTAGTGGATAGGATATAGATCAAGAGGTTAGGTTATCCGAAGATGTCTTGCATTCTTTCTAGAGCTGAATGTTGCATATCACACATGTATTGTACTCAGGCATGTGAGCCAAATCCATGAGTGTTCATATTATCAGAGTTTATAATTGATTTTCATGAGAATAAATTATGTTTTGCATTGCCTCCATCACAATTGCATTGTTTCTACTGTGTAACTCTTGTTGCATGGTTTACATTGTTCTCTGTGAGGACTCTCCTTTCGTGACTACACCAATGTTGATCATGGACGCCACATTGAAGAGCTTAAACTTCACTTTAGTTCTCCAATGCTTGATGATTTCTTGATTGATTTATCACTTGAATTGAATTTTATTGAGTGATTAATGTTGCATTATAAGTTATTAGATTTCAAATGAGAGGAGATAACCTCATTTTATACTTAACTATTTGAAAACTATTTGAATTTATAGAGTAAGCCGAAACGAGATCTAAATCCCCACTCATTTTCAATGTGATCATTGTGATGACTAGGGCACTATGGTGCCATGGTCTTAAGATAGGACTAGGGTACCCTAGTGCCTTTGTCTTGAGAATTAGGACTCTAATTTGGAAAAAAGATACGAGAGAAGGTGAAAATGAAATTTTGTGAGAGGTTTGAACAAAATCAAGGCAAACATCAGTCATCCGAAGACACAATTCCAAGGTGAGGTCTAGGTGAGAATTAAATTGTGTGGATAAATTTTTGATACTACATTTAACCCCTACTTTAGTGGGAGTATGCGACTAAACCCATACCCATGGTAAAGTAAAAAGTCACTTTGAAAAAATTTCACCAAGATACCAAAGAGACAAGACACATGAAGTCCCCAGGGTTTTTAGGATATTATTATTGTAATGTCAACATAAACTAGACAACTTATGAAATGGAAAGGGAGAGCATTTCTATACTAGCCTAGTAAGATTTAGTGCTTACTATGAGTCATGAAAAGTAACATACCAAATTACAAAGCGAATGGATTAGTTTGCAAAGTAACTTGAACATTGAAAATATGTCATAGGTGTGTGGATAAAGGGCAACATTGAGAGGAGTGTATGACCCATGTTAAATAAATTTATACGTCTTATCAAGAGAAATTACTTTAACGTAGGATGCATCTAAAAGATAAGAATGTTAGTACAATGAGATGCCCCCATTAGAGAGCAAATCAAAGGATAATGGTCACAAAGCATATATAGAAGAGTACATAAGGGATCCACTAGCTTTGAGGTTAGTAATGTGCTTGTGATAAATAATGTGTAATTCCCTACTTGGTAACCCTATATAAATAATAACATAAATTAAAATACATCGAAAATATTTCTTTTTAAAGGAAATATTAAACATTAACCATTTTTATCTCAATGTAGATACTAAGTAAATACATTGCATAACATAGAGGAATCATACATTGTTTAGTGGTAGAATTAATGATATCCTATATAATAATCCTCTAAGGGTTCCCTAATTTTTCTACTAAACAACACTTACTAACATGTATTAAACACCACTATGTTACTCACATGAAGATAACTTTTCTTGATTACATTATTCTAGGACACATAAACATTCCTAATATGATACATTTACTAGGCCTAATTAAATAAAGTCCTAATCATTAATCATATAACTCATCATTTAGAGATCTATGATAAGTTCATTTTAAAGCACAAAGTGTAAGATTTCTATGATAACCTTTATTAAAAGTAAGAACATATATATAACCCACATGAGTACATTGGCTTACAAGATATCTGTTGATACAAATGCATCTATCACAAAATCCTATTACAATCATGTCCATTTGGAGTATCCAATTACAAATATCCTTTCAATTACAATAACAATATACAATTATGTATTTTTTTACATCACTTCTAGAAGATACATAAAAAATAAATTAAAATGGTAGAATAGTCTACACCTAAACATAAAACCACTAGAATACAAGATAAGACCCATTCATCTGCTCACCAACAAGAGCTCCAAAGAACCCAATGGATGGTAAACATTACCACCTAACCATGTGGAACGCGAAGGTCCATGCTCTGTGCTAGAGATAGACACAAGGCCCTTAACAACAAACAATAATGCTAGAGATAAATTAAATGAATATACCCCAAAATCAAGATAAACAAGACACCAGTGCACAAGAATAGAAAGTAAAGATATAAGCCAAATATTACATAAGAACACTAAAATACATTCCAAAATAATTTCAAGGAAAGGATAACAATCAAACCTTTAAAGAACTTCCACAACCAAGGACTACAAAAGTAGGAATATTAAACAAAATCTTCCACATACATAAAAAGAATTCCAAAATACAACCAAATAAATTCCAAGGTAAAATAACAACCAAGGAAACATTCAAAAACAATCAAGACTCCAAAAACAACTTAAAGACTCTCAGAGGCCAGCACACAAAAACTTACATAATAGGATACTAGGATACATAAGAAGAGTGTCATTGTGAAACCTCAATCATCGGTTATCCTAACAGTTTGACCCTGTCCTAACTCTAGACCCTATCCTCCATGTAGAGCCCATGTGGTACCGCATAATCCTTTCATGAAGACAAGATATTGCACAACAGAGTAGATCCAATCGCCTCTCCAGACATGCTGGCCTTCCCAATCACATCCTTTTTCTATCTGAGCACATGAGGCCATGAGTAGGGCTCTAAAACATTATCTTATTAGTGTGTAAAAACCCAACCTAAATTTTTATTATTAATGTTATCACTTTTTAATCAACTCTCCTATGGGTTATCTTGGGTACCACTTTGGGCCCCAATCCCCACAAAGAACTACTCCTTCTTAATGCACCTAGATAATATTTTGTCTATGGATCCAATAAGAATCATGAAATATATTGTATACACATAAGAACATCATGAATCCATATGCATGAATAGATTGCACAATTTGCAAATAAGACTTCCAAAGAAAAACCAATCACAAGTTCAAGTCTTGAAATTGATTTATAACCTCAAAAACATTGTTCCTTTCCACAAGGGAAATTAGTACCACTTTGGGCCCCGATCCCCACAAAGAACTACTCCTTCTTAATGCACCTAGATAATATTTCGTCTTATGGATCCTATAAGAATCATGAAATATATTGTATACACATAAGAACATCATGAATCCATACACATGAATAGATTGCACAATTTGCAAATAAGACTTCCAAAGAAAAACCAATCACAAGTTCAAGTTTTGAAATTGATTTATAACCTCAAAAACATTGTTCCTTTCCATAAGGGAAATTAGTAAAGGGAATATGAACGACAATATAGTAAAAATAAGTCCAATCAGATACAAAATTCCAAAAATTGACGGGAAACACAATCACCTTAAGCATTTGAGAATGACTAGGAGTGCAAATTAGGTCAAAATTACAAACTAAGAAAAATAATGTTAAGGTACCAGAGACTTGGTCTTATTGGGAAGAAGGGTCTTAGAGACCTGAAAAGTAAGAGCCTTGTTGAAGGGCTTCATGATTGTAATTTCTATTTTAACTTTTACATATATTGTGGTCATGATAAACAACACTGTTCCTTTTTATTCTAGTTCTCATAAGTCTTTTAGGGTTTTAGATTATTTTCATTTAGATGCATTTGGTTCTATTAATGATCCTTCGATACATAAATCTTGGTAATTTATCTCTTCTATAAATGAATATAGTAGAAGGACATTTGTGTATTTATTCAAAAGTAAACCTAAAGTGTTTAGTTGGTTTAAGGATTTCAAATCCTTGGTTGAAAACCAAAGTAGTAGAAAAGTTAAGTGCTTGAGGACTGACACCATGAGATTGAGAGACACAAAATAACTCAATACATCTCACAATAAAATGGAATTATGGAGAGGATGAACATAATGCCTTGATGGAAAGGGCTATGAGTATATTGAGTGGTTTTGGGATTGAATATAAGTTTCAGACTAGAGTTGTAGCTATTGCATGTAATCTGATTAATAGATCTCATAATTTGGCGCTTGTTGAAAAGAGACCCATGGAGGCATGGTTTGGTAAGAAACCCTCATTAAGGCATCTTAGAGTCTTTGGATATGAATCATATACACGTGTTGTATATGATCCTATAGCTCTCTTATCTTGATGATGGATTATTAAGTATGATCCAAAATATTGATGCAAAAAAGTTTACATAGTTGAAATCTGAAAACTAAATACAACAATATACACATGTGCTAAGTGAGAAAAGATTAAAACTGGAGATCAAGGAAATTAAGTATATCTTCATTATTTATGGTGTCAATGTGAAAGGTTACAAGATTTGGGATCTAGTGTTGAGAAGGCTCTCTATAGTAGAAGTGTGATCTTGTTAAAGTTGAAACCTTCCACAATTGATTTGCAACCAAAGCAGGAAGACAAAAAAAACAAGCCTCGAGAAAGAAAAAATATGAGCTCCTAGTAGACCTGATGATGAGGAGAGCTCAAGTAGCACTGAAAGTTATGAATAAGAGAAAAAACCTTAACCTCAACAATTGAGGAGGTCTACCTTTGATAATAAGTGACTTGACAGATATGATTATTCACCAAAACATTTTGGATATTCTATGTTTGATTCCAGTTCCATATTTTATTTGATTGCTAGCACTAATGAAGCTATGACTACTAGAGAGGCTATGTGTATGCATGATGAAATTTATTGGATGGAAACCATGAATAGAGAGATGGTTGCATTGAATAATTATGCTACATGGGGTCTGCTAGCTTTTTCTAAAGGAAAGAAACTCTTTAGATATAAATTGGTATTAAAAAATAAATTGGGTCTAGATAGAAGTGTTGAGAAGTACAAGGCATGTTTGGTTGCATAGGGGAATTCTTAGTTAGAGGGAATTGATTACGGTGAAATATTATCTCTTGTTGCTAAGGTGACATCCATTCAATTCCTATTATCACTTGCAGCAACTTATTACTTGGAAGTCAAGAAAATGAATATGAAGATAACATTTCTTAATGGTGATTTAGAGGAGGAAACTTACATGTCAAAGCCACAAATTTTCATTGAAAAAGGTAATGAAAAATTTGTTTATAAGTTGAAGACATATCTGTAAGATTTGAAATAAAATTTGTAGCATTCTAAATTGTACTCCCTTACAATTTTGACTTCATTTGAGCCCTGACCATGGTGTTCGTGCTCAAAGGCCTGAATAGGACCTCATTATGTGCTTTCTTCACAAATTTATTATCAATTTCACTTTGCACATATTCCTACCCCTTTATTTTCATGCCTGATTGGGAAGGACTAGGGTACCAAACCTTGGTTGCCTCGGTCCTCCCAATTATGGCCCAAATTTGGGCCTCTTAATGATTATAAAATTTGAGCAGGAATCCTAGCTTTATGTTGGCTCATGTCAAAAAATTAGTTATTTTTTTTATGGACAAGTATAAAAGGAGGTCTTCCCCTCTCGTTTTAACAACACATTCAATTTGGCCATCATATTGATCAATCAATTCAAGTAATCAAGAATTCAAGTTCAATTAATCAAGCAATTAGACTTCATTCAATAATTGGAGTTGATATTGATGTTCTATGTTAGTGAAGACTTCATGAAAACCTAATTCCATGTCCATGAGACAAACAAAACTTCACAAGGAGGTATATCATTTGTGTTTCAATCATTATTCAACATCTCCCTCAAAAGAAGAACATTTCTATTACTGCAATTCAATCAGATTTTATTTCTATTTCATGGTTAATTCCAAAACCAGTGTTTAACCTAAGGCAAACCCCTATTCCCAACCTATTTAACTTCCCTAGTGCACATGCAAGAATAGGTATGGAGCTATGATCTTTAGGATAAGCCTTATGTGTAGAGATTAATCGATCCCCTATAGGGTGTGAAACATTTGGAGGACTAGAGTGACCTTCACACAGGTCCAAACAAATTAGGGGCTCCTTTTGGGAATAGATCCAAATCCTCTTAAAATCCCTAGACCCACATTTGTTTCTTGATCTAATGACTAGATTATTGTTTACTTATTTTTACATCAAATCCAACACACTTACCTTAATTTCAACATCTTCGACAAATCAATTCAACTCAAGAGAAATAAAAGGATAATTCAACACCCCTGAAATCTAATCAATATTTAGACCTCTTAAGTTTAGATCAATAAAATTCCTATTATTCCCTGATGTAATGGTCCCCAAGTAAATATTAGCAGTTTTCATACATTTAACGGTGGAAACCCTAATTTTCCATTATTATAGTTTCTTTGAATGTGGTATCAAAATTTTGACACCCATGTGTTATCTTTGGGAATTCTAAGATTTAAATTTGAACATTGTATGTATTATAAATCTAAAAATAGTCAAATTCTTATCATAATCTCATATGTGAATATATGTTGTTTATAGGAAATAGTAAAAGAATGATTTTAGATTTGAAGTCTCAATTAACAACAGGGTTTAAGTAAAAGATATAGGTGCGACATGATATATTCTTGAGCTAGTATAAATCTTTTCATGAGCCAAAGTAAGTATGTTAACTTTGTGTTGGATAGATTTAGCATGACAATATGTCGATAGTTAGTTGTTCCATTGCTACAAGGGATGAATATTTCTATGGAGGATTGTCCAAAATCTCCTACTGAGATGGAGGAAAATTCTAGAGTACCTTATGTGAGCATGATGATAGGTTGACATATGTTTTGGTTTGTAGAAGGCTAGACATTTTCCAACTAGTCAAAGTCCTTAGCCAATATATGGCTAATCTTGGTACACTATATTAGGATGTAGTTAAGAGAGTGTTTATATATTTGAAGGGTAGTTCCAAGTATTTCTTGTGTTTTCATGGTTATCCTTCTAGACCTCAAAATTAAATTTGCATTCGTGGATATGTGGATTTGGATTGGGTCACTGACATTAGCAGTAGGAGATCCACTAGTGGATATGTTTTTATGATATTTAATGGTTCTACCAATTTTATGAGAAAGTCACAAGTTGTTATCTCTTTGTCCACAATATAAGTAGAGTACATGGAAGCTACTCTTGCTTGTAAACAAGATATTTGTCTTAAGAGATTGTGCTCAGATATTTGTTTTAATGCAAGATATATTACTATTTGATTTGACAACTAGGGTGCTATTTGTTTAGAAAAGAATCAAACTTTCCATGCGAGAACAAAGCATATTAATGTACAATTTCATTCTATTCATGATATAGTGGAAGGTGGAAATGTGAATTTGGAGAAAAATGATAATTTGGTGAATCTTGTAGATGCATTGACGAAGCCAATGGCCATTGAGAAGTCTATATGGTCTGTCGATTCTATGTGTCTTGAGGCCTTGACCACATGAAAAAGTTTAGACCCTCGAAAGGTCTTTGACAAGTGGGAGAATTTTAGAATATAGGTGTATCACTACCCCGGATTGGCATGATATCAAGGATTCAAAGGACCCTGAGTATAGAATGAATAAAGAAGGGGATGCTATGGTGACCCAGAGAACTAAGAATAGTAGAAAAACCAACCCTCCAAGGTGGGTAAAAAGAAAATTTAAGTCCAATAGTAGGAAAATGCAAAACCTAGAGACCCCCATCAAAAAAGAAAGAAAAACTGAACAAGTTAAGTGGGTCTAAAGACAAGGACCATGAGATTAGGTTAGGTGTTCCCATCAATATGGATAATGAGAAATAGGGGACTATGAATAAGGATAAAGAAGGCAAGAAAAAGGGGGAGAAGAAGTTGGAAGACCTGATTTTGGAGGCACTAGAGGCCAGGAAAAATGTTGGAAGTGGGTGGATTGATAGTTCTGATACTTAATATAAGTACAGATCCAATAGCCAACAAGATGAGAGGGGGAGGGGTGAATCATACAAACTTAATCATCCATAAAAACATCAAATTCAACCTCGGTAACATATATATCAGTCATATAATCAAAACTGTCAAACATGAAAACTCAAAAGCATATGAACAATATAAACCTCATAACACCAGATTTAACGTGGAAACCCAAATAGGGAAAAACCACTATGGGATTTTGGACCCACTAATAAATATACTCTTCTAGAGTATGCTTGATTAAAAGAAAATCCTGTTAAAGATTACAAACACATTGCTAGATGTGACTCAGTTAAGGGATTTCCCTCTGATCTCTTAGGATCTTCACTTTGTTAGAAGTGACCTTGTTAAAGGATTTCAAACACTCAATCAGAATGTCACCTTGTTAGAGGATTTACAAATAAGACTGTTAAGTCCACTTGGTTAAGAGATTTTCTACTACTTCTCAAAATAAAAGTAATAAAAATATGTCTGCAACTTCACATCTAAAAATGCTAAAGCAGATTCTTATTTGCTGAATACAATAAATTCATAGGACTTATCTTGTCCCTCTACTGGGCTCTATACTCTATTATCAAAATAGGTCTTCAAGCTTTTGTGCTTGGTAATCACTATGTAGCATCCTTGTGCATACACTTGCCCGCATCCATTGTTTATCAACAGTTTCCTATGTATAAACAATCTTCTAACTTCTTAATCTTCTTGATCACATTTCCCATGATCAACCATAGCCATCAGATCTTCAATCTTGTCCAGGTTCAATGTATCCTTCGATCTGAAAATGTTTTACCCCACCTTGGAACTTGCATTTTCACCTTGGAACTTGTGTTAGGGTATTGCGGTTCAATCTGAGCTGTAGCTCTTCCTGCCAATCTTGCTTTACCATAGATTCTTTAACAATCTTCATACATGGCTTATCAATCATTTAACTCGCTCCAGCTCATCAGCTTCCTTCATTAAATATCACATGTAAACATTTAATGCATTATGTTATAGCTCGGTTGTAACTTGGTAAATACTAAACTTCACTCCATAGATATTCTTCCTTCATTAACCGATAGCGATAACCTTAGGGTTTACCAACTACGTTCCTTAGGGTTTACTGACTAGGTTCTTTGCTTGGTATCATAGTATAGTATTAACCTTTCAAACAATAGCATATGTAGGATATCAGAACAATCTAAACATCATGATCTCATCATTGTCTAACTTGGTAATAGTTGCCCACTGAATAACTTATCCCCTTATTCATCATATTCTTTTTGTGTCTTTTACCGACATCTTTATACTCATCAAATCATACTTCTTAAGATATGGCAACATCATACTGAATTAGAAAATCAATTTCTTGACATCAATGACAAAATAATAATATTAAGACAATACTCATCCTTATTCAGTTATATCCATAGTCATCAACAACCTTCTCAATATCCTCATTGAAATGCCAACAATCTATCATTGTAATTGGAATGCCAACCTTCTTCTTGTCTATTATTGAAACCTTCACAGACTCCCCTGGGCCTAGTAAAACTGCGAAAATCATGAGCATGATTCAAAATATTTCTCAGGATGTTGAAACTATGAAGATCTTTCACAAGAGCAGAATTGATAAGCCAGAGGAGTATGTGTATGACATAAAAGACAACTTGAATAATCTAGTGGAAATCAGTAGGGAGGCGATGAGTAACAATGCTGAAGGTTTGGGGAAAATTAATGCCACGATGGCCTACTATAGAGCCAGACCCATAGCTAGTGAACCTCCCTTGGTGTAAAAATAGAAAACTAATGCTTCAAAAGGTGGCCAGAGTGCTATTAGTGGGAAGACTAGTTTGTGGCCCTCTACTATGACTAGGAGCCGAAACTAGGCAAAGGGTATGTCCAAATTCATCATGGGGGATCTAGAGAAAATCAACAAGAAAATTATTCAAAAGAACATTGATCTGCTGCACTCTCTCTGTTGAGTTCTTTTTTTTATTTGTTTGGGTCTTTTCGTCTTGTTTTTTTGGCGTTGGGTCTATGTGGGGTTTATCCCCCATTTCATTTTTGTTTAATGTCTTTTTGTCTACTTGCCTTGGTCTGTAAAACTTTGGGTTTTAGGTCCCTGTAAAACATTTTTATCTCTATCAAAAACCTTAGATTCCGAACATGTTTATTTTATTGCACCCTCTTTGGAAGCCCTAAAATCAAGCAACTAGTGTCATAGGTTGCTACATTGGAACTATGACAATTTCTGTCATTTACTATTACTAGTTCGGTGGAAGAGTCATGAAGAGTTATTATTTGGAAATTAGCATTTATGGAGTTCACTTTTGAAAAGCATTGTGAGGTAGGTGTTGCATATACCAAGCCGACTATTATGAATGAGATATATTGTCTGACTAAAAGTTGTTATGTGCAATGAGTCATAGGATAAGCAAGTTGTAATTTACTATATCATATACCTCTTTAACGTTCGAGTTGGTTTTGGAAACCATGGGCACTTTTTGCTTGTCTTGAGCTCTATAAATATGTATATTCTTAGTGTATTTTGTATGATAGGTTGGATATCTTCTAAGAGGCTTTAATGTGTTAGATATTCTCTAGTATTCTCTATTGTTTTATTTACTCCTGAAGAGCATTGGCTCTAAGCATTGTATCATAATTATTGGTGTTTCGTACAATACAATCCAGTCTAGCTTTTGGAGTGTGGGTTTTTTCTCGAAAAGGTTTTCCCACATATATCTAGCTTTATGATTTTATTTATTTAAACATTATTTTTATATGTGTTTATCTTTAATCTACAATAGTTTAAGAGTTTGTAAGAATTTTTCTAATGCATCTCTCATGTTAGATTAAGCATTTGCTAGCTTTATTCAACACTTTGGCTTCCTTTCAAAGATAAAGTTGTGCAATCAAACAATAGACCGCCTTTATGGTTTGACAACTAAGAGTTTATAATATTTGAATAGTGGTTAGAGGAAAATCCAAATATGATCTTAAATTTCAAGGATGGAAGGAGACATTAATCATTGGTAACATGGCATCAAGTATGTTTAGTTATTGTCTTCTATTAAAAAAAATACAATAACACCTATTATTAATAATTAAGTTTTAGTAATGATCATCTATACTTAAAGGTTGAGCATGGTTGAAAATTCAAACTAATTAAACCTAGATAGAATATAAATTTTAATTAATTCTGGGAAACATTTAAGAATTGAAATTGTGTTTAGAAATTTAAAAATGTCTTCTATCTAGTTTATGTAGTTCATTGCATGTACCATATTGTTAAGTCGAGCCACTTAAAATTCATTTACTAATCTATTGAAGAACTTAATAAGGAAATAATGTGAGCATTATAACTTTTAATTATTTGAAGATAACAAATCCAGTAGAAGGAATGTGAAAGATAAAATAATTTACTTCTTTCTTCTAAAAAATATTAACATTTAGATATATTTGAATTGTAATAGATTAGGCATAATAGAATGTAGTAATATATACAAAATTTTTCCTTAACAAACAATTTTCTATGTCAAACCCAAACTTGCTCTATTTAGTTAGGTTGCAGTATGGAAGGGAATCGATACAATTCCAATCATCACTAGGGCTTGCAAAAGTACTTTACTAGGCATGTAGATGCCTAGAGACTTCAAACTCAACTTGGGACAAACCATGTAATGGGTGAGATGCACTATAATTGGAGGGGCGTTGCTCAATAAAGTTGACACATCCATAATATTTATATCGAGGATATATTTCTTTAGTTTTATATTTTTAGATTTATTACAGATAAAATAATTATTTCCATAATCTTCTCATAGGTAGGCAAGAATATATGGGCTACAATCAAGGTAAATACATAAGGTTTGAATATCAATATTTAATGGTATCGACTCCAAACGGATCAACAATTGTGGTTGCTTTGTGCAAGCCATAGGTTGTGCCCAAAGATAAGTTGTAACCCTTATGGGGCATGCCCCCACAGTGTCATGAATACTACCAATGTTCACTATGGTGTCATTTTCCCATAGGAAGGCCATTTCACTATATTTTGGATGTTAGGGAAACACACTTATTGAGCTGCCATAATTTCTCCATTTTTTATGTATTTTATCTAATTTAAGAAAAAAAACAAATAATTAAATATTGGATATAAAAAATATTACTATAAAATTACTTGATCCTATGATCAATGATATATTAAAATTTATTTAAATCTATTACTAAATTTATATATATACATAATAACACTTAGACAATATATTTTAATGTTATAATACTTCTTTCTTTCACTATATTTTGCAAAATATAATAATATAAGATATTTATTGATAGAATTTTTATTTAATATTTATATATCTTCTTACACAACATTGCATTATTTACCTTATTTGATATATATAAATATGCAACTTTTGTATTATAATTGTAATCATTTCCAACAATATTTAAGAATGTGATTGCAAAATCTACGAGGCAGTGCATTTTGGTACATATTTGGAAATGCAGATGTAAAGCAATGTTTTCTAATCACATTCTACATCAAGAAGTAGATATTTTAATCTTTTACTCTAACATCATGTTTCAGTTCGTTTATTTGTGTTCACAATTGAGGCATGGACATCAAGATGGTGTTCATTTCAGCGGACATCTAGATCAGATTAAATATCAGTTTTTCTAGCTTCAAGAAAGAAATTTCTAGTGCTCCAATCAACTGTATAAGATATTCAAATCTGAAGTTTAAAGTATGGTTTATACACATCTTTATCCATTGTACATTTGAACAAACAATTCTAGATGTGTCTAATTTACTGCAAGGTTTAGCTACTTGTTTCAGCATTGTAAATGTTTTGTTTAAAAAGCCATGTTCATTGTTTCTTAGCTGATTGTTTCAACTGTTTTAAAAGTTTGTTTTGCATAATTGTGATATATAGTTTTTTTGTTCATAGCTAATTATTTCAGTTGTTGTCAAAATTGGTGGTACATAGTTTGTATTTCATTTAATGCAGTCTTCTAATTGAACTACAAATTCTTTTTGTTTATAATATTTTTTATTGTGTCTTTATCAATAAAAAAACAATATTTAAATTGCATGACTAAAAATATTTTTCTATTCAAGACATGGATACTCACTTAAACATACCAAAATACATCGCATCAAAGTTTTCTTTTGTTTGGTTGTCTTATTGAGAAATATGTATAGATAAAGATGAGGCACATACACATCAGAAATAATTATCATAAAAGAGAGAAAGGTCATGTGACCATTGGGCTTCATACACCCAACAATCTCCCCTGTGAAGGCCAACTGGCACAACCATGCAGTGGCATCCCTGCTTCTATTTTTGATCTTACATTCGAACCAGACCCAACGAAGATTTTAATATCGCCAAAATCTGTTCAAGAAAACTTCGAATGAACCTTCTCCAAATTCTATCAGACTTAATAAAATTTAAAAGTTGAACTTCTTCTATTTGAAAAACAATTTCCTCCTTACTGAGGCCAGGATACTCTGCCTCTTGAACTACTTCTTCAGCTTTATATTCCTTTCCTTCATCACTGGCCTTTCCATCATGGAATGCCTGCTGAAGGAATCTTTCTTCATGTAGATGTTTCCATTTATTGACCCAGCCCTACCATTCCTCTTGCAACTGCTTTCGTTTCTCCCAATATTGTTCACTCAATTAAAATGAAACATCCTGATCTAATTCGTCAATGCAGTAAATTCCGCTATTAGCCAGCATAAGAGCTCCAGCATCAACACAAAATTCTCCAAACTCGGGCTCTTTTACAGTTGTGGTCATTATCGCAATATCTTGATTATTTTCAACAACACTAACACCTTCTTTGCCATATGGTAATGCCTTCACCGAATCATTTTTTCTGCACACACCAGGCCTGCCACTGTCAGCGCTCACCGCATACGCTAGCTCTTGAATTTCAAAGCCACAACCCCTTAGCAGATATAGGGGAATGCTTAAAAAAATAGGAAAATCCATTCGATGATTATTACAGGCAGTTGGTAACGTCTTAACATTCTCTAGGTCTCCCTCAGGCTAGTCGATATCCACGTGGGAACTATCATCATGGGCATCGGCCAAAATTCCTCCGTTACAAATAAAATTATCTGCTAGACCAAAATCCATATAGCCATGCAAAGAAAACTCGTCCTCACTGAATATAGCGAAATCGACTAGGAAAACAAAAAATCCACTTCCGTTTTTCTTGATTGTGTGGTCACATGAGACACAATCTGACGATTGTCGATGGAGAAGACCACGTTGAGAACATCCTTGGAGTACCCCACGCAACGTCGAGTGATGAGGCCCGTGTTGAGATCCCAGCAATACAGCTCACCGTCCCACGACCCAGACAGTGCTAATTGCACATCTGATAAGATCATCTCGTTAAAACTAGCCACCACCTAAAGTTCACCTATGAAATGATTGCCCGCATCTCCTACCACAAATTTGAGATCACATTTCTTTCCAGGAACTGTTGTGATTGTCTGTCCAATGGTGCTCTCCTTGACCGCAATTAGTTCCACCACCGCCTTTCTCTTTGGCAATGCGGAGTGGTGGTGGTAGGCGTCGACGTAGTTGACAGGTTTGACGCCATCCGCATACCCTACAAGCCGCAAGATTTGCAAATTTTTGAATGCATGAATTGCAAGAGACCCATGAGTACACCAATATAGCTCGATCTCATGGAGCATAGTGAAATCGTGGACTATACGTGCAAGGCCAACAAGTAAGCCTTTAGGTGTCGAGTTCAAATTCCCTACGGGCACCTCCGTCATTACATCTATGACAGAGAGCTTCTACAAACTAGGGAATCCTTGTGCCAGGAGTTGTAGCCCTCAGGCATATGAAGGGAGGTCTAATAGCCTATCCTCCCAGTGGTCAAAAGAATCCTCTGATTTTTGAATTCATAAACCACGACCCCTGCTACTATGTGGCTCATCTTCCACCACCACAATCTGGTTTAGGCGTCAAACTTTGTCATCATGCCCCGACCACTGCTTGTTATGCCTCTTCGGTAGTGTGAAATTTCTCTTCACATGCATTCTCTCCAATGTCAAATCAATAACCACTAGGTTCTTCTCATCAACTTCTGCCAAGCTTAAATTCCTCACCCCCTGTCTAGACTTAAGGTGAGATTTTTCTTTGCCCTGAAGCCTATCCCATTCTACTTTCCAAGCATAAGAAACCACTAGACCCAAGGTTTCTATGAGGTAGTAGTCGTGTGTAATGGAGAAGCCGAGATCTTCCATTTTCCATAAGATTGCAGTAGGCGGAGGGATGCTGGACATGACAATCTCGACCCTTTGAACCAGAGGTTTCTGTTCTAGTTCTTTAGAAGATCATTCCAGAAGCTTAGCCTCCTCTTCTTTCACTTCAACATGAATTTCACGTGCTATCACAACTTGGCGGGATGCCTGAAACCATTTGGAGCAATGCCTATTGTCCTCCGCTCCTCTCATGTCTACTTCCGCTTCAAATCAGAAAATCGTCTTTCATCTTGCACTTCTTCATCGAAGTCCACAGGTTCGTAGTCTTCTATGAAATTATCTGTGCAAAGGTTGTCGTCATCATCATGGGAGTGCCTCTTTATTTTTTCCAAGACCATGCCATCTTCTTACTGCGTCATTTATTCCTCATGACAATAGTGAGTCATCCTATAAAAATTCCATTCAGTGTCCTTGTCTTTCTTGTAACACCTTGGTTCAAGCCCTTAGTACGTTTGTAAATCGTCTTTCAATCAAAAATGTCAAGTTTTAGTAACTGGTTGAACTCTGTGAACACGTTGAACCATCTTGAACCGGGTTCAACAGGTTCATTTAGGTTCCACAAGTTCCTAGGTGTTCAGGGAGGTTTACATACAAACATTTTCGTTAAGTGTCTTGCAGCGGCTCTTTAAATGTTTCTTGTTCGGTAATGTGTTACATCATCTCTCTCTGGGTGTTGAACTCATTGAACCAAGTTGAAGAGGTTCAAATGTGTTCAACATGTTCAACATAGCACAAATGGTCAGCAGCTTGGCATAATTAATATTCTCGGCAAAGATTTTCCCTGAGCGCTGCGTACACTTTGAACTACTTGAACTCTAATGAAGTATGTTTAGGATGTTCATATGTGTACGAAGTTGGTGGGTCCCGTGGGTTAAATGATTTGATGGTGCATTCATTGCCAAATATGAGGAAGGTGAACCATGTCTTAAGTGACATCAATCCTTGGCTTTTTGAAGTAAATAATCATTTTGGGAACTAGCGGTTACTTAAAAAACGCCGCCATGCATTCAATGCATGCGTGCGATATCCAATCCATAGACTTAACACACTCAGACCGATAATTGGAATTATTGCATTTAATGGTTCCGTATCATTGCCCTCACTATAAGGTATGAAGGATTATTAGTGCATTGCATCTTGTTCCTCACTGTTGTGGTTTTGTTTTTCCTGGATAGGAGTCTTGTTTGTTGCTAGTCGTCATCTGGTTGTTCAACTGTGAAGGTGAGTCCTTTTCTTGTTCTCTCCAGTAGTTATTACTTGCATTTTCTCTCTCATAGAAAGGTTTACTACAACCAATTAAGGCTTATTGCTTTGAATTATGAAGTCCACACTGCATTTGTTCGGGAATGTTTTTAGCCTTGCATGTACTGAATCCATAGTTAGCGATATCGACCTAAAAGGGGAAAATCTTTAGGTTTTGAAAGAGAGGGTGTTCAAGGGAATTGACAAATCTTTTGGTGTGGAGATTTTGAGTAGCGGTCTCATAGAAGTGGCAGCTTTTCCCCCAGCCATTCCCTACCTAGAATTGATCCGAGAATGTATTGCTAGATACGACCTAGTCTCTGAGACCATTATGAGAGACAATGGTGAAACCCTTCTCGCCATAAATTGTGAAGTAATTTCACTCCGGAAGATATAACAAGGGTGGCTAGGATTGAGTCTATGACCTTCATTGGAAATGATCAGTTATAGAAACATGCTAAAAAGATGGTGAAGCACTAGTGGAATAATGAAGCGGCGAAGGCAAAGCTCAATGCGATGAAGGTTCTGAACCAATCTATTATCTAAGAGCTCAGAACAACCCATGATGCCTACGAAAGCCGAGAGGATGATAGTGATGGGAAAGCAACATAATGCATTGATCCAGGCCCAGTTTCCTTTATTTATGTAATTTCTCATGTTTATGCAAAGACTTCGAGACATCTATCCCAAAATACATCTTGTTGGTTTCATAACTATTTTGGGGGAGGTCAAGTTTTTAGGGAGACCTCCCCTGTTCTAAAACTATAAATTAAAGAAAGATAGATAGGATAGGGGTTAGATTTGGTGACAAATTTTGGTTAGTTTTTGTTTTTCCCTCTGTCTTGTAAAGTTTTTGTTTTGTAGAAGGAAGAATCAGACTTTTAATCTAGAATGGAAAAGGATTTATAGATGTATTATCGTGCCTTTGTCGCACAATAATATATATATACAAAGATCATACTGTTTTTGGGAGAAGGAAAATCTTTGGGTTTTGAATCTGTCTAGACACATATCTTTGCATATGCTTATATAATCAAATAACTGTAATGACCTTTCTATTGCAATAAATTATTATTTTTCTGGTGCTCCTTCCTTTGAGTGTTTATTTTTAAGTAAAGTTCTGTGTTTGAGAACAGATTCAATTTCTCTTATCTGTCCCCTTCTTATTGGAATTGTGGGAATGGTGTTCTGAACTTTGATTCATTCTCTTCCATCTCTTGCATTGAAAAGATTGGAAAGATGGTTTTTCTCAGAAATATGTGTAAAATATTGGTCTCTCATCCAAGAATGAAATAGGCATCCTTACATTCTTTCAGGTTACAAGCTACGACTCAAATAAAATTAATTAGATTATTCCTTGAATAACTGAAATAGGGAGCTGTACCTATGGAAAATTCAGAGGGAAGTGGTTTATATAACACTTACCCAATTGTTTAGTTGAACACTTGTCCTTAAAAGAAGGCGACAGAGTTTAAAATTGATCATTTTAAGAAAGGACACGTCGATTCACTAACAGATTTTTGGCGACTCTATTGGGGACTCGAATGAAAAAACCAATAGAACATTCAATAGACTAGCATGCTTTGAGTTTGAAATAGTTGTATTCAAAAATAATAAACAATACTCACAGGCCTACCTTGCCTAAAACAGATTCCCCAGGTATAGGAATATTGTTGGATTTAAAGGAGGTATTGAAGACTTAAGAACCCAAGGGGTAACAACACTGGATTCTCCTCCTTATACCAGATCACAGAGGAGGGAGGGAATAATTGATAATTGTTTTGAATAATTGCAAGGGTTGTCATTTGCCACAAACTTTACTCCCAAAAGAAACGCTAAAAATAGGCCTTCCTCTCTTGTCAGAATTACTCCTAGACCTTCTTCTTCAAACCCTTGGCAAGCACTAATGCTTACTAGAGTTCAAGCTCCTCCTCTAGTAACCATTTGTCTTGTGTTCATTATGGCCCAACCTTGGGGTGCCGCTGTTAGACCTCTTTCTCTCGGAGCTCATAATCCGCTTCCAAAAGGGGCGAGGGATGTCCTACCTAAATATAATCGAGATGGAAAAGTCTCAGTTGAAGAGCACTTGAATTATTTTAATGTAGCCACTGGGATTCTGGCGGTCCAATATGAAGATGTGGTTGTTAGGATTTTTGCTCAAACTCTTACTGACAGGGTAGCTAATTGGTTCAGTCATCTGCGAGCGAGATCCATAACTGACTGGCAAACAATGAAAACTGCTTTTGAGAAAAGGTTCAAAAGTGCTGATGATGAACATTCATTACTGGCTCAGCTCACCCAAATCAAAAAATAAATTCATGAGCCAATGAGGGACTATGTAGCCAGGTATAATAAGATTATCCATAAAATTCCTCAGGCCAAAAGGCCAACCACCGATAAATAACAATGTTTCTTCATAAATTCCATGCCTCCTGATGTAGGTTTTCACCTTAGAAGAAATAGGCCGACTGATCTTGAGACTGCACAAAATGAAGCTATACAACTTGAAGATGATCTAATAAGAGCTGGGAAATGGAGAAAAGATATACAAACTTCTCAAGGTCAACCTCAAGCATCTACCTCGTCCACTGACCTAGTTGTTCAATGACTTGTCAATGATATGATTGCTTTGAAGAGGCAGATACCAAAGCCTAGAAATTCCTATCTGCATCCTTATCAAGATATAAGCAGAAAAACTCCAAATCGGTATAACTATGGACGATCGTTGCAATTGCTTGCTACCCCACAAAGATTGCAAATAGAGGCACCTCCTGACAAGGGTGTCATGTGTTCATTCCATCTTACTAGAGATCATGATGGGGGTTCTTGTCCTAATATGATAAGACATGTTCAAATGCAAAACACAAAGGATGAATTAGGTGAGTTCACTGAAGCAGAGAAAATTCAAGAGGTACCTGGCGACTCAGGATCATTCTACCTCGAATATGTGTCGGATTCAGAAAGAGTTAGTAATATTTTGGCAACCCTTGAAGGTCCTGCATGTGCAATCCTAACAAGGAATCAACAAACTTCCTAGTCTTCTCCTTTTGTGAACTCTTCTGGAGGTAATTTCAAAGGTAAAGATCTCCCAAATAATATCTTTTCCGCTCATTCAAAGACTCCTGAGGTTAGGATTTTGCAAAGGAATCATGAAGATAACAATAGCTCTTGTTCTTCCTCCTCCTTTGACATCATTGAATTTTGTAAAGCTTCTACTGTTCAACTTTCCACTACTGAGTATTTGAAACTGAACCCAAAGGAACTAGATAAGCTGGTCAAATATGTTAAGGGAGACTCTTCTTCGGAGTCCTTGGTGCACGGATGTGTGGAGAATAGTGATTTGATGGCTGTTGAAAAATCTTCATCTATTTCGTGCTCATTAGTTAACTTGGCTGATCCCTGTGCTTTTCATGATGCTAAAAATGGGCTTGAGGTTGAGGTTCTGAAACCTGAACCTTTCTACATATCCCTTCTCTTGAATGGTCAAAAGCTTAGCAATTGCATAATAGATTCAGGGGCATCAGACAACATAATGCCTTCACTCATTACTAGGTCTTTAGGTTTAACTCTCACGAAAACATTTGGGAGATGCTTTTCGATGGATAGGAAACAGGTTCCTCTTATTGGACAGGTAAAATACGTCCAGGTAGTGCTAGCAGCATGCCTAGATAAAAGAGTAAAATTGACTATCCTGGTTGGTGACATTCCCGCAAGTTACGGGATGCTCTTGAGTATAACTTTTTGTAAGGACCTTGGAGGTGAAATCAAGATGGACTGGTCTGAAGCTATTATTCCTCTTGGAAAACAGAAAATGAAGCTTGAACCTAAGCCAAAAAATAAATACACTATTTTTCCTTCGGATAACCCTAAAGCCCAAATTTTGTTTCAAGAATGCGAGTTTGGAAACTATCTCATCCTTGCACCTGGCGAAAGGGAACCTAAAGAAGCAGTTGACGAACTTGGCGAGTTGTGGTAGATGGAATTTGATGGAAGTTGCGCCAACTCTGGCTCTAGAGTAGGGGTAGTTTTGTTGTCACCCAATGGTAATATTTTTCCTTTTTCTTTCAAGTTGGATTTTAAGAATACTAATAATACTGTAGAGTATGAGGCATTATTATTAGGATTAAATGAGGCCAGATGTAAAGGCATCAAATTGCTCAAAGTTAAACGTGATGCAGAGTTGATTGTCAGATAGGTGAGAAATGTCTATACAGTTAAGAATGACAGATTGAGACATTATAGAAATAGGGTTTGGGATGAGTTAGAATTCTTTGATGCTTTCTCGATTGAAGCCATACCGAGGGATCAAAATAGTAGGGCAGATTCGTTGGTCGTTTCAGTTTCACTTTTGTTACCACATCCAGACTTTAAGGGATAATTCATATAGGATTGAAATGATTTATAGGCCTAGTGTCCCTAATAATGTAGATCACTGGCAAGTATTTGATGCAGATGCTTAGATCAAAGATTTTCTGGAATGTGTTCAATCATTCTCCCAATCATATTTTGAAGGTTCTGAAAATATCTGCAAGGAGTTTAGTCCAGACCTAGATGTTGATCCCACAAATAGTTTTATTCAACTCAAAGGCAACAAATTTTTGAAAGGGCTAGTGACTTTGGAGAGGTTTTTCACCAGAGATGATGCGTTCATAGGCAAGAAAGTCCCCAAGGATGACGGGAAAGGAAGTTACGAGAAAATAAATCTAGGCGATGAGTCCAACCCAAAAGAGGTAACAATTGGCAAGTGTTGTTCTTCGTAGGAAAAATGAATACTTGGCACACTACAGAAACAATACATTGATGTTTTCGCTTGGTCCTACAATGATCTAAAGGAGTTTAGAGATGAGCAGTTTCAGCATCAGATTCCATTGAAGCCAGGTGTCTCTCCTTTCAGACAAAAATTGACAAATTTCAACCCCATAATGATGGATGCAATTTTTCAAGAGGTTGATAAAATGCTTAAGGCCAGAATCATATATCCAATTCATCACTCTACTTGGGTAGCCAACATTATGCCCATAAGGAAGAAGAATGGGGAGATTCGTATTTGTGTGGATTTTCGTAATTTGAATCAGGCAAGTTTGAAGGACAACTATGCTTTACCCAATATGGATCATATTCTGCAAACGGTATCCAGGTCAGAGATGATGTCGATGTTAAATGGTTTTTTTGGTTACAATCAAATTAGTGTTGCAGAGAATGAACAACACAAGACGACATTCATCACTCCGTGGGGAACATTCGCATATAACTGTATGCCTTTTGGTTTAATAAATGTCGGAGCCACCTTTCAAAGAGCTATGAATTCCTCTTTTAAGGATTTTCGAGATGGAATTATTGTTGTTTACCTGGATGACTTGATGGTATTTTCTCCAGAGAGGAAGAAACATCTCAAGGATCTGAGGGTAGTTCTGCAGCATTGTCGAGAGCATGGAATCTCCTTGAACCCAAAGAAATCAGTTTTCTGTGTCACAGAGGGCAAATTGCTAGGACATATTATTTCAAAGAAAGGAGTCAAGATTGATACTAAGAGAGTTAATGCAATTCGACGTCTCAGTTTACCTTCAAACCGGACTAGAGTAAGGTCTTTCTTTGGTCAAGTGAATTACTTAAGGAGATTCTTTCTAGAGTTTGCAGAGACTACAAAACACATCATCAGCTTGTTGAGTGAACAACATCCTTTCAAATGGACTGAAGAGGCGAAAGAAGCTTTTGAAAGAATCAAGGGTTCAGTTGCAAATGCGTCTACTCTCATTAACCCAAATTTCACAAAGGACTTCATTTTGTATTGCTATGCATTAGAACATATGATGTCTGGAATACTATTACAGTTGGATGAATCTGGGGCCGAAGCACCTATAGCATTCATGAGTATTTCGCTTAAGAAGCATGAGCTTAAGTACTCACTCTTGGAGAAACATGCCTTTGTTGTACTCAAGGCCATGAAACAGTTTTGGTATTATATTCTGCACTCTCACTCTTTGGTTTTTGTTCCAGACTCTGCGGTGAAAAGCATTTTAACTCAGCAAGAGGTCGAACTCAATAAAAGAGCAACTTGGGTAACAAAAATTCAAGAATATGATTTAGATATTCACCCTATGATGACAGTCAAAGGACAAGGCTTATGCAGGTTAATAGCAGAAAATGAGATGGAAACAGAAGCAGAATTACCATTAACTCTTTTTGTTGGATTGCAGGATACCTGGTTCTCTAATGTGGCTTATTATTTTACTTATGGCAGCTGCCCAAGTCATTTGTCAGCAAAAGAACAACGGAATCTTAAGTTAAAGGCCGCTAAGTATGTAATTTGGCGGGATGTTTTGTACAAGAAAGGTTTGGATGGAACATACTTAAGGTGTGTAGATAAACCTCAACAGCAAAAACTTCTGAAGATTTATCATGGTGAAGCCTATGGGGGTACTTCTCATTATCCGTCACTACTTTCAAAATTTTGAGGAATTGTTTTTATTGGCCAAGCATGTTTAGGGATGCATATATCTATGTTAAGGAGTGTGAGAAATGCCAACTTTTTTCTGGGAAGCCACATTTAGCGGCCCTACCTTTAAGGCCTGTGATATTAGATGAACCTTTCAAATAGTGGGGCATTGATTTCATAGGGCCGATAAACCCTCATTCCAGTGCTCGTCATATGCACATTTTGATAGCAATTGACTACTTTACCAAATGGGTGGAAGCCATTCCCACTAAAAAGGCAAACTCAGAGGTTGTGTGTAACTTTCTCAAAGATTACATCCTAGTTCGTTTCGAGGTTCCCCAAAAGATTGTTGTAGATAACACATAGTATTTCTCTTCTGAGGAGTTAACTATGTTTTGCTATGAGCATCCGATTACTCTCTCACATTCCTCTGATTACTTTCCACAGGGTAATGGACTAGTAGATCCAACAACAAGAACCTGATAGCTATCATGAAAAAGTTGGTTGATGAAAATGCTTGAAATTGGCATAAGAAGGTATATGAAGCTTTGTGGGCAGACAGAACCATGCCCAAGAGGGCCATTGGAATGGCACCTTTTGAGCTTGTGTATGGGGTCGGTGCAAAACTTTCTTTACCTCTAGAATTATCAGCAGCCAAGCCGTACACAGTAGTGGAAGATTCTTTCTTTCAGAATGCTTTGGAGAAAAGAGTTATGTACCTGATGAAGTTGGAAGAAGAGAGGGAGATGCTGGTGGATAGAATCATGGAGCATCAGAGCTGAGTGAAGAGGAGTTTTGACATGAGAGCTCGACCAAGAGGTTTCCTAATAGGAGATGAAGTGTTGTTATGGGATAAAAGGAAAGAGCCAAAGGGTGCTCACGACAAGTTTGATTCATTATGGAAAGGCCCTTTCAAGATCTGTGAAGTGGTGGGACAAAATGCTTTTAGACTCAACTACTCTGATGGAACGGTTATGCCCTATACCTACAATGGTCAAGATCTCAAACTCTACAAATTGTAAGTCCTATGGGTAAGAGTTTCTGTAAATAGTAGCTTAGGAGTTTGTTTTAAAGTTGTGGGTCTCCTTTTCCTTTCCCCTTTTTTTTTTTTTTTTTGGGTCATGCAAAACCAAAGATAAGGAGTTCTTTGCATTTTCCTTCGCAAAATACAATCCCCAGTCAGAGCCGATGTTACTGCGTCATTTATTCCTCATGACAAGAGTGAGTCATCCTATAAAAATTCCATTTAGAGTCCTTGTCTTTCTTGTAACACCTTGGTCCAATCCCTTAGTACGTTTGTAAATCATCTTTCAATCAAAAATAATGAGTTTTAGTAATTGGTTGAACTCTGTGAACATGTTGAACCATCTTGAACTGGGTTCAACAGGTTCATTTAGGTTCCACGGGTTCCTAGGTGTTCGGGGAGGTTTTCATACTAACATTTTTGTTAAGTGTCTTGCAGCGGCTCTTTAAAGGTTTCTTGTTCAGTAATGTGTTACATCATCTCTCTCTGAGCGTTGAACTCATTGAACCAAGTTCAAGAGGTTCAAATGTGTTCAACATGTTCAACATAGCACAAATGGTCAGCAGCTTGGCATAATTAAAATTCTCGACAAAGATTTTCCCTGAGCACGGTGTACACCTTGAACTACTTGAACTCTAACGAAGTCTATTCAGGATGTTCATATGTGTACGAAGTTGGTGGGTCCCATGGGTTAAATGATTTGATGGTGCATTCATTGAAAAATATGAGGAAGGTGAACCATCTCTTAAGTGACATCAACCCTTGGCCTTTCTAAATAAGTAATCATTTCAAGAACTGGCGGTTACTTCAAAAACATCACCATGCATTCAATGCATGCATGCGATATCCAATCCACAAACTTAACACACTCAGACTGATAATTGGAATTATTACATTTAATGGTTCCATATCATTGCCCTTACTATAAGGTATGAAGGATTATTAGTGCTCTGCATCTTGTTCCTTGCTGCTGTGGTTTTGTTTTTTCTGGATAGGAGTCTTGTTTGTTGCTAGTCATCATCTGGTTGTTCAACTGTGAAGGTGAGTCCTTTTCTTGTTCTCTCTAGTAGCTATTACTTGCATTTCCTCTCTCATAGAAAGGTTTGCTGCAACCAATTAAGGCTTATTGCTTTGAATTATGAAGTCCACACTGCATTTGTTCAGGAATGTTTTTAGCCTTGCATGTACTGAATCCATAGTTAGCGATACTGACCTAAAAGGGGAAAATCTTGAGGTTTTGAAAGAGAGGGTGTTCAAGGGAATTGACAGTCTTTTGGTATGGAGATTTTGAGTAGCACTCTCATAGAAGCAGCAGCTTTTCCCCTAGCCATTCCCTGCCCAGAATTGATTCAAGAATGTATTGCTAAATATGACCTAGTCTCTGAGTCCATTAGCAGAGACAATGGTGAAACCCTTCTTGCCATAAATCGTGAAGCAATTTCACTCCAGAAGATATAACAAGGGTGGCTAGGATTGAGTCTATGACCTTCATTGGAAATGATCAGTTACCGAAACATGCTGAAAAGATGGTGAAGCACTGGTGGAATATACTAATGGGAAAGCGACATAATGCATTGATCTAGGCCCAGTTTCCTTTATTTATGTAATTTATAATGTTTATGCAAAGACTTCAGGACATCTATCCCAAAATACATCTTGTTGGTTTCATAACTGTTTTGGGGGAGGTCGAGTTTTCAAGGAGACCTCCACTGTTCTAAAACTATAAATTAAAGAAAGATAGATAGGATAGGGGTTCAATTTGGTGATAAATTTTGGTTATTTTTTGTTTTTCCCTCTGTCTTGTAAAGTTTCTGTTTTGTAGAAGGAAGAATCAAACTTTTAATCTGGAATGGAAAAGGATTTATAGATGTATTATCGTGCCTTTGTCGCACAAGAATATATATATACAAAGATCATACTATTTTTGGGAGAAGGAAAATCTGTGGGTTTTGAAACTGTGTAGACACATATCTTTGCATATGCTTATCTAATCAAATAATAGTAATGACCTTTCTATTACAGAAAATTATTATTTTTCTGGCACTCCTTCTTTTGAGTGTTTATTTTTAAGAAAAGTTTTGTGTTTGAGAACAGAATCAGTTTTTCTTATCTGTTCACTTCTTATTGGAATTGTGGGAATGGTGTTCTGAACTTTGATTCATTTTCTTCCATCTCTTGCATTTAAAAGATTGGAAAGATGGTTTTTCTCAGAAATACGTGTAAAATATTGGTCTCTCATCCAAGAATGAAATAGGCAGCCTTACATGCTTTTAGGTTAAAAGCTACTACTCAGATAAAATTAATTAGATTATTCCTTGAATAACTTAAATAGGGAGCTGTATCTATGGAAAATTCAAAGGGAAGTGGTTTATATAACACTTACCCAACTGTTTAGTTGAACACTTGTCCTTAAAAGAAGGCGATAGAGTTTAAAATTGATCATTTTAAGAAAGGACAAATCTGTTCACTAACACATCTGCAAAGCCCTTCTAAGCTACCTCACTCCAATCTGCACCCTCCATATCCCAAGAGTCAACAACAGATTTAACTTGGCTCTACAATGCCATACACTCTTCCTCCTACACTCCAACCGAGGCATCATGACATTTAAACTTCACCACATGAATGCCAATAACTGCCTGGCCATTAACAGTTTGGCCAGTAATTGCCAAAGCTGGCTCAAGAGAAGAGAAAATAAGAATCCCAACATCCTTCTCTTTCGTTGGATTCTCCTCTTCAACAAAGTTCCCTTCTTTCTTTTAGCCATCCCACCAATGTACCCAACGCTTGAATCATAGTTTTATATGGAATGTAAAACTACCATAGAAGTTGTGAATTTTTCCTTGTTCTTCTTCCTCCATCTCTGCTCAAGCCAACCGTGGCTTTGATACCAATTGTCAGTTTTAAATCGAGCAAAGAAAACACATAATAATAAACACAACACAATAGAAAGAAAATTAAGGCAAACACAAATAACACATAACACAATATTTACGTGGTTCACCATAAAAATGGCTACATCTACTTGCAAGCAAGGAATAACATCTCTTAACCAATCTATCATACATGGGCTGCACACAACCATTATATAATTATATTTAGCTATGAAATGAATAGTTTGGAGAAGGTGAAAGGTCATGTGACCATTGGGCTTCATACACCCAGCAAACAAAACTTTTGGTCAATACAAAATTGAATGAATGAATTTAGCAAGTTAGACAAGTTTTAATAGAGAACAAGCACAAAAGAAAGTAATTTAGATGTAAATTTTGATGTAATAATTATTTTTTAGTGTTCTAAAGTATAAATGTTTAGTTTATTCAAAATATTTTATGATTTGTAGGAATGCTATGTGTAAATGTTTAATATATTCAAAAGATCTATGATAATTCATTGATGATCAAATGAATTTGTTTACATAACATAGTACAATGAATCATCATACAAACGTATATAAAGTTGTCTTCAAGTTACTATAAGGAAAAGGTAAGAATTAGCTTCTAGTCCATACTATATTTTTGTAAGAAAAGCACAATGCAGAAATGCCTTCCTAATGTCAATTAATAGGGGAAATTATAGAAGAATGCAGTTTAAAACTTTTACAGAATGTTAAGAATAACATAGAAAAAATGGATAGAATCACACAGAGATAGAACACCAAGAATTACATGGGAAAACCCTTTCGGGAAAAAACCCACCACCAATAGTTCGACACTTTATTTCCAGTAAATGAATTTACAATAAAGTTTCTGTCTACAACTACAAGCCTTTGTTCTCAAATTCTAACGAACTGGTCACAACAATCGACTCATGCTATCAGTTCCATTCACCATAGTTATCCAATGGCTTCATATATTAGATTATCGCCTATTCATTTGAGCAACTACACCAACGGTTTGAAGTCTAACTGCCTACATCAGTCTACATTCATGAGAAACACAATATCCCACATGCACTAGGAAGTCGAGTCGGTTCATATTCATATACATTGACAAGACCATCTTCAATGTCCAAGTGTTTACCTTTTGAACTCGGTCTCCGATATCAACCCGATCATCGAAGGTGAGCTCATCGGGTCATCGGCAAGACAACCGAAAAACTATCCCATTCGTTTGATCTTCCTTGATCTCTTTCTGTGCTTCGCCATGTGGCATCCCCTAATTGGCTCTGAGGTCCCTATCCTGCCACCTTAGCATGGCCTCACTAACCTCTTGGAATGAAGTCCTTCCTTGTCATTGGGTTGCAATGAAAAGTATAATGAGAAACTTCCCATCGTGACCTAGCAAACACCGTTGGATCTTTTGCGACCGCTATCCGATCATCTGCGATCTGCTCGGCCTTTAAATTGCCTTAGCCGCTCTTTTGTTGGGTCCCACCACTTGGTCACCAAGTCACAAGAGATAACATTCTGGGCACCTCAGAACCTCAGTAGAGCGACAACTGCTGATAGTCCCAAAATGAAACTCCACCATTCATCTTCCTCAGATTTGTCATTGGATCTTCTCGATTTACATGACCCTTATCTCACCTGGGCTGCTCACTTATGCCATGTGTCACTTCCTGATTGGCTCTAGAGTTCCTACCCTGCCACCTTAGCACGACCTCACTAACCGGCTGGAATGAAACTCTTCTTTGTCGCTGGGTCGCGATGGATATTCTAATGAGCAGTTTCCCATTGCGACCTAGCGACCACCATTGGATCAACCTTGATGTGCATGGTCTTTAACTCACTTCTTTTTGCACGTGCTTTGTCGCCATGTTGTAGGGAATAAGTTTCGATCATCTTCCCATCACTGTATAGCAACAACCATTGGATCATCTCAGACTTTCTCACCCGATAGCCGATCACAAGAAGAGGGTTCCATCGGGATAGGTTACTCTTATTAGTCTGGACACAAGTTAAGTTAATTCGAGGCACATTTCCTACAAACTCCCACTGGACGAGGAATTCACTGGACGGATTACCATTCTAGACATTACTGAGAAACATGGGTATCAAAACCCATAGAATTAGAACACCACCTGAATTTGTGAGTGCTCACAAGTTTCATTAAGGAATCAATAACATTTTCTAGGGTGTCTACCTTGTTAAGATTAACTTTTCCATCTTCCACCATGTCACAAACAAAGTGATACTGAACATGAATATGCTTCAATCTGGCATGGAAAGTAGGACTCTTCGCCAAACATATGGCACTCTGACTATCACTCCAAATTTCAACCTACCCTACATCAAAACCAATATCTGAACTCAAATGCCTAAGCCAAACAACTTCTTTACAAACATATGTGGCCGCCATGTATTCTGCCTCTGTAGTGGACAAAGTGACTACAGATTACCGCTTGCTCATCAAACTAATTTCTCCACCATTCATGAAAAAAACATATTCACTAGTGCATCTTATGCTGTCTATGTCTCCTACCCAATTAGAATCCACAAAACCACATACACTGAGCGGTTTCTTTGAATCATCAGAATGACCATGATAGCACAAAGAAAAATCTAAAGTTCCCATTAGATATCTAAACACCCTCTTTATAGCATCCCAATGTGGCCTTCTTGAATTCGACATAAACCTGCTAAGTACTCATACTGGTTGGGCAATGTCTAGTCTTGTACAGACCATAGCATACATCAAACTACCAATAGCACTTGCATAAGGTACACCTTTCATGTCTTCTATCTCTTTTGGAGATTTCAGACTATCAAGCACAAACAACTTAGTTCCCTGCAAGATGGGAACAACCTGTGTTTTACAGTCAGACATATGAAACCTGTTAAGAACATTGGTTATATACTTTCTTTGGCTGAGCCAAAGTTTCCTCTTAGATCCATTCCTTTTGATCTCCATTCCCAGCATGTAATTTGTTTCTCCTAATTCCTTCATTTCAAATTTCATAGATAACTGAGATTTTAAACTTGAGATCATAGCTTTTATATTTCCTATGAACAACATGTCATCTACATACAAATCTATGATAAGAATCCTATCACCTTTAGTTTTGTAGTAAACACAATGATCGTCTTTTGATCTCACAAATCCCAAGGACAAAACAAATGTATCATACTTTTGATACCACATTCTGGGAGATTGTTTCAAACCATATAGAGACTTCTTGAGTCTGCATACCAAATGTTCTTTACCTTTTTCCACAAAATGCTCAGGCTAAGACATATAAATCTCTTCTTCAAGATCACCATGAACAAATGTTATCTTCACATCCATCGGCTCAATCTCCCAATCATATGTTGCTGCAAGTGACAAGAGAAATCTAATAGATGTCAGCTTAGCCACAGGAGAAAAGATCTCTCCATAGTAAATACCTTCCTTTTGAGAATATCCCTTTGCAACCAATCTTGCTTTGTACTTGTCAATGCTGCCATCTGGACCATCATTCTTTTTGAATACCCACTTGTAGCCTATAGGATTTCTATCTTTAGGCAATGGCACCAAATCCCAATTTCCATTTTTATCCAATGATGACATTTCATCATTTATGGCTTTCAACTAGGAATCTGAATCAGGCATCTTGATAGCTTCTTTGATAGTCCTAGGCTCATCAATATCTACAAGTAAATCATAAGCACAATTAACATTCAACATAGAGGGACTGTACTTATTAGGTGTATACCTATCAGGTTGTCATCTCTCTCGAGTAGAAATTCTCAACTCTGGTGTTAAGGCTTCTTGAGGTTCAACAAGAGGCTCATCATCATGTTCATCTTCATAACTACTCGAACTGCTCGAACTCTCCTCATCTTCAGGTATCTCTAGATATTCTTCCTTAGCTAAAGGAATTTCAACCTCAGCGTCTCCTTTCTTTCCTATGTTGTGATCTAGTGACATAGGTTTCAGCTCATGAAAAATCACACTTCTGTTGTACATAACCTTACCAGTCACTAGATTCCAAAGTTTATATCCTTTGACACCAACTCCATAGCCAATGAAGATACATTTCACTGCTTTGTTATCCAACTTAGATCTATTAATATCAGGCACATGAGCATATGCCTCTGCACCAAAAAACACGAAGGTGACTTAAAGAAGGTTTCTTACCAGACCATGCTTCCATAGGTGTTTTGTCAACCAATGCTGAAGTAGGAGAACGATTCAGTAGGTAACATGCTGTAGCAACTGCTTCAAGCCATAATTTTTCTTCTAGTCCAGTTTTTCTCAACATGATTCTTTCTTTCTCCATTAGAGACCAATTCAACCTTTTAGCAACTCCATTTTGTTGTGGAGTGTAAGGTACAGTCTTATGTCTCTTAATTCCATGATCAACACAATACTTGTCAAAATCTGCACTACAGTATTCACCACCATTGTCTGTTCATAAATATTTAATCCTTCTCCCAGTCTGATTTTCTACAAGGTTCTTAAACTCCTTAAATCGACTAAACACTTCTGATTTACTTTTAAGAAAGTACACAAATGTCATTCTTGAATAATCATCTACAAAAGATACATAGTACATAGACTTAGATAGAGAAGGAACATCTACTTGACCAAACACATCAGAGTGAACATAATCAAGAATGTTAGAAGACTTATGAGAACTGGAATAAAACTAAACACGGTTATGTTTTCCATATATGCAGTGTTCATAGAAATCGAACTCAAAACTAGAATCATCTAGACCTTCAACCAAATTCTTATTCTTCGAAACTTTTAAACCTTTTTCACCTATGTGGCCTAACCTATTATGTTAGAGCATTGTTTTCTCAACAGGAAGTTTAGCTTCCAATGAATTAGCATTATGCATCATTATAGTTATCTTAACTGACTTTTCAGAGGTTACATTACAACATATAGGTTCAACATTTAACTTATACAGTGTACCAATGCGATCACCCTTTGCCAATACAATGGAACCCCTAGTCATCTTGCAAACACCATATACAAATATAACTTGTACTCGAGCATCATTAAGTTTGATTACAAAGAGAAGGTTTCTTGCCAGACCTGGTATATGAAGAACTCCATTGATCCCCTTCACTCTACCATCTGGGAATTGAATTTAAATTCTGCCTCTCCCTATAATCTCCAATGTAGAATCACTAGCCAAGTATACCTTTCCACAAGCATACGGTACATGCTTTGAGAACCACTCCTTATGGGAGGTCATGTGAAAAGACGCGCCAAATGCTACTAACTAGGTGTCATCTAAGGTAGGCACTTCTAGGGCTGCTACAAATGCATCTGCATCACTCTGAGAACATTCAGAGTATGAATACTTGTTCTTCTTCTCCTCCTCGCAATCCTTTTAGATATGCCCTTTCTACCCATAGTTTCCATCACTTCACCTTTGACTTCTTGCCTGGAGATTTTGATCTCTCTTGAGACTTGGACTTGGACTTCTTTCCTTTCTTCTTGTCTTTGTCCTTTGGTTTGCCTCAAACAGAGAGAGCAGCTTTTGTCATCTTAGAAGACTTCTTTCTAATTTCTTCTGGCAAAACATTATTAACCATAGTATCCATCTTGAACTGGGTCGTAGTACTAATGGTAGCCATCACTAAGTGATCCCAAGAGTCAGGCAATGAACACAACAGTAGCATGCAACATTCTTCTTCCTGAATGGACACACCAACAGAAGTTAACTTTGCAAGAATCATGTTGAATGCATTCAAGTGGTCTTCCAATGGTGTTCCTACATCCATCTTCAAAGAATACAACTTTTTCCTCAAGAAAAGTTTATTCACCAAGGACTTGCCTTGATAAATATCTCCCAACTTATTCCAAAGAAGATGTGCAGTTTTCTCTTCATGGACGTTTAACAGAAAAGAATCACCAAGACATAGCTTGATTAGATCCCTTGCCTTTCGATCGGCTAATTCTTAATCCTCTTTCTTCGTGCCTATAGGTTTCTACACAAACATCGCAATCCAAAGGTCTCGATCGACCAACAAGTCTTCCATCTTGAGTTTCCATAGTTCAAAACTGGAACAATTAAATTTCTCCATGTCTATGTGCCCTGGGGTGCTCGCCTTCTTAACCTATAAAACAAACAAGGAGACACTCTGCAAGACTCCCACTGAAACAAAATTGACACAAAAAACTAACCCTGCCCAACAAGGATAACAAAAGGGTCCAAGCTCTGATACCACTTGTAAGGAAAGCACACTACGGAAATGCCTTCCTAATGTCAATTAATAGGGAAAATTCTACAAGAAAATAGTTTAAAACTTTTACAGAATGTTAAGAATAACATAGACAAAAATGGATAGAATCACACAGAGACAGAACACCAAGAATTACGTGGGAAAACGGTTTTGGGATAAAACCCACCACCAACAGTTTGACACTTTATTTCTAGTAAATGAATTTACAATAAATTTTTAGTCTACAACTACAGGCATTCGTTCTCAAATTCTAACGAACTGGTCACAACAATCAACTCACGCTATCAGTTCGATTCACCATAGTTATCAAATGGCTTCATATATCAGATTGTCGACCGTTCATCTGAGCAACTGCACCAACGGTTTGAAGTCTAACCGCTTGCGTCGGTTTGCATTCATGAGAAACACAATATCCCACATGCACCAGGAAGTTGAGTTGGTTCATATTCATATACACCGATAAGACCATCTTCAGTGTCCAAGTGTTTACCTTTTGAACTCGATCTCTGATATCAACCCAATCGCCAAAGGCGACCTCATCCGGTCATCGACAAGACAATCAAATAGCTATTCCAATCGTCTGATCTTTCTTGATCTCTTTCTATGCTCCGCCTTGTGGCACCCCCTGATTGGCTCCAGGGTCCTTTCCCTGCCACCTTAGCATGACCTCACTAACCGTGCAGAATGAAGTTCTTCCTTGTCGCTGGGTCATGATGAAAAGTCTAACAAGCCACTTCCCATCACAACCTAGTGACTACCGTCGGATCTTCTGCAATCATCATCCAATCATCTGCGATCTACTTGGCCTTTAACTCACCTTAGCTGCTCTTCTGCTGGATCCCACCACTTGGTCACCACGTCGTGAGAGATAACATTCTAGGTACCTCACAACCTCAGTATAGCGAGAGTCATTGATAGTCCTAGAATGAAAATCCACCGTTGATCTTCCTTAGATCTACCGTTGGATCTTCTTAATTTGCACAACCCTTATCTCACCTCGGCTACTCACTTATGCCACGTGTCACTTCCTGATTGGCTCTAGAGTTCGTGCCCTGCCACCTTAGTACGGCCTCACTAACTGCCCAAAATGAAACTCTTCTTTGTTGCTGGGTTGCGATTGATATTCTAACGAGCAGTTTCCCATCCTGACCTAGCGACCACCATTGGATCAACCTTGATCTACATAGTCTTTAACTCGCTTCTTTTTGCACGTGCTTTGTCGCCAAGGCATAGGGAATAATTTTTGATCATCTTCCCATCGCGGTATAGCGAGAGCCGTTGGATCATCTCGAACTTGCTCACCCGATAGCCGATCACAAGAAGAGGGTTCCATCGGGATAGGTTACTCTAATCAATCTGAACACAAGTCAAGTTAATTCGAGGCACATTTCCAACAATTTTAAATGACTATTTTTCCAGAAAACATACTATTAAAGTTCCACTCTCCACTTTATATGTTATTATTCAGCTATAAAATTTTGAAATTAACCGATTCTCTCTCCATTAGCATGTAATAAATGAGACTCTGTTACAAAGAAAGGAAATAAGTGTGAGGTCTAATGGCTAATGTTTTGAAGGCCCTAGAGAAAACATGACCATGAATTACTTATTATTGGCTTCAAATTAACTCTCTCATGGACCCTTATTCCACTATATTAGAAACCATTAATTATCATTTTCTCCTCTTACCCTTGAAGCCATAGCCCATAGCAATTCATAACGTTATACCTTAAAAGATATAAATCCATTTCCATCTCTTTTATTCCCCTTTTATGATCTTCGCCACTCTAATCTCCCTATAAAATTATAGTCACCACACTTGCATAGTTCATCATCTAGAGCTAATGTTTGTGACCACTAAGTTATTCGATACACCATCTTCGCATCATCTCTAACTTTACATAAATTCTTGTATTTTCATAAGTAGTGACATCTAACTATTACACCTACGGGTTTAAAAAGAGAAGTGCACCTCCCTAGCTTTAACTTAAGATATGTCAAATCTAGTGCACGAATTTTAAATTTTGTAAGAATAAATAGTTGTATGTTTTTAGCAAGTGGCTTTCTAAAAAATTGAAAGTGAAAAAGTTCCCACTAGTGTCCTATAATTATACATAGCTCTAGCCTATAAAGATGTCCACCTCTTCACTAGAGTAAATCACAAATATCTTTTCTTTAGAACTAAAATGAAAGTAGATCATTTTTTACTCATTAATTTTATTTCTTGAATCACATCAATCATTTTCTTCATGTATCAAATTCGATGTTAAATATGTTTTATAATTTAGCTCATTTACACATCAATCTTGCCAACTCCTATACTTATTATTTTGAGTTAGATTACAATTTTTATTTTTTTTATATGATAATTTAATTCATCATTAAGTTGTTCTAAAAATAAATCTAACTTTTCTATCCTATATATGTAAAATGTTTAGGATTGGGATATTTTTTTAATCATTGGCATACATACCAAACTAAGTAATATTACCTCATAATATTCCAAAGTAAGAACAATAGAGTAGCTCTTATTAATAATGCATTATATGTATTACATAAAAATACATATATATTGGGTAAATGCACAAAGTTGAGTCCCAATCTCACGGAAGTCCGTGGGTTGGGAAAAGAGCCCGCTAGAAACGGGTGCCCAATTTTTACAAATCGGGCACCCATTTAGCTTTGGGTGCCCGAGCCATTCAAAAACGAGCACCTAAAGCTAAACGAGCACCCATTTTTTCAAATCGGGTGCTCGATTTGAAAAAAATGAGCACCCATTTCTTGGATGTATTTTTTTTTAAAACCATTTTCCATCATTTTCACTGTTTCAAAAATGGGTAAACATTTAAGAGGAGCATGGGTACCCATTTTTTTCATCCCAGCTAACCCCCTATACTGTTTTATTTATTTTTGTTATTTTCATAAAAAAATGTTAATTTATTGTTATTATTTTTCATAAAAAAATGTTAATTTATTGATTTTTAATTTTAGTGTTTTAAAGTTTGAAAAACATTTTTTATTTTATTTTATTTCACATTTAAAATAGTTTTTAGTTTTTAAATATTGCAAAAAACATGAATAGTAAAAGCCATAGAAAAAAAACAAAAAACAAAAATGTAAATGAACAATAAACATTAGACACAAAAGACAAACTATAAACCCTTAACAGAAAAATGAACACGAAACCCAAGATAGAAAAAAATGAACAATAAACCCTAGATAATAAACGAGCAACAAACCCTAAAAAATTAACAAACAATAAACCCTAGATGAAAATCAAGAATAAACCCCCCTTCTCTCTCTCTCACACACGTACACGTTACAATCTCTGTCATTACACTCTCTCCCTCTCTCAATCTTTCATTATCCCCTCTCTCTCACACACACACACATTACCCCCCTTCTCTCTCACACACACATGTACACATTACCATCTCTATCATTACACACTCTCTCTCTCTCTCTCAATCTTTCATTATCCCCTCTCTCTCTCACACACACACATTATCCCCCCTCTCTCTCTCACACACACACACACACACATTACCCCCCTCTCTCTCTTTCACACGTTACCCTCTCTCTATCATTACCTATTCTCTATCTCTCAAATTATCTATTCTCTCTCTAACTTGTTGTATCTCAAATTACCTACTCTCCCTCTCTATCTCTCTCTATTTTAATCACGTGTAAAAGTTTGAATGTTTAAATTTATATTTCTAGATGTTGTATTTAATTATAGGATTCTTTTGTAAAATTTAGATGTTTAATTTATGTTTAAATTGAACTTTAAAATGATAATGAATATGAATGTGTTTTTTTGTGTTTGTGAAAAATAGGGTTCTTAAATTTGATAATACTCTAACTATCACTATTAATCCTCACTACTTCCTAACTTATCCCAATCTCTAAAGATATACTATATATTTACAAACATGATAACATGTCATATACTTTGACTTAATAGTGGAAAGAGAAATCACAACCTATCACCTACTCATCCAACTAATTGCACCACCATAGAGACTAAATACATAGTCAATGTTAGACTTCCTAATGTCAACATCCCATATCCAATTTGAGTTTGCAAGTCCCTATATTTTTAATAACATGTGGAACAATCCTAGTACTAAACTTTCTTCTTTCCAAACTTTGCATTTAGAAAACATGGTTGTTGAAAACATGGATTTTTCTTCTTCTTTTAGATTATTCCACAAATCACCAATCATTTTAGTGATCTCCCTATCCTTGCCAAGATGCAATGCTTTCAATTGTTTATACTACTCAGCAAAGAAAAAATTGTAGCTATTCCTATTTTTCTTTGAAAACATGGTTGTTGAAAGTACTTTTTCTAAATTTGAGTCATTGAGATGCTAGATATTAAATTCCAACCTAGAGGTAGTATGTCCATAAAGTCCAATGGCTACCAAAGTGACAGATTTCCACTAAATGTTAGCTCTTATTGAAGTAACATTAAGTGTTGTTAAAGTGTGACAAAAAGTTGTCAAAGATTCAACTTGTCATCAAAGTGACATTATTGGTGAAGTATCCCAATTGTTTCTAAAATGATATTATTATACTAAATTTCAACTACTCCTAAAGTCCACCTTCTACCAATGTTGCAATGTGCATCTAAAGATGTTTTTGAACTTAAAAAATATTACACTAAATGTAAAATTATGCCTCAATGAGAAATAGAATGTCATGTGGAAAGAATCTCTATATTTAATCATCCATGTATCCTCACATATATGCATTCCAAATATATAATAATTGTATCATTATTTTCATCCTAATAATTTATTTGAATCTAAATCATCATTTAATTCATTCTTGCAATATTTTTCTTGCATTCATTTTTATGTGGATTTTCTTGACATAATTATAAAGTTTAACATAGGATTTATTGAGACTTAGATCTCACTTTAGATTTGGAGCTTTGTCATTTTTCTTATTTTTTCTCTTTGCTTTATCCTTTTATCTTCCTCTAATAACCAATGCCTCCTTTTTATAGTAAATACCCCCCTAATAAGAGAGATAAAACAAGAATACAAAACTCCCCATAAAGAAGTAGGTCACGTGCTAATGATGAAAGATTGAAGAAAAAACATGATCCATTACTTGCAAACAACATTTTTTTTCCTTTAGGAAGAAATAAATACATTGGTGACTAGAAATGTCATTATAATAAGTTGGGTAAATATAAAATTCAAATATAGATAGACTTGTCTCTCTAAAACAATCGCAAATATTCACATGTTGGAACAAAATGATGATAAAGAATCTTGTGAGGATTGAAGTAGAATGAGCACCAAATATAATATGATGGGTTGCCAATGATGGCATAGCTATCATGAAAGAGGATATCAATATCCTTAAAATAATATTTAACATATGTAATTCTAAACTCCTCAAACAAGGATAATATATTCAAAAGATATGAATCCCAAGTGGTCATGTTTAGAAGGTGATTAATGCCATGCTAGACTAAATCAATTGGGTTTATGGAATTGGTGATAATAATCTAAAATAATAAAAAAAATAAGATGGATATTAGGTCTTGATAGGATGAGTACTTGAAGAATGAGACAAGCCTCTAAATTGTCAAAACATGCAAGACCTATGATATAGTAAATTTCCTCTTAAGTATCAGCATAGAAGGGTATGTGATCTTCATCTACAAAGGGAATGAAACAATCTACAATAGGATCCTCTAGGATGGAGAGATATGAGGGTCTCCATGGATCTCCTAAAGTTTATTCCAAAGTGTGTGGGGCAAATCAATATCCAATGCAATAAACATAGAATCATGATCTTGATACTAGATCAAATCACTCCTACATGGTCAATGATGTTACACCAAGATTATATAATTTCGCGTGTTTCTAGTTTAGATATGAGTCCATACATAAAAGGAAAATGATTACACCACCTAAAACTTATCAAGATATAATTTTACAAAAGAATCATAGGTATCCCTTTCTAATTTTACCACAAAAGGATGAATAGATAAACCTATGATACCTCCTCAAATAAAAAATTAAAAGATCAATAAAATCAATACATATAAAATATATCAAACAAATTCATCTCATGTAAGACGGTCATTTTCAAATGCCAAGATGTCCAGGTAAATGACTAGAATATGAAATCACAAAAAATAAAATATAAAATATGAGGGAATATTCTAGAAAATAATTGTGTGATCTATAAAGATTTATGAACCACCTTTTCAATGCCACATGAAGCATGAAAAAATATGCTCTCTATCAAAAGTTACAAGGCTTTAAATTTACATAACTTGATTTAAGTTAAGAGGATAATAAATCACACTACTGCCATATTTAATTAAAAAAAGAATCAAATATATATCAATATTGGAATCACATTTTGTGGGTTGCGACTTGGAAGAAGAAAATACCAATATAAAATTGAATATAACAAAAATATTGTTTTTAAATTGTTTTAACTCCTCCAAGAGTAGAGAACCTACTATTTATTCAAGCTTCAACTTAGTGTAGTACTACTAGTTGTGATCACTAAATCATCCCATGATTCTAGCAAAGAACACAACAAAGCATTACATGTATTGACAAGTTCATAGATAATATAACTTATGACTTTAATGACTTTAGTTAAAACCAAAAGAGAGTAGTTGAATCGATTCCTATCAAGTTGAAAATATAAAGTGGTAGCCTAATTGACGATAATGGTTAAATATTGCAAGGGTACTAAATTGTAATTCCATGGATGTTACCTTCTTTGAAAAGATGAACTACACAACGCTACCATTAAACTATGATTAGAAGCCTCTCATGACAAGATGGTCAACTATTTTGGGTCCCAAAGTACAACTATCATAGGTATTGTAATCATCCATCTATCTATAACAAACAGACAAATACACCATGATCACCCAAAATGTTGACATTATAACAGACAAAGAGAGATTGTTGGCATTCCAATTACAATGAGAGATTGTTGGCATTTCAATAAGGATATTGAGAAGGTTGTTGATGATTATGGATATAACTGATTAAGGATGTTTACTGTCTTAATATTATTATTTTTTCATTGATGTCAAGAAATTGATTTTCTAATTCAGTATGATGTTGCCATAGCTTAAGAAGTATGATTTGGTGAGTATAAAGATGTCGATAAAAGACACAGAAAGAATGTGATGAATAAGGGGAGAAATAAGTTATTCAATGGGCAACTTTTACCGAGTTAGACAATGATGAGATCATGATGTTTAGATTGTTTTTGATATCCTACATATGCTATTGTTTGTAAGGTTAATACTATACTATGGTACCGAGCAAAGAATCTAGTCGGTAAACCCTAAGGAACCTAGTCGGTAAACCCTAAGGTTATCGCTATCAGTTAATGAAGGTAGAATGTCTACTGAGTGAAGTTTAGTATTTACCGAGTTGCAACCGGGTAATAACAGAATGCATTGAATGAATAAAAGCATTATTTAATGAAGGAAGTTGATGAGCTGGTTATGATTAAATGATTGTTACAACATGCATAAAGGTTGTTAAAGGATCTATGGTAATGGAAGATCGACAGGAAGATCTATAGCTCAAATTGAACTGCAATACCTTAGCACAAGTTCCAAGAAATGTATGCAAGTTCCAAGGTGGGGTAAAACATTTTCAGATTGAAGGATACATTGAACCTGGTCAAGTTTGAAGATCTGATGGCTATGATTGATCATGGGATATGTGATCAAGGATATTATGCGATTGGCAAATTATTTATAAATAAGGAACTGTTGATAAACAATGTATGCGGGCAAGTGTAAGCATAGGGATGCTACATAGTGATTACCGAGCACTAAAGCTTTAAGACCTATTTTGATAACAGAGTATAGATCCTAGTAGATGGACAAGATAAGTCCTATGACTAAATTGTATTCAGCAAATAAGAATCTGCTTTAGCATTTTAGACGTGAAGTTGTAGATAGATTTTTATTACTATTATTTTGTTAAGTGACAAAAAATCTCTTAACCGAGTGGACTTAACAATCTTATTTGTAAAACCCTCAAGCAAGGTGACATTCTAATTGAGTGTTTGAAATCCTTTGACAAGGTCACTTCTAACAAGGTGAAGATCCTAATAGATCTGAGGGAAATCCCTTAACCAGGTCACATCTAGCAATGTGTTTGTAATCTTTAACAGGATTTGCTTTTAACCGAGCATACTCTAGAAGATTATATTTCTTAGTGGGTCCAAAATCCCATAGTGGTTTTTCCCTATTTGGGTTTCCACATTAAATCTGGTGTTATGAGTGTTGTGATGTTTATATGCTTATGAGTTTGCATGTTTAGCAGTTTTGGTTATATTACTGAAGTATATGTTACCGAGGTTGAATCTATTGTTTTTATGGAAGATTAAGTTTGTATGATTCACCCCCCCCCCTTCTCATCTTGTTAGCTTGGCATCTGTACTTGCATTAAGTATTAGAACTATCACAAAATGCCAACTAAAAAAAAAATTAATCGAGAATGAGCCCTCAGTGGAGTTTAGAGGAGATGATTATTCATTATCTAAATCAGTGGAGTCATTTTATTCATTATCTATTCTCTCTCTCTCATATGACTATTTTTATGATTTTGATGGAACTTATACTAATGCATCTTTAGATGTTAGAAAATATTGTTTGAGTTGCATGGGCATTATGATGTTGTATTTTGTAGAATATTTCTTATACTTTGATTTAAGTGGATAATATTTCTTAAATGATGCTTATTATTAAAATAGACCCACCTATTAATAATATTATAGATCTATGTGAGTTTCCTTTTTTAATATTTAAGTTGGTAAATTGTATTCAATTATAATTTTTTTCGAAAGCTGAAATGTAAATTAAATAGTAATTGTAAATTTTGATGTTTGTATATATATGTAGATTATTTTCACAGAATGGATGAGTTTGAGATAGATGAGCTATTAAGTCTAGTGCCACCTCCACCGCCACCCCCTCCACCTCCGCCTCCATCTCCACCTCCACCTCCACCCGATCAGTTGAGGCAGACCATTAGGAGGAATATTGATTCTTTGATTAGAGATATCCATACCATTAGATGTGAGCCTCATCCACCTCCGCTGCGGTTACACCTTGTAGATAGTATGCAAAGGATTCTATAGTCTGTATAGGCTTTAGATAGCGAGTTGGATAGCTATTGTAGTTGGCGGGAGGGATTGCGTGCATTTTGCACTAATTGCCTAACATACAAACAAGTCAATGAATTAAAAAATAGCAAAAATAGATTTGAAACAATATTTTGTGAACCCTAAGATGGGTGAAGAGATAGATCCGAAGAAGCCACATATCTCAATTCGATGGTGTAGGCACCCTGGCATAGCTAGACAGTTTTGGGAGCGGTGGTGGATGGCCTTTGACTATCCACCACACTCCAATCATGAGGTCCCAATGTATTTTTTGAAAAAATTATGGGTTGAATTTGAATTGGGTGAAAAACCCAATTACTTTGATATTAGATCATTTCAGGGGGTCGGGAGAGACATGCCCCAAGATAGGTTGGGAGCCAAATTGAGCGACAGGGTTAGAAACTATGTGCGCGGTGATCCATTGGTTCCTCTTCCTGCACCAGTTGTTCTAACACCTTCCCATCATCGAGCAATGGATTCTTCTCTTGGTTCATTGAGTGCCCTGTCGGGCAATTTGGTATAGTAGTTGCGCGAGGTGAGGGTTGCCCCCAACTTAGCACATGTTTGCACAGATATATGTACGAGTCCTCAGAGTGAGGTTGTCCCTGGAGGAGATGGTGATTTTAATGATGCTGATGCTACCTATGGTGGTTATGATGATGCCGAGGAGGCTGCACATGTTGATGTCATCTTTTCATATGTTGATCTCCTATGGGTAGACGATGATCAGCCTATAGAGGTACACATTTATTTATATAATTTACAGTGCAATATTAAATTCCTTATATATACACATATGAACCATAACATGAGTCATTTTTTTCTAAACAGAGGATGGATCATACAACATCATTGAGGAACCGACATCATGTTACCTTGATACTTAGAGATGTTGGTGCCCCATTTACGATTTGCACTTTCATCTAGATACATTGTATTGATATGTACATCTAAAATGAACAATAAATTTTTTAATGTAGTAATGTGTATGATATGTTTTTTTCAATTTTGTAGGGTGCTTCATGTAGCACCAAGGTGGGTAGTTCTTTACATGACCCATGGATCACTGAGGCTCAGCCTCATATATCACTAGTATGTTTTTCATCCATTAATTTGAAATGTTTATACTTACTAGTTTATGTACAATTTTGATTCATGTTCTTTATTTTTTTGCAATTGTAGGCTTCTGGATTGTTTGATGGTGCATCACATGTATGCCTTCACCCATCAGGGACTTTGTCTACATCACATGTATATTTTTCTACAATAAACTTATAGTCTATATATATACTTTATAATTTATGTATATATACAAGTTTGATTCATGCTTTATATATGTTGTTCAGGTCGATACCACTACCAGTATTGGTATGGCTATGGGATTGAGCCAGATGCAATCATCGACATTTTCATTTGCAATGATGATTAGAAAAATAATTTCTAATTTTTTTATACTATGTACCTGGCTTTTATAGGGATTATCAAAATTTATGTACAATGATTTTTTTGTAGGACTTGACTACAACCACTTTTCTTGTTCATGATAGTGGACCTCCACATACCAATGAGGGTATTGTAGAGCACTACCGTATGGTAATTTATTTTAAATTTTTAGTATTTAATTACTTTATAAGTGAATTATGCAAGTAACTTCTTCTCATGTTAAATCTTCTTCTCATGTAAAATATTTTAATAATGTACAGAAGGGTAGAGACATTGATACAACACAGGAGGGTGGAGCCATTGATACTGCACACACATAGGATGGTGCATCTCAGGACCATGTGCAGCAGGATGATTCATCTCAGTCATCTTCATGTGGAGTGAAGAGGACTGCAAATGAGATGCACACGAGTTGTTAGATTATATATTTTAGATCATGTCATGTTATTGTATTATGGACTTTTTAGGATGACATTTGTTATGTTATCCTAGGACTTGTTATTATGTGATTATATATAGGACTTGTTGTTATGTGATTATATATAAGAATTTTTATTATGTCATTTCGTTGCTATTATGATATCAGGTCGTTTTATGTGATTTGGCGCACTCTAGTAATTATATATGTGATTTTGTTTTGTTATTATGTTATTTGGACTTGTTTTAATGTCATTTCCTTATTATTATTTTTTCAATACTTTTTATTATGTCATCAAGAATTGTTATGTGATTATATATAGGAATTTTTATTATGTCATTTCATTTCTATTATGATATCAGGTCTTTTTATGTGATTTGGCGCCCTCTAGTGATAATATACATATATGTGATGTTGTTTTGTGATTTGGTGCCCTCTAGTGATTATATATGATCTATTTATTACTTTATATTTTAACATTGTGATTGATCATCTTATAGTGCAATAGTTTATAATTCAATAAAATAATTATCCCAATTTACAATAACATCCTATTCTTAAAATAATAATAAAATCAAGAACTTACAATTAATCTATGAAGAGATTATGATAAAATAAATAAATCATAAATAATTAGAATGTTTGTAACACAATTACAATGTTCACAAAATAACATTAAGAAGAAGATAACTAATACAATGTTATTTACAAAACCAAAATTGTATCAAATGTAGACAAATACAATGTTAAAGGGACAAAGACAAACAATTATCATGATTAAATATAAAAGAGTTCACACAAGTAACACAATCTTACATGCATATAAATTTGATTCAACCTAATGTACCATCTGCATCCTCTCTCTTCTACAATGTGTCTATGATTGCCTCATGCTCTTCTACTGAAAGTGTCCACAATACCTTATTAGTAGGTCTACCGTTGTATCTTTCTGATTTTATGTTTGTTGCCACCACCAAATGAGAATAGTGTATAATCTTCTTTTCTGATTGGTAGTCTTCATAAGCTGGTAAGCCATTCCTTCTTGTGAAGTATTTGCGTAGCCATGTGCCAACTACCACAACAGACCCAACTAGATACTAAAAACCATCATCATGTACTTGATCACATATCATCTTTTTCTTAGGTTCTACACATCTAGCTAGCCAATAGTCAACTTGCTCATCAATATGCTCAGGTGCAACAACAACATACACATGTCCTAGAAAACAAATTTAAGTACATGTAGAAATAAAACTTGTTAGAATTTATAATTCAAATACAATCATAAATTATATGACAATACATTAAATATATAATTTAAAGTTATAAACAAGAAATTGAATTAAATTACCGGGTTGTATGAGGTCTGAAACACGATCATAATCTTCTGATGCAAATGCATGATCGGGGTCTTCATTTCTTCTAACATCTTGATATTGTGTCTCACTAGGTGTTAAGGATTTGTGTTGTCATTATTCGACCCTTTCTATATTCTCACATTCTTCCCATTCACCTGGAACACAAAATTGACAAAAACATGCAAGCTCTCTAGTCCATATAGTCCACATGTTAGAATTAGAACTCTTAAATGAATGCCATCTAGCTGACCCATTGATTGTATAACAATCATATCTTGGAAGGATATTCTCCTCTTTAACTAGCCAGAAGAAATGTCTAATTGTAGAGTTCTGACTTGATCCTGTGGATAAAGTTGTACTACACCAATCCATAATTGCACTTGCATTTTTAAATTTATCCTTTTCCTTGAATTTGAGTTTCTCTCTGCAAAGGGCTCTCTTAACATATGCATCAGCACCATCATGTTCTCCTTTCCCATGTCCAGCCTCAAAAAAACACCACATGTGTTCGATATTAGTTTTCTTATGAATCCTACTCAACCAATAAAACATTCTAGCATTCTTGAATTGCCCTGTGCAATTATCAAACCATATTAGATGTTGTGTCATCTGAATTTCTCTCTCCCTCAAATTCTGAAAAAGGTCTTGAAGAAATACTGGACAAACTCAAATGAGTGTAATTTATTATCACTCATATAGGAATGGTACTCTCTCAAAATTTTGCGATCCTCTTCTATACTATCTGATGCATTCCTATAGACAATATGGACAAAAATCGATACTTGCATTGAATTGTAGTACTATGATTGGACCTCATCTTCTAGTGCAAGTGTGTAGTTCTCTGCAAATTCAACAACTGAAAGTATACTACCAACAAGAAATGTATCCTTACATATTCAAAACTAACCATCGAGCCATCTAGCATTTTGAGTGTGTTTAACATATTTAGGTATGATGTTACTCTTAAATTCATTCATAAATGCATGAACACTAACTTTTTCAGTGATTACATTGCATTGTATTCCAACCTTTCCATCCTTTAGTGGATACTCAACAGTTTTAAATCTTTTAACATCAACTAATTTTTGTCCAAAATCATTTGAAATATTTTCATGCAAACATTCATCCAACAATGCAAGATTGCCACATATATCATATACATCGAAAACACATGCATTGAAAAGAAAATTTTGCTCATTTGGTGGGTTGCAATACAAACTTGATATAAACTTCTTTATAATTTTAGGTGGTATATTTATACCACATTCTTGGAACATTCCATTACTATGCATGGTAACATGTATATATCGAAATACATCAGAATGGTAGTGAAATTGAACATGAGTTTTGCAACATGTGTCTCTTTCCTTGTTAATTCTAACATACCAAGGTTTACATTTTTCAAAAGACCTTTGACAAATGCTAATAGTCAATACCTTATCATCCAAAAAAATTTCTACAATTCAGTTTGAGTCATGTCCAATAGGTGTTTTGGATGTGGATCAAGAATTTTTGACCCAATTCTTAATTTAAGAACATCTCTAACATTAGGTGATACTCTCGTATTATCATGCCAGAATTTTTCGATCAAATTTTTGACTTCACCAGTAAGTTTCATATCAGACCTTGGTATTCTACCACTAAAAGCCCACAATTTGTTTGTCGGATCACTTTCAAAATTAACTCTTCTTTTTATAGCTCTTGACAAAGTTTTACGATGAATATTAAGATATCCACTTATGTTACTCATCATTCTTTTATTAGAAGTTGTTTGGCTTACTAAAGCTGTTGTGATTGCCCATCGTGCCGCATTTTTATCTTTAAAATGACTTTTCTTTCCAATTGTATGAAAGGCACTAGCAACAATTGATACAACTTGTTTCGAAGACTCGTCCTTCTTCTTGGGTTTGACATAAAAGTCTAACTTCTTCATCACTTTTCGCATTTAAGTCATTTTAATTAGTTGTACCATTAATTCACATTGAAACCCAAATTTCTTATTATAAAAAAAATGTCTAAACAATCTATTTGCATGTGTCCTAATCGGTCTCCATGAAACCAAGCCAGGAAGGTTGTCTAGTACACCACTTTTAATTTCAAAATTTTCATTCGTTTGATTATCATTTAAACATGTTTCATTTTCAATTGGTATTTCCATCTCTACATACACATTATTGGTTTTAGTTGTAGGTGGATTTCCAATTTCATTTGGAGTTTCAAATTCGGTTTCAATTTTAGTTTCAAGTTGAGATCTAGTTTCATTTGGGGTTTCAATTTGGATTTCAATTTCAGTTTCAACTTGAGTTCTAATTTCATTTGGGGTTTGATTTTTAATTGACATTTGATCTAACAAGTAACCTGCTTCTACTAAATCATCAATTTATTCATGAGAAAAAACATAGGGCTGTGAAGACATACATGTATCCAATAATGGATTAGAAGATGCACCTAAATTAAATGGTTCTATTGTGTTTCCTTCGTCAGCATTTATGGTCTCATTGGTGTTCTCCTCTTCTGAAACGATTGTGGAACTTTGAGCTCCTTGTCTCATTCTTGATCTTCTCTCTTGTTAATGTATTACCTCCTTCTCCCTATTTGTTGCAATCTCCTTAGTTGTCAGAACCTTCCTTTGCATCTTCCTGCATTGATTTGATCCCATGACTACACCAAATTTTGAATTTGAATCAATCTCCTTACCAAATCGACAATAAGACAAAAAAAGAGAATGATTAATCAAAACATTCTCTTTGCAGATCGTACTTGTCAGGCAATGATTGAAAAATCATTCAATCATTGCGATTTGTGCTTGTGGGCCAGATTCTGGCCCAACAGATCTCTTTAGAAATGGGCACCCATTATTTAATGAAACAGGTGCTCGTTTCGCTTTCAATGCTACAAAGAGAAATGGGCATCCATTTGTTAAAATTAGGGGCGGGAAACAACCCTTAGCATTTTTTTTTGCTTTGGGATAGGCTTGGTCCCACCAAGCCTATGCTTGGACCTCCAAAAAAATGACCAAGGTAAAACGACATTAGATTTCTACCTTGGCCTATTTTTTTTAGGGCCTTTCTGATTGAATTTTTTTATGAAACGAAAACCCATCAGAGTTTTTAGCATCCTTATTTCAGAAATGTAAATTTCATAGTGATAAGATTATTTTTACTATTTTTGTATTATTTATTAATCAAAAGTGGAACCTAAACCTAAAATACCAAGGTTCACTAAACCTTTAATAACTTTTTTGTTTTCAGGATTTTAGAAAAATAAATTATATGACATCAATCTACATACAATTCTTTTGAATATTAAAAAGAAATTGAAAATATGAAATTTTCATCAAATTATGGTGGTCGTACACCCGATGTTTTGAAAATATACTTTATTATCAATTAAAAATTAATAAAATAAATATCTTCAATAAAAAAATAAGAAAAAATATTCTCATCAATTTTTGTTGTCTTAGGTATCATTTCCCAGAAGGATTTGAAAAAATTCATTTATTTGCATCAAGAAAAGGTGGTCGTACACATGTGGTATGGTCCTGAAACAAGCATTTTGAAAAACTTGTTTTTAAACATGCCAACTAAAAAGTGATTTCTACCATGTGGGTATTAAAATAAATTATATATTTGAAAAGTAGACTCCGACCACTAAATTTTCTACTACTGAAGTTTTTTAAGATTCAATCTCTAAGTGCATCAAATTTTGACATCAATTGACAAAAAATTTGAAAAACAGAGAAAACACTTCCACTTTTTGCCCAAAAGTGGGACTCAACTTCTTGCAGCCACCCTATGCGTAGATTTCTTAAAAAATAGAACAAAGTGAACCTAACCCTGTCTAAGAAAAAGTTCTGAGAGTAAAAAATGCTTGGGCCCACCAAAACCTACACGTGCAAGAATGATGTCAAACAAAAAAAACAACTAAATTCAATGACAATGCTAACTTGAGGACAATAATGAAAAGTTTGTCAAAAAATAGATGTGATTTCTAACCTACAATTATGTAGTATGTGAAAGAGTCCTATCCAGCTATGATTGTACACTCATTATGTCAAATTGCTACTTGTAGAAGATGCATTAATGAAAAGGGTATACATTGCTTCTCACCACTCAATAACATGGACCCAGGGGAGAAACCTATTGTGTTGAAGATATTGACCAAAGTAGAAGAAATGCTCATTGCAAGAGTGAACCTTGTATTACAGGTCACACACTATTGGAGGCCAATATAAGTATAGTGGCCATATAATTAGCTTCCCACAAGCCATAAAAACCCACATAGCATTGGAGACATAGATGTGCTTATAGTTCAAAGACTCTAGGCTCAGGGAAACTATTATGACTGTTATGTAAGTAGGGATCATGTTAGGGATGCATTGCAATTAAAATTCAAATATGACCCATACTTTAAAGATGTTTCAATAAAATTTAACAGCTTAAAACAAATCCTTGAGGAACGGAATATCAAACATGCTTCACACCATTGAAATAGACGATGAGGTAATGATGGCAAACAATGAAGATAAGCTTGATGAAGACCAAGCTGATGGTACCGGAACCACTACATCATCATTTATAGCCCACATACCAAACAAACACCGTGAACTAGAGATAATTAAGAGAATGCTAGAGCTAGAAGAAAGCACAAAGAAGTTTGAGTTTAGATATGTTACATTTAAAAGGTTTGACATTACAAAAAGCCATAACATAGTCTAGCCTGACTTTGACAACCACCATAAGAAAAGAACAAACAATGTTCTCAAATTCAATGAAAAAATCCAAGTGAAGAATGTTGTGGGAGTGAAACCAAGACATCTTTTGAGAAAGATGAAGATGGAGGAATCCAAAAGAACATTAGAGAGGTTAACCACCAGCTTGGATTCTGAGTCCTGAATTAAAAAAGGGACAAAGGAGCTAGATTGGCGCTTATAAAAAAAGAGATATGGTGAGACTCATTAGATCCAATCCTATACAATTGGGGAAGAGGAGAAGCTAAGCTGGACCACAACGGAGAAGATTGTGCGTGGAGCGAAAGGTTTGAAGTTGGCTCAATGGATCGAAATTGAAGGAATGGACTGAACCTTATTCTTTTCTCCAACGTTATACTTTGAAAACGTCAGGTTGGCGATCTGGTGAGTGAAACTTCCGTCGTCACCTCCAAATCTTTAAAATCACTCCGAATCAAATAGCTATTACCAATCAAAGATTAATGAGAGCAGAGAGCAAGATAAGAAAATATAGAAAAATGATAAGGTCACCAATGATAAGGTCATTGTGTATATTATTCATGTTGCATTAATTTGTTTCATAATCATCTCATAGTTTAAGTCACACACATTAAGCTTTGACTTCTAGACTTAAAGCTGTATTAAACACTCATTATTAACTGATAAATTATAGACTTAGTATGTTGCTTAGTTTGTGATTTAAGACTTCATCAATTACACCTTCACTCATACTAATCTAAATACTAATTAACAAAAGAAAACAAATATATTAATCTTTTTAGTGATCCACTTTTGCTCATAGCCACAATATCTATTTGAGTTTTATTTCTTTATAAGAATAACGAGTTTGAGTTTTATTTTTTTATAAGTAAAAATATTTGTAGGATTATATTGGAAAATTAAAAGATAAAAAAATGTTTTTAACTAGTACCCATATCAATAGGAGATTCGAGGGTTTTGTTGATGAGAAATGAAAGGTAAAACTTAAATGTATTTTAATATTATAAAATTATTTATATAACAATATAAATATAAATAGATTTTATCTAAGTTTATTTTGATATTTTGTTCTACAATTCACTTATTTTAAGTTATCAATAGGTTTTGATTACAAATATGAATTTTGATTCCTATAAATAATAATTGTATCATTATTTAGTTACAAAGTTTTGATGATTTATTTCTTAAGATTTTGATGATGATTGTGAAGACTCTAAATAGCCACATGCCATTATATGAATAACATAATAGAATTGATTGTGGTAAAATTGTTTGCTTCTTTTCAATTTGAAATTAAGACTAGTATTGAGAGTTAATATAATTACATTTTAAGCCAACCTTGCAATATAATCACATCTATGGATACAAATAATTTTCAACCCATCTAAAACTAAATATTCATTTAATTATAAAAAATATATTAACTTTCACTTTAAGATGCCATAATTTCTCTAGACTTTATCACCTTACAACATATTTATTATCAAATTAGAACTTTAATGAAATTAAAAAAAAAATCTTTAAAATAAATATTAACAATAGTAGATTTATATATCTATATTCTTAGATGATCCTATTTTATTTCTTTCAAATTAAGGTATCTATATTCATATATTATTATAAACACTATACACACATAAAAGTAGAGAATTATAAGATTCAAAACAACAATACATATTTCATGATACTAGTTTACGACTAAGAATATGGTAGCATCATAAATTGTATACCCTTGCTAGGGTGTTACAATTCTACGCTTAGTTTGGCACCCGCCTTAGTGTGTTTGCATCTTGCATTGTAATTTCTCTTTAAGCATTTAATTAATTAATTTAATTAAATCTAAATTCATATTTCATCACTCCCCACATTACAAAATAGGACCCTTTACCCTAAGTGTTCCCCTTCTTATTGTATTCCTCCAATAAATCATTAAATCATAAACCCTAACTATGTCTTATTTCGACCTTTAAGGCCCAATTTTACATAGGAAAACATCTCAAAATCAATTGTAACTTTGGGATTCACTCTAATATTATCATATCTAATGGCCCTTAAAATTTGGTGAAACATTGGTTGGACCATGCATGAGTTATGCACGGTCCTCCACATTTTTCCCAAAATTTCAAGAGCATAGTTATATGATATTATAATGCTTAACCCCAAGAAATTGGCATAAAATTCAATCTCAAAGTTGGTCTAAATTTAAAATTAAGGTATAGGGTTCCATATATAATAATTTCTCTTTCTTCATTTCAAGGCAAGTAAAAAAAAGAAGATCATGAGTTGAATCAATCAACTCGGAGCAATTTTGAAGGATCCTTCTATGTAGTGAAAGAGAAACTTATGTGGATTCTTCAAAAACATTCATCAAGTATTCATCAAGCATTCATCATCAATTAGGAGCCTTGAAGACATTGAAAAATAATTGGAGATCAAGTGGCTTATATCTCTCCCTTGGGAATTGGTATGGTTTCATGTTATTTTCATGTCTTTGTATGAGCTTCTGTACACTCATTTTCAAATTTACATTCATGGTTTAGATCATTTAGCATATTTGATTTAGAGCATTCTCATTTACATTTGCATTTGCATTTAGATGCATTTAGGGTTTACTCTCCAAAGCGTAGGATGGCTCTAGTTTCTTATCTTTCTCATTAGGAATCTTCTATACACACAAGGTTCTAGCACACACATTTTCAATACATTATCATCTATTTGTGGAGGTGGAAATCACCAAAACAAAGGTTTTGACCAAGGAAAAGCCCTATGTAGCCACCCAAACTCCCTTTTTCAGTTGCAGGTACAGGTGCCCAAAAGACTTTCAAGACTACTAAAAGGCACAATGTCCGTCTTGAGGCCCCATATATGTCCCAAAATCATCAAGGATATGACCATGGTGCCCTTGTCCCCCCACTTTTAGGTGAAATTTGGTAGGTTGAGGGCTCAGAACATCAAGATTGTAGTCTCTTAGTTGTGACTTCTTGTTTGTTGAATTAGGACAGGGGTGTGGCACCTGTGTCCAACAAAATTTGACTCAGTTTTTGTTGCAGGTACACATGAAAATTCTTCCCCCTTTTCTATTTTCAGTATCTTAGTTTCAATCCTGCAAGTTTCTACAATTTCAGTTCATATATGCTTCATTGTTCATCGCCTAGTTGAGTTGATCAATCACACCCTATTTTTCACATCTTCTCTTCATATACAACAAGAGGAATACAAAACCTAAGAGATAATCCTTGGCTCTCTCTTTTTCACAAGAATTAGTGGAAGTGATCTATGTTCCTAGGCTCTTTCATATTCCCAATGTATTGGCAAAAGTGGGATTAGGTCCTAGTCACCCGGTCTCACTTTTTCCACCACATTTTGGTCAATCTGATGTGAATCCAATCTTCTTTAATTCTGATTTATGTGTTTTTTCTATTTCAAATTCAAATTTATATTTACAAGTTTCAATTCCTTGCAAATTTAAAAAATTTAGGGGTCAATTTTGTTAAAACCATAATTTTTCAATTCAAAATTGAACTTGTGGATAGCTTAATTTGGATCATTATTTTCAGATCTGATTTAGGAACACATTTCACTCATAAATTTCATATTCTAAATCAACATTTAGATTTCTTGTATTGGTTAAAATTAAACATTTCCTTCTATTTATATGTTATCATTTGAAAGAGGGAAATTGTTGTCATGATGCATTCATTTCATAAATGTGATAACGGGTTAGCTTCCATTGCTTCAATTTTTCCATCTCTTAAAGAACCTCCTCCTATCTATGACAATGTTCTATCTAAAAGAGTTGTTACCAACCCCTTCAAAACTCTCCCATGCTCTAAGGGTGAAGATTTGAAGAAGGATCTTGACAATTCTCCTAAAATGTGAGCTTCCCATCTAGCTATATTAGAGGAAGAGGATGATATCATAAAATCTTTTGTTAGTGTTACTTTACCCTCTTTACATGATTCCTCTCTAAGTGAAAAGGTATTGATGGATATTGACTTATCTTCTCCTAAATTTGATCTTACCAATGGGGGCACATTAGTGCAACAAGAGGTTATAAGCACTTCTTTTAAAGATCTCCTTCCTAAGAATGAATCTTTGGAGAAATATGTTCTTCTCCCTCCTAAAGAATACTCCCCTCACGAGGATCATTTTTTGCAAGAATATGGTAGTGTCCCTACTTTTCCTTGTGATGGCATTTCCTCTTTTAACTTCAAGAAAATTCCCACTAGAGATGATAAATTAATGAGAAATGCTTCTGCTTGCCCCAAAGCTTGTCTTACCCTTAAAAATGCCTTAGAAAAATAATATGAAATCATAATCAATTTCCTTAATTCTCTCTCCTTTAAACATCCTATTGAACACATTTTGAGGCAAGAGGATGATTTAAACATGTGTAGTGATTCTCTCCCTCCTAAGGATGAAGAATTAATTAACAATGTTATCACTTCTCCCAAATTAGCAATAACAATAAGGACATCTTTGTGCAAGATACTTCTAATACTTTTTTCAATGAACTCGCTATTTGGGACAAACAATTAGAAGAAGGTGTTGATTATTGTCTACCTCATGAGAGAAACCTATCGAAAGAGGATGAAATCATGATTGATAACTGTCTTGATAGCATATCACCTTCAATGAATCTCAATCATTTTTTCCTCTAAAGGTAAGGAATATCCTTCTCCCCAACTAGGTTCTACTCATAAGTATACCTTAGTTCAAGAAGATATTGTTAACATCTCTTTCAAAGGTATCCCTCTCAAAGGTGAAACTTTAGAGTGTAATGTTGATCCTTCTCCTAGAGAGTTTGTTCCCCATGTAGATATTTTGAAGATAAAGGATGATATGACCTTTCCTACTAATCCTCTTCCTTCTAAAATATCAATGCCTACTCCTAGTCTACCTCCTAAAATTTATCTTATCCATGGTAACATTTTAGTGCAAGAAGAGACTATCAACAATTCTTCCAACAATCTTGTCCATTCTTCTTCTAAAATTCATAAGGACACCTTTGATATTTTAAAACCATATTCAGTCAATTTGATACATGTGAATGAAACACCTAATAAACCCCTCTTCATATTTCAAGGTGCTCGTCCTTCTCAAAGTTCTCAAAGTAAGAATATCTTAGTGGTTCTAATGATTCTTTTTGCACTCCTAAGAAACCTGTTATTAATATGCAAAGAGGTTATCCTACTAAGAGCCCTTATGAGTATGCTAAGAAAATCACTAAAGAGAGTTATCATATGGTTACTCATATCTACAAAACAAGAAACAAAAGGCAACCTAATCCTCCTCCAAATATCCCAACTTCACTTCCTCACTCTCAACCTACTCTTCCACAAGCACCTCGTATATTACAGACTCTTAGTAAGGAGTATGATCTCATTGAATAACTTAAAGCTACTCCTGCCAATATTTATATTTGGGATTTGGTTCAAAATTCACCTTTTTATCATGGGATGTTACAAGATTTGTTGAAAAACTTAGATGTCCCACCTAGAGTGACACCTAATCACATGGCTTCTTTGGTTGATCCTACAAACAAACCCAAAGCTCAAATTGCATTCACACAAGATGAGATACCTTCTCATGAAATTGAACATCAATATGATACTCTTATGATTTTGGTTATTATAAACAATAATTCTATATGACTAACCCTTGTGCACAATGGATTTGGCCTTAATGTTTGCAATTTTGACTTATTGGATAAGATTAATATGGATCGTTCTCTCATAGAACCTGCTTCTATTTCTATTTGATGGTTTGATAATGTTGCTAAACAATCTTTAGCTATCATAAACTTTCATGTTAAGGTAGGTCATGTCACTTTATCTACACCTATTCATGTCATGCCTGGTAATTTGACATATAACCTTATATTAGGGAGAATGTGCATTCAGAGCATGCAAGTTGTCCCCTCAACTTTGCATAGGCAAGTCAAATTTATTTATGACAATAAGACATACACCTTGTTAGCTGATACCAATCTTCAAGCTCCATTAAAAGTTGGATCTTCTTGTTCAACTACTTCCCGTTCTTCTCCCAATTCTCCTACTTCTTAAAATACATCTATTTCCTTTAATGATCGTGTTCCTTCTAGTACTCCTGATTCTTCTACTCAATCGGAATTTTCTTCCTAAGATATCTTTTCTCTCAAAGGAGTTCTCTTAGATGATGATTGGGGGTCTCTAGACTTTAACCCTGCTTTTATAGGAGAGTATAGAGTATCTTGGAAAGAATCTAAGACTGAGAAGGATAAATCTAAGGAGGAACCGAAAGAGAAACCCACTTTGTCTAAACAACTAAGTAACAACTTTTTGGCTGCTTCTAATTCAAATCATTCTTTAAATCCATCCTCTAATTTATATAGCACTGAGACCTATGAGGCACAACCATCTCTTTCTAATTTGGTATCCCTATATGGTCCTGGTTTTCATATTTTAGCAAAGAGTGGCTATAATGGAAATGGTTGTGGCACAAATGTACAAGAAATTAAATTTCACTTAGAACATAACACACATAAAGCTTCATTTAGACATGGATACAATCCTTCTAAGCCTACCCAAGAATCTAAAATATCATATCACCTCACCTCAATTAAATCATCTTCTACTTCTTTCAACACTCATCCCCCTCATAAGGAAATCTTGGTGATGAACAAATCTCTTTATGAATATCCTAAAGAGATTTCTAATCCCACTTATGAGACTTTATCTTCAACTCATTCTAAAATCCCTTCTTCTAGGAATAAGGCTCTAATGAATTACATGTATCCCTCTCCTAATATTTCTTGTGTGCATGAACAGTATGACTTAGTGGCCTATTCTTCTCCTATAAAATTCTCTCTTTCTAAAGATTTTTTAACATTCATCATCTTATGTGACATTGGTAGCTCAGTTAATGGGGGCTCATTGTCATTCATGATGGTACAATTTCATGTGCAATCATACTTTCGGAAGAAACATAATAGCCTATTTCTATCTCATCTCTTCTCCCTATATATGGGGGGCAAGAGTGATTTCAAACAACTCTCCTCAAGATTAAAATTTCCCCTTTGTGAAGTAGTGCCTTCTATAAGGATTTCTTATTGATTTTTGAGGTGTATTCATATTTAAATTCCTTCTCTCATATTGGAACAAGCATCCCTAATGGAGGTCTTAAGTACATATCCTTAATTGGGACCTCCTCCTTGGTGTGGGAAGTCTTTGAGCATTCATCAATTTCTTTTCTTCATTGAGTAGTATCTTTTATAATAAAGCCTTCTATTTTGTGAACGTGCATGTCCCTGATGAGGATCTCTTGCCTTATTTTAGAAGAGTGTTTCTATAAATAATCTCTCTTTGATGTCATTTCAATCCTACATTCTTTTCCAATTTGTTCATTCTCAGAACCAGGGTCCAACCCCTTAGAGAGAGATGTTCGCAATCTTAGGCATTCATTACTTGGCATTTGCATTATATGTCATATACAAGTTGAACCATAATCGGACATAGACTCCTATGAGGTACTTCAAACCTCACTTACACACACACACACGTGGTTGAGTGGAGCTAACATCGTTCTCACTCTCCTCCCTTACATGGATCACCTAGATAAAAATTCTAGAGGTGAGTAGTCCATGTTTTCTCTCTCTCTCATCGATCTTCTCATGGATCACCAAAGTGTGTATTCATTCTTTCTATCTATTTTCATTTGTTTCCATTTAAATCTTTCATCTTGTGTTAGAGAGCTCTCAAATCCTCACACTCTTTGTTGTGTTTGAATTGAGGTTTAGTCCTCTTTCTTACCAAATGATTCAACATTAGTTTTTGATCTTGTATCAAATCTTCTTGTGAGAGTTTTATCATCAATCTTCTTTCATAATTCAATGTGGTAAACATGATACCCTATTTCAACTCACTAAATTATCAAGCCAAAACATTGGTAGCATATAACTACCCTCGAATTTTCATCACCTTTTGTAGACATATAAAAATGACCATATTCCTAAATGAATATTTTATGTTCATTTCTCTAATGAATTAAATCCAATTTAATTAAATTACCCGTATTCCTCTATTTAATTAACTAAATTACTCAGTTAAATTCAATGTACCTCTTTTACCATTTAATAGAATAAATTCATTTTATTCAATTAAAGCCCCTATCCACTTTTTAATTAAATTCAAATTTAATTAAAATACTTATCCTAAATTGAATAAATCTAATTTATTTAATTGAAACCAAATTGAATTAAATTCAATTAAAACCCATTATGCCTTCATCCATTTGCAAAATCCTACACCTCCCACTTGCATCCTAACCCTCTTCCTAATTTCTTCTAGAATCCATCTAATCCTAATTAATTAACCCAAACCCATCCATTATCCCTTTTCCCTAAATTAGAGGAGGTCACTTCTCAAATTTGGAGTAAAGTCTTCTAAAAGCATTGAAGCCTTTATCCATTCAATAATCTAAGTTATTGAATACCCCCAAATTTGGAAGGACTCTTACAAATTTGTCCCCAAAGTCTTCATAACCATTAATGGTTAACTCAACCCTCTAGCATGGTTAAAGAATTTCCCTAAACTCAACCTCCATGTAACCCAAGGGTCTCATCAAGCATTTATTGCTTTGACCATGGTTATCCTTAATCCTTTGCACAAGAATTTATCCTTTGGATAAAAGCATTATCCAATGGGTAATCTTAACTTAACCTTAACCCTTAACCCCTAGGGTAACCATGAGGTCTTCTCAAGAATTTAATACTTCTTACATCTTCTCTCAACCAACCTTATGTTGACAATTTTCACCATTTCATTGGTACCAATTGCAAACATGGATTCCCAACTTCCAAACTCAACCCTTGATTGCCTCTTTCAATCCTGACCATCCATTGCCCTATTTTTGCTATAAATAGAGCTCTCATTCCTCCATTTTTGATCATCCAAGTCTTTAGCATCACACTTATACTAAAATCCATTCAAGCTTTCATATATCATTTATGCTCATCATTTAAAATCTCTTTTAAATAGGAATTAATCTAAATATGCATGTTTAGAGTATGTTCCTTATCATTTAGCTTAATCATAGACTAATATAGTATGCTAGGATAGTCTTGTTTACTAACCTTGTCAGCTTATAACTAGTTTATTGCATTTATAGGATCATGTATAACTTAGGATGCATTTCATCTTAAAATCAAACCAAGCATCCCTCGTTCTTGCATTTGTCATCCCTAAACCACATTGCTTAGTGATCTCAAAGCAAAGACATTGGTTTGAGGGACCTTGTGAGATAGAAATGATAACTCAATGATGAACGAATAGTACCAAACCGGTACTAAGAGGGGGGGTGAATCAGTACAAACAAAAATATAGCCCAAAACCGGTTTGATAGCAAATACTCCAAATGACTTGCAAGCAGTGATACTAGTTGAAATAGAGTGCAACCAGTAAGACCCAGAATAACTAAAACAATCATAAATTGGTCACTCACTAAGCTTTCCTCTTAGCTCAATACTATAGTACCATTACACCCTCATGCATGAACAGGTAAACTATCATCAGGTCTTCACAATAGTTAGTTCAATATGTTTTATAGACAGGCATAAAACACAGAACCATCATATGCTCAACAGGTAATAACAAAGCATCACACATGACACACATATTTTTCACGTGGAAACCCAACTGGGAAAAACCACGGTAGGGATGAATACCCACAAGATGCTTGTGAACTCTTTAGAAGTCCACTCTGTTAGGAGCCTTGTCTGGTTAAAGACAATACAATAGGTTCTGTTAGGAACCGATCTTGTTAGGGATCACCCAGTTAAGGGATGGCTATAATACCCGGTTAAGGGTTAAACCCAGTTAGGGTTACCTTGTTAGAGGATTTCAAGAACTCAATAGCTGAAGGATCTCCAAAGCTCTATAGCTTCCTAGAACTCAATAAATTCAAGTTACCCTGTTAAGGGATTTGAATCAAGTCGGTTAAAGCTACCCTGTTAAGGGATTTGAATCAAGTCGGTTAAAGCCACCCTGTTAAGGGATTTGTATCAAGCTAGTTAAGGCTACCCTATTAAGGGATTTCACAACTGTTGAAGTGGTTAAAGGTCAATAGGAATTAAAATGATCTGGTAATAGCACTCAATGCTAATGCAGATCCGTTTTGGCTCCTCTTCACCTTCTGCACATTCACTTTGCAGGTTTCTCTTCTCTCCTTTGGTCTGGAAAGAATCACGTATCACTTCCCTTGGATACACACACACAACTTTTTCCAACAACCTTAGAAAGAAACACAACATCGACCTTATAGGAAACAAATAGGTTTTTAGCAAAAACCCTAAACCCTAAACCTGTTAGGTTAAGCAATTCAAGCGGTTCAATCCTGGTCGTTGAATCATTATGTATTAAATGCAACAATCTTGAATCAATCTCAACACATTCTCCATCGTCCATTATCCACCATTTTTATGGTGGCTGATAACCCATCACGCGTTATCACCATTTGACAAACTTTGCACATTCCTGAGGTAGATAGGAATAGTCTTCTTCATGCAAGATCCTTCACGTGCACAAGGCTTACATGGCAACACGACCTATTCTCCGTTATACTACTAACTCATCACACAAAGATCACCGATTGAGTCACACAGGCTTGAGGTACTCCAACTAGAAATCCTGAAGTGGAAACTACCTACCAACCGGTAGCCATACAATGCTTCCATGTGCCAATTCCCATAACTACATGCTGGTTCACCTTGAGCAAATACAGCACTTAACTTTGGCATATATACCGGTTCACACATATGCTGGTTCTCTCTTCTCATATATCACATGTGCTGGTTCACTTCATATCACATGTTGACATCAATGACAACATACAATATCATTATGTCCTTATACTGGTTCACATAATGCCAACAATCTCCCTCTTTGGCATTGATGGCAATATGCAAAGATATCTCTCCGCTTCACATCTTCTCCCCCATTTTCTGTAGATATCTTTTCCGCTTCACTCCTTCTCCCCCTTTGACAACAATGCCAAAGTGGAGGCACAAGCATCCCTGTTGCATTATGTTGCTCCCCCTGAGGAGTAGTATCCTTCAACACATCAATCAACAAAAATTTGACTATGCAATACTTGACTTATGTGGAAAAAATACTTTTAGTTCACCTCCTGAAGGGGCAGTACCCCCAATTCACCTCTTAAATGCACAAATGTAGTCTTTGGGAGAGGCTTGGTAAATATGTCTGCTAACTACTCCTTACTGGAAACATGTTCCAGTGCAATCTCTTTATTCTGAACCTTTTCCCTCAAGAAATGATACTTAAGCTCAAAATGCTTGGTTCTAGAATGTAAAACCGGATTCTTTGAGATATTGATAGCACTTGTGTTATCACAAAATATACTTACTGGTTCAGATTTAAAACATTTAAAACATGCTTCATCTAGATTGTCTGAGTGCAGTTCATTAAAAGCTGCAACATACTCCGCTTCCGTTGTAGACTGAGAGATACAACTCTGCTTTTTACTCATCCATGAGACCAGTCTACCACCGAGAAAGAATGCACCACCGATTGTGTTTTTCCGTTCATCCACATTACCTACCCAATCAACATCTGTGAATACTTTCATAATGAAATCATTGTTGTATGGGTACCACAATCTATAGTCAATTATTCCCTTCAGATACCTAAGAATCCGCTTGACTGCAACCAAGTGGGATTCTCTTGGAATTTTCTGGAACCTTGCAGTAATGCCAATTGCATGTGCAATATCTGGTCTACTATGCACTACATAATGCAACTTACCAATAATTGATCGGTATTCCTTCTCATCAACCAGTGCGGAATCATCCTCTTTTGTCAATTTGCAACCAGTCACCATCAGTGTACCAACTGATTTGTTGTCTTCCATGCCAAAGGTCTTCAACACCTCTTTGACATATTTGGACTAAGTGATAGAGATTCCATCTTTCATCTGCTAGATCTGCAGTCCAATGAAGAACTTAATCTCCCCTATGAGTGACATCTCAAACTCTTTCTTCATCTCATCAGCAAACTCATGACTCATCTTGTCATCTCCACCAAAGATAATGTCATAAAAAAAAACCTCATAGATCAGGATCTGATCTCCTTCACACTTCAAGTAGATATTGCTATCTTCACTTGTTCTCTCAAATCCAATCTTCATAAGATGGGAATGTAAGCGTTCATACCATGCCCTAGGTGCTTGCTTTAGACCATATAAGGCTTTATGTATCCTGCACACCATATCACTGTCTTCAGATAGGGAAAACCCATCTGGTTGCTCTATATACACCTCCTCTTCAAGTACACCATTTAGGAATGTAGATTTTACATCCATTTGATATACTTTGAACCCTTTAAAAGTTTTATATGCAAGAAGCCTATGAACTCCTTCCAATCTGGCTATAGGAGCAAAGGTTTCTCCATAGTCTTCTCCTTCTTCTTGAGCATATCCTTTGCACACCAATCTGGCTTTATTCCTAATCACTGTGCCATCCTTATTCAGCTTGTTTCTAAACAACCATTTGGTTCCAATGACATTTTTATTCTCCAGTCTGGCTACCAAGGACCATGTACCATTTTTCTCTATCTAATCAAGTTCCTCTTCCATTGTCTTGATCTAATCTTCATCTTTATGAGCCTCTTTGAATAATTTAGGCTCAAATTTAGAGATCATACATGATTTTTCTCTGATCTTTCTCCTTGTAACAATTCCTGCATCCTTATCTCCTATGATCTGCTTAGGATCATGATTCAACTTGACATACCAAGGAATGGTCTTGATAGGTTCTTCTTGTTTTTCCTCTTCAGGAACACTATTACTGGTACTCAGTTGACTAACAACCAGTTGCTAGAAGGTTGCAACTGATTCATTTATAGCTTGCTCACTACCGGTTTCCTTAGTTTTCTCTAAGGATTCATCAACTCTTACATTGATACTTTCCATAATTCTCTGAGTCCCATTGTTGTACCACTTGAAAGCTTTACTCTTGGTGGAGTATCCTAGGAATATTGCCTCATCACATTTAGCTACAAATTTTCCCTGATGTTCACTCCTCTTGATGTAACATTTTCTACCAAATACCCTAAAGTAGCTAACCATAGGTGTCCTACCAGTCCAATACACATAAGGATTTTTGTCCTTACCTTTCTTGATGAGTACCTGGTCCATTGTGTAGACTACAGTGCTCACTGCTTCTCTCCAAAAGGTGTGAGCTACCTTTCCTTGAATCAACATGGTTCTAGCTACTTCAACCATAGTCTGGTTATTCCTCTCTGCTAAGCCATTCTGTTGTGGAGTCCGGGGGGTAGACAGTTGCCTTTTGATGCCAAATTCTTCACAGTACTTGTTGAATTCACTAGAAGTAAATTCCCCTCCTTGATTAGTTCTAAGACACTTGATCCTTTTACCACTTTCCTTTTCCACTAATGCTCTGAAATCTTTGAATTTCATAAAGGCTTTAGACTTGTCTTTCAAGAATGTGACCAACATCATTCTTGAGCAATCATCAGTGAGAATCATGAAGTACCTATCACCCTACACACTTCTAGTTTTCATAGGACCACACAAATCAGTATGCACAAGATCAAGCAAATTGTCAGTAGTGAAAGATATACCTTTAAAGGTTGAGGAAGACATTTTCCCCAATTGACACTCTCTGCACAAGGTATTATCCAGTTTGCTTAGCACCGGCAACCCTCTAACTGCCTTGATCTTACTAGCCTTCACAATGTTATCAAAGTTTACATGGCAGACTCTCCTATGCCATATCAAGCTATCATCAAGCTTAGCCATAAGACATGTACTTATATTTGCATTTAGATGAAATAGGTTACCTTTGGTTTGCATGCCGGTGGCCACCAATTCACCATCTTTTCCTTTGGTTCTGCAAACTCCATTCTTGAATTCCAGAGTGAGGCCACTATCATTTAGCTGGGCAACACTCAAAAGGTTGTCTCTGAGACCATCAACCCAGTACACATTGTCAGCACTGCTCTTTCCATTCAAAGAGATGGATCCTCTACCTTTGACCATGCATGGTGCATCATTGCCAAAGTGAACCACACCACCATCATACTCCTCCAAGGCTAGAAACTTGCTCCGGTCACCTGTCATATGGTGGGAATAGCCACTATCAATGATCCACTCATTGAAATTATCAAACCGGGAGACAAGAGCCTTCTTGTCTGCCACATCTTCCTTTACAATAACAAACACAATGTCTTTATTCTTTTCATCTTCTGATTCCTCATCTGTGACACCTTCATCAACTGCCACAAAATAGTTTCTGTGGTTTCCTCCTTTGAATTTCCTGAACCTTTCTGGTCTGTCCTTGTTATCACCATTAGGACAGTTTATAGCAATATGTCCTATCTGGTTGCAAGAAAAGCATTTCAAAGGTAGCTTACCTTTGTATTTACCAGTTCCTTTAGGAAGCTTCCTGGCAAGGAGAGCTTCAAATGCCATCATAATCTCCTCATCATTCATTTCTCTACTCTGACTAGGTTCACCACTAATGCTATCTTCTTTCCCTTTTCTGGATGGTAAAGCAGAGGCTTTAAATGCTGATTCAGTCTTTTGAACACTGCCATCAAAACTATTTAGCTCATAGGCTGTCAGCTTGGCTATGATGGAGTCCAAGGATACCTTAGTCTTGTTTATTGATCTTAGCTCCTGAATAGCAACAACCCTTATTTCATAGACCGGCAATAGGGATCTTAGGACTTTACTTACCACAGTGGAATCTTCTATTTTACCACCTACACTCTTGATTTCTCCAACAACCATTTTGATTCTTATTCCATACTGCTGAATGGTCTCACCTTCAACCATCCGTATATCTTCAAACTTCCCTCTCAGGCTTTCTTCCTTAGCCTATTTTACATGTTCATCACCATCATAGATATTTTCAAGAGCATCCCATACCTCTTTGGGATTTACCTTGTCCTGAACATCAAGAAACTCAATGTCAGATAGACTACTAATGAGGGCTTCCATGACTTTCCCATTTTCTTGTATCTCTCTCTTTTGGTCATCGGTGAAAGTATCGGTAGGGACAACATAGACATTCTCAACATAACTCCAGTGTTGAGCACCCATGCTTTTGATGAATATCTTCATCCTATCTTTCCATATACCAAAATTTTCCCTGTTAAACTTTGGACCTTCCCTCTTCATCATTTGACTATGATCTTTACCTCAAGCAGTTAAGCTTACAACATAGAGGACCTAGAGTGCTCTGATACCAATTGATAACTCAATGATGAATGAATAGTACCAAACCGATACTGAGAGGGGGGGGTGAATCGGTACAAACAAAAATACAGCCCAAAACACATTTGATAGCAAATACTCCAAATGACTGGCAAGCAGTGATACTAGTTGAAACAGAGTGCAACCGGTAAGACCCATAATAACTAAAACAATCATAAACTGGTCACTCACTAAGCTTTCCTCTTAGCTCAATACTATAGTACCATTACACCCTCATGCATGAACAGGTAAACTATCATCAGATCTTCATAATAGTTAGTTCAATATGTTTTATAGACAAGCATAAAACACAGAACCATCATATGCTCAATAGGTAATAACAAAGCATCACAAGATAAAAGCATCACACATGACACACATATTTTTCACGTGGAAACCCAACTAGGAAAAATCACAGTAGGGATGAATACCCACAAGCTGCTTTTGAACTCTTTAGAAGGCCGCTTTGTTAGGATCCTTGTCCGGTTAAAGACATTACAATAGGTTCTGCTAGGAACCGATCTTGTTAGGGATCACCCAGTAAAGGGATGGCTATAATACTTGGTTAAGGGTTAAACCCGATTAGGGTTACCTTGTTAGAGGATTTCAAGAACTCAATAGCTAAAGGATCTCCAAAGCTCTATAGCTTCCCAGAACTCAATAACTTCAAGTTACCCTATTAAGGGATTTGAATCAAGTCGGTGAAAGCTACCCTGTTAAGGGATTTGTATCAAGCTGGTTAAGGCTACCCTATTAAGAGATTTCACAACTATTGAAGTGGTTAAAGATCAACAAGAATTAAAATTTTCTGGTAATAGCACTCAATGCTAATGCAGATCCATTTTGGCTCCTCTTCACCTTCTGCACATTCACTTTGTTGGTTTCTCTTCTGTCCTTTGGTCTAGCAAGAATCACGTATCACTTCCCTTGGATACACACACACAAATTTTGCCAACAACCTTAGAAAGAAACACAACATCGACCTTACAGGAAACAAACAGGTTGGTAGCAAAAACCCTAAACCCTAAACCTGTTAGGTTAAGCAATTCAAGCAGTTCAATCCTGACTGTTGAATCATACTGTATTAAATGTAACAATCTTGAATCGATCTCAAGACATTCTCCATCATCCATTATCCACCAATTTCATGGCGGCTGATAACCCATCATGCGTTATCACCATTTGACAAACTTCGCACACTCCCGAGGTAGATAGGAATAGTCTTCTTCATGCAAGATCCTTCATGCGCATAGGGCTTACATGGAAAGATGACATGTTCTCTGTTATACTGCTAACTCATCACACAAAGATCACCGATTGAGTCACATAGACTTGAGGTACTCCAACCAAAAATCCTGAAGTGGAAACTACATACCAATTGGTAGCCATACAATGCTTCCATGTGCTAGTTCCCATAACTACATGTCGGTTCACCTTGAGCAAATACACCACTTCACTTTGGCATATATACTGGTTCACACATATGCCGGTTCTCTCTTCTCATATATCACATGTGCCAGTTCACTTCATATCACATGTTGACATCAATGACAACATACAATATCAGTATGTCATTATATCGGTTCACATAATGCCAACAAGAGAACCATGGAACCAACCTTGGGAAGCTGAGCCATACTTCATGACTCCATAGCTTGCACCAAGAAGTCATGTGGGTGTGTGAGCAAGGCTCCCTAGAACTCCATTTTTCACATTTCAAGTTTTATCAACCCGCTTTTCCCGCATACATTTCTGGCACCCACCGTGGGGCATCACCCCATATATCAAATCGGTTTTTGAATTTAACCACTTTTGGAGGTCTGTGAGAAACAAGAATCAGCGTGTGGGAAACATTCCCTAGCGCATCCTACTTACTATTCAGCGCATTGGGTCCATCATATAGCATGTGAAGTATTTTCCTTAGCGCATTATATTTCTAACATTTTCCTGTAGGTCTCGATGTGGGAGAAAAATAGCACGGCGCATCCAGAAACCAGTTTAGGGCTTTTGGAAAAGAGCTTAGCACATCAAGTCTATTTGATAGTGCATTTCACCCATTCTATAGCGTGTATAGTTTGTCCTGTAGCGCATCACAAACAGAGAACAAAATTTACTTTGTAACAGAAATCAAATTTAGACTTGTCCACAAAGCCAGTGTTTCTCTAACTACTTTACTTATCATTTTTGCAGGATTACTGACAGTTTCTTGCAGGTTTGGGGGATCATTTTTTATTTTTTTTTTTTAAATTAGGACTTAAAATAGTTTGAATTTTTTTTTACTAACTTAGCCAAGTTAGTTAAAAGTTTGAATTCTTTTAATTTCTTGTTTAAAAGATAAAATTAAACTCACTTTGTTTTGGGGCTTTAAAAGGAACAACAAAAACCACCATTTTTGGTTTTCTAGGAGAACAAATTTGCAAATCAAAAGGCTTCAAAATAATTTCACCATCCTTTGGTGCATAAAAGGATCCATCTTTAATTTTGGCAAAGTAAAGAATCACACAAAGTCCAAAGGTCATTTGCAAATTTAAAGAGAGAAAATCTTCCCCTTTCAAAGCGATTTACTTTGTTGACGAAACATCGGATTTACTTTGTTGACCACTTATTTTCAATAAATCAAAGAAATCATTGCCTTGAAAAGTTAAAAAGAAACACCATATTTTCATGGAGCAACATCTCTATATAGGATTAACAAATCATTGCTTTGAAAGATTAAAAAGAACAACCTAATTTCCTTGTCTCGAAAGTAGGAGGTATATGCTCTCCCCTTAACTGGGTGATCAAAAATCTAGACTACTCTTATGCTTTCTATCATTTCAAGTATTTTACAATCCTTTAGTAGGCCTGCCTTCTCGAGGAGTTGAAATCAACTCTTAAAGCCATTTATGGAAGGTGTGAAGGGAACGACCTAAGTGGGAAATGACTTTGACGCCAAGTATTCAAACCCACTATAATCAAAAGTGGAAAGTGACGAAAGTCCTTTTCAACAGTTGCACGTAGCGATTAGCCTTCCCCCAATATCCTTGAGATATGTAAAGCCTTTGTTCTAAAGGTTGCGAAGCCTCCTGAGGGAGTCTATCACTAATGGCCAAACAGGAAGCCTGATTATGAACCATAAAAATATAAACCTTGAGTCGAGTCAGTAACCAGACATTTGTAATATCATAGTGCAAGGGTGGGGAAGAATCTGCCCCAAAGATCGCTCACCATATATCTCCCAAGATAACTACTCAATTGTGAAGCAATTCACTTTGAGTTAATTGCTGGCAAAAGGCAAAAAAATGGGTGCCCTCTAGGGGGTGACACAGCTGTTTGAGTTGACGGAGTATCGAGACTAGTGGGCTATGATGTTACTTATGACCTTTGAATAAAGAGTCTTCTTGAAGTGTATTATTTGTATCCAAACCTGTTAAAAAATTGGTGATTTGAACACATCCTCACAGAACATACACTTTTTATTAGATTAAGCAAAATGGTTGTCTCTTGGGTGCTATGCTTGCATTTACTACTTCAGAAAATCATCCATCACAACTGAAAAACTCACAACAAAAATCCAAAAAATTGCAAAAAAACCAACCAAAGGAAAATATCAGGACAGTCTAGCACGTGAGAGAAACTTCTTAGCTCGTGTGGTACATTTGTTAGCACATCATAGCATCCAGTTAGCACTTTCGGTTGAAATAGAAGCGTTCTACTAAAATTTCAAAACAACATTGAATAGTCAGTGCGTCTGGAAAACAACCTAGCACATTGGAGCATCAGCTTAGTGCATAAGAGTCAAACAATAGCGCATAAAGTTTACAAGTTAGCACATAGCAGACCCATATTAACGCATAACTTTTCAAGCCAGACAAAAAACACATTTTAGCAGTCGAAACATTTAGCGCATGGCTGGGGGCAGCTTAGTGCGTGTGGTCTTTTATTTACTGCGTGAAGAAATTTCGTTAGCGCATCTTGTCTCTATTTTAGTGCGTGACCAAACCTAGAAAAACAGGAGGCAAAATAGGGAAGAATTTTGAAAACATAGAAAACATTTTTGGAAACCTCTTTTCATCAGCATCATTTTTCGTCAAAACAGAGTATCAACAACAGAGCTTTAAAAACTACTTCTTGAGCCAAATTTGTGTCAAACAAAAGTTGTAAAAATCCAAAACTGGTTATGTGATAAAACATATCTATCCTATCAAAATCAGGAAAAATCATCACAAGTGACAAAAGGGTCCTTTATCATCTCACGAATTTTATCTCAAAAACACTTGTTTAAGACCTCAGGTTGTCAAATCAAGTTTCTATATCGGGAGACTTTATCCATATCATTTGACACGCTTTGTCATGAACGACCATCTAAACCTTCACTTTGATAAAGTAAAACTTGAGTTTTCAAAGCAAGATCAACTGAATCCAAAACAATTCAAAGGAAACCATTGATCACTTATGCATGACTAATCCCCATATTTTGAGAAGAAAGAATATTTATCATAACACCACGTTGAAGAAACAACAACCAAGTTTTTCAAAATTTATCAAAAGAAACAAATTTTTATACATAAATCGTCAACTCTTCAAATCTCATTGAACATTCCTTCATAACGTCAAACTTTATTTCCAAAACAAATCCAATGAATTTGATAAAGAGCATTTAAAGAGTAGAGCATATTGTCAAAAATCCGCATTTAATTAAATCATAAACTATGGAGGAAAGATCAATCCAGCATTCTTGCCCGACGAGTGCATCACTTACAACACACCCCGACTTGAACCACCAACTCCTGAACAACATATCGAAGAGGATTTTGTCCCCTTCGTCACAGAAAGTTTCTACTAAAATGCTTGTTACTCGCTCTCAACAAAACAAACAAAGCGAGGCACAAGCAGAATCGAGTATGAATCGAAGGTTATCAAATCCTTTTGAAGGTCCACACCTAGAGGATACTGAAATTTCTGAAGAACTTCTTCAAGAATGCCAATAAAGTGCTTCATTCCAAAAACTTGTAGAAAGACTCATGGAAAATGACAAGGAAAAATACTTGCTCATGCTCACAAGCAAAGGAGTCAAACTCCCCGAAGACTTTGATGCAGATGTGTTTAGAACAAGACCTCAACATTACGAATATCAAGAATGACAATGAGAAGGGGAAGCATGCGACCTTGAACAAGATATCCCCGAGCAAAACATACTGGAACAACATACACCAAGACAAAACATCCCCGGGCAAAACATACCGTTCCATACATCGTTTCAACCCAGGATCAATACAAGGGAAGAGCTCTTCCCTTAGCAAAACAATATGCCTTTGGTTTCCCTTACTCAACAAATGCAAATGTTACAAAGACAAATGCAAGACATGCAACAAGGGACGATGGTGCGGTACTCAATAAATGAAATCTATCCTTATCCCTTTTGATAGAAGATTGCACATGATCCCTTTTCCTCCAAACTCAGATGTACCTAAATTTGACAAGTATGATGGAAAAAGTGATCCCCATGATCATGTCAGAGAATTTTGTACCATAAGTCTTGAATTTGCTCACGATGACACCTATCTGATGAGGTTATTCCCAAGAAGCTTGGGAGGACAAATAATGGAATGGTTATCCAAAATTACACCTCCTATCAGATCATTTGATTAATTGGTCAACAAGTTCATAACACAATATTCCTATAACATTCAACATGCTATAACCATGCTAGACGTCTGCAACACCAAACAAAAAAACAATGAAACATTTATGATATTCCTTCAACGTTGGCGATGTATGGTTTCACGATATCCTAGAGACATTCCTGAAAAAGAGAAAATGAAAATTTTCATCAACAACTTGAATGGTGAGATGAGTTATAGGCTCAAACTCCAATGCATACCGGCTTTCACTAAATTGATTGAAAATGACATTCAAGTAGAAGACGCATGTGTCAAAAAGGGAACGCTCAAATTCTTCAAAGAAGGAACAAATTCATCAAACTACAATAACCAAAACAACAACAACTTAGACAAGTCTAGATTCTGGACTCGAAACAAAAACGAAGGCAGCAATGATTCACATGATCCAAAATCTAAGCAACCAGTGCTCGCATTATCTGGAAATCCTCAAGCTACAAAAATTCCTAAAGGTACTAACCTAGAAACTAATACATACACACCAAATACCAATCAAGGTCAACCTAACGCAAACAACACCAACGATACTCACAACAAAACCATGAATCAAGGACCTAATAACAATTCACGAGACGACACCAACAATTTCCAAAAACGTGTCTTTACACCACAAGGACAATCACTAGAGTCAGCATTCAGAGAACTCCTGGCAAACAAGATTATCTCTTTGCCTGCAATCAGCAACTATGAACCCCAAATCAAACCACCTTGGTGGAATGACTCACACTTTTATGATTTTCATCGCAAAAAAGGTCATCGGATAAATGATTGCATGAGATTGAAAACCATTGTTCAGGACATGATTGATCAAGGTGATTTAACGGTGGATGGTCTCAAAACAAATGGTGACCATAGAGCCTTTAAAAATCCTCTTCCAAACTACAACAAAGATGGAGCTTCAACCTCAAATGATACACGTGGATCTCGTATCAACCACATCTACAATAACACCGTCAATCACATATCAGCTAAAGATAATCATGTGAATGTCATCACAATCCGAGACCAGCATGATCATGAATCTGTCAATGTAACAACCATAGCTCAGAAATATGTCTTGAAGGGACATACATTGCGTACAACCACTACACCAAAAATCCAATATGATTTAGTTAGCCAACTACACAAAACTCCTGCTCAAATATCTATACTAGAATTGCTGAAACTGTCGTGAAAACACAAAGACATATTGGAACAAGCACTATTGGAAACCAATGTACCTCAAGATCTGGATGCAGACAAATTTCAAGCCATGGTCACTCATATGACAAGGCCTCATAATCTCACCTTCTCAGAGCATGATAATACTTCCTTAAGTCATCTGCATAACACTCCCCTCCAAATTGAAGTCATCATTTATAAACACTGAGTAAAAAGAGTATTGATAGATGGAGGAGCTAGATTTAATATATGTACCTTAAAACTTATCCATGCATTAAGCTTCTCAAAGGAGTCTATTGATCCACATAAAAAGATTACCATAAAGGCATATGATGATGAGGAAAGGTCATCTAAAGGAACTGTGATGTTACCCATACAAGTTGGACCAGTGCAAAAGGATACTATGTGTCAGGTCTTAGACATAGACCTCACCTACGATATTTTATTAGGTCGGCCTTGGTACATGAAATGCAAGTAGTGCCTTCTATGTATCACCAGTGTGTCAAATTTCCCTATAACAGACAAGAGGTCTCTATATCTGCTAACCACAATCCATTTCAACATTGTAATGCAATGGAAATAGCCCAGGACAGTTTGGTTCCCCATAATAGGGAAAAACAGAAAACCTCAACAACAAATCTACAGAAGGCAAAGCCTGAATCATTACTTGGAGATTTCAAGTAGAAAATGCAAATCAAAGAACAAGGTATGGGAGAATACTCTTTAGAACCCATGTGTTTGGCCAGCTTACCAACATCATCCAGATCTCATGGATTACCCACAACATCAACACATCAGGTAACTCAGCCCATCACCAAATTTGATGGTACCTTCATCCAACTAGGCACTCTAGCACATGAATCAAAAGAAAAGGACATTCTTAGCTGGTTATACAAAGATGAGGAAGAAGATAACAAAGCAGCTGCTCTGGATATAGTTCTACCAACACACCTATATGGAAAGGGCTACTTAAACATGCAACAAATAGGATATGATGGTAAAGGACCTATTGGAAAACACAAAGAAGGAGTCACTAAACCCATAGACCTTCCTTCACAGCTCAGTAGAGACAAAACAGGATTGGGTTGTAAAGTCACTTTCCTATTAAGAAAGATTCCGCACATAACTCCAAAACCTCAATGGAAAGCAAAGAAGAAGTACAAAGAAGAATCCTAGCAGAAAGTACTATTTGAGTCAGCAGAAACAATCCGTAAGGCACGTGAACATCAAGAATAGAAGCAACATTAGGAAAAGCTCCTCATTCATATGAAGGCCATATCTACAACAGTAGCTCATATTCAAACAACAATGTCTCAAAAACAAATAGAATCATCTGCTAATACCATTATTCCTCCCCAAGGAGGCACAATTTATGAACAAATACAAAAAGTAGAAGTAGGATCTGACACAGAATCAGCAAAAACTATCAAACTAGAATCCATCATCAAAGATCTATTTTCACCATACAACATACCTATTTACAGCACTAATAAAATCTGGGATGATAACTCAGAGACTGATTACAATGAATATGAATGGGGTAGCTACTCAAACACTACTGGAGATATCACTAACAATATTGGCTCATATCCCTTTCTCAAGAAGAGCATAACGCAGAGGATAGACTACCTGAATTTGGACCGCAGGATATCTATGATGCCAAGGAAAGTGAACAGAAACATTATGAACAAGTCTATACAGAAGATGATACCATCTAAGACCTTGATGAAATCCTTGACTTCTTTAAGACCAAAACCAATCATGATGAAACCTCTATCTTGACACTTACAGTAGCAGAACTTGATCCACCAAATGATTCCTTACCGCTTGTCTTTCCCGATCTCATTGACTGGGACGAACCCGAAATACATGATATACCAATTTTCCTAGATGATGAATCTATTATCCACTACCTATGTACCGTTAACCTGGAAACAGGCTCTACCAGTGAACGAAGTAACGATGTTTGCAAAACAGGGAGTGCCAAGTCTCTTAGTCGCAAAAATGAACCAAATAAAAGATCTGATGTTGAAAACTAGTCAATGGTAGCGCTCGATTACAAAAAAGTAAAAATAAAGGACACATCTGAGGGAGAAGACCTTTTAAGGTACCTAAGGATGGGAGACTTGACACTCTTCCTAAACATTTTTATGAACGATCACCCATATTGATTGAGCCCACTCAATCAATCAACATTGGTACCACAGAAGTAGCTAAAAACATACACTTGGTAGAATCTCTGACAAGGGAGGAAAGATCAGCATTTCTCATCTTTTTTAAAGAAAAGCAAATTAAATTTGCTTGGTCATATGCAGATATGCCCGGAATTGATCCACACTTGATCATGTATCACTTGTCCATCTCTCCAGGAGTTAAGTTAGTCAAGCAAAAACTACGAAAGATGAATCCACAGGTGGCACTCATGGTCAAGGCTGAACTAAAAAAACTATTAGATGTCAGATTCATTCGACCCATAGACTATGTAGAATGGATTTCCAACATAGTACCCATATCAAAAGCAGACGACAGTATCAGGATCTGCGCTGATTTCAGAGATGTCAACAAAGCCTGTCTAAAAGATGACTTTTCTCTGCCCAGTATCGACATAATTGTAGACCTCACAGCGGGCCATGCAATGCTCTCACTAATGGATGGTTTTTCAGCCTATAATCAAATAAAAATAGCCCCAGAGGATCAAGATAAAATAGCATTTACCTGTCCTTGGGGAACGTATTGTTGGATGTTATGCCTTTTGGCTTAAAGAATGCAGGGGCTACTTATCAATGAGCAATGACAACAATCTTCCATGACATGATGCATACCTTCATGGAAGACTATGTGGATGATTTACTAGCTAAATCCTTCACCAGAGTAGAACACCTCAGCATCTTGACAAAGATCTTTGATCGATTAGTGAAATTCCAAGTCAGGATCAACCCTAAGAAGTGTGTCTTCGGGGTTACATTAGGCAAGTTACTGGGCTACATTGTCTCAGCTAAAGGTATTGAAGTGGATGCAGCAAAGGTACAAGCCATTATGGAGATGCCACCACCAAAGAATATCAGTCAGCTCAGATCTATACAAGGATGACTCCAATCAATCGGGCGATTCATTGCTCAACTAGCTGATAAAAGTCTACCATTCAATCATTTGCTCCATAAGAATGTACCTTTCAGATGGGAAGCCAAGTGTGCAGAATCTTTTTATCAAATCAAATAGTATCTAATGAACCCACTAGTTCTAGTACCATCGATAGCAGGAAAGCCCCTTATTCTATACATTTCAACAATAGATATATCACTGGGGGCACTGTTGGCATAAGAAGATCAACAAGGAAAGGAATGAGCCATATACTACATCACCAGGACATTGAATGGCTATGAACTCAACTATACATTCATTGAGAAGGCTTGTCTAACAGTAGTCTTCGCATCTCAAAAGTTCTGACATTATATGCTAGGACACACAATTAAGCTAGTGGCAAAAATTGATCCTCTCAAATATCTACTCAGCAAGGCAGCTCTTACCGGCTAGTTGGCTAAATGGGTCATGATTCTTAGTGAATTTGACATCCACTACATAGAACAAAGAGCTATCAAAGGACAGGCAATTGCAGATCAACTAGCTGAAGCACCGTGACCAGGAAAACAAACTATGGAGATTGAATTTCCGGACAGGGACATTCTTGCTATTTCTACCATACAATGGACCCTATACTTTGATGGATCCTACACCCAACATGGTTCAGGTGCTGGCATTCTCTTCATCACTCCTAAAGGACACACTATACCAAGATCATATCGGCTTATGTTCCCATGCACAAATAATGTGGCTGAATATGAGGCATTGGTTATAGGCATCAAAATGGCCCTAGAATGGAAAATCACAGAGTTAATGGTCTATGGAGATTCACAACTAGTCGTCAATCAAATCAACAACAACTATTAGACAAAGGATGACAAGCTACTACCCTACAAGCAAATGGTGGATGACTTAAAACAATATTTTGTACATATCACCTTTGAGCAAATAACAAGGTTGAACAACAAAGTAGTCGATGCCATGGCTACTATCGCTTCATTACTACAAATTCTAGAGCAACAAAGTCGTTACGAGTTTCTAGTAGAGCAACTGTTCTCCCCAGCCTATGACCACTCTGAATCCCATGTTGTCTATGCCTTAACTGGTTCAGATTCCCCTTTATATGGACCCATATATGATTATCTAAAAAACAACATCCTACCCATTGACCAATTTCGTAACCAAAAACATAATTTTATTCGACAAGCTGCCCGATATACCTTACCACTGATACTTTGTACCATCGAGGTCTAGATGGTACTCTTCTTTGTTGCCTTGATCGTAATGAATCTGATTCTACTTTACACGAGCTTCACGAAGATATTTGTGGCACACATTCAAGTGGGACTACTCTTGCTAAAAAGCTTCTAAGGATGGGATACTACTAGCTTACAATGGAAAAAGATTCTTATCACTTCGCCAAGAAGTGTCCTAAGTGCGAGATCCATGGCAATCTGATACATGCACCAGCATAAGAACTGCAGCCATTTACAATATCCTGGCCCTTTTGTCAGTGGGGACTAGACTTGGTCGGCAAAATTCATCCTTCATCTTCAAATTGACACAAGTTCATTATAATTTCAACAAAATAATTTACCAAGTGGATAGAAGCAGTCCCCATGACCACAGTAACTGGAAAACAAATTGTGTCTTTTATCCTGAACTATTTGATCTACAGATATGGTATTCCAAGATCCATCATCACCGATAATGGATGACCGTTCAAAAACCAAGATGTCCGAGAACTATGTGAACAATTCAAAATACAACATCGGTTCTCTATGCCATACTACCCCCAGGGGAATGGTCAAGCAGAAGCATCTAACAAAACAATACTGAAAATCCTCAAGAAAACAGTAAATGATGCAGGCAAAAATTGGCATGTAGAACTCAATCTAGCACTTTGGGCATACAGAACTAGCATCCATACACCTACAGGAGCAACACCTTTCTCATTGGTCTATAGATTAGAAGCTATTTTACCACTAGAGGTAGAAATTCCATCTCTCAGAGTCTCTCTAAAAGGCTTAATTCCAGATGAAGAGTATCGAGTCAACCGACTACAAGAACTGGAACTATTAGATGAAAGACGTCAGCATGCTTACACTCATCTCAAAGTATATCAACAATGCATGTGCAGAAGCTACAATCACAAGGTCATCCCTCACAACTTCAAAGTTGGTGACCTAGTCCTCAAAGAAAATCTAAGAAATCAGCAAGATCGAGAAAAGAAAGGGAAATTTGAACCTAAATGGTTGGGTCCCTATGTCATCATATCAATCTATAGATCAGGTGCTTATCAACTTACAAGTTCAAAGGAGATGTACTCAATGAACCAACTAACAACATTCATTTGAAGAAATACTACACTTGAGTAGACGAAAAAAGTCAAAAACAAAAAAAATCAAAAAATCAAGAAAAAGAAAATAAAAAGGTACAATAAAAGCAACTGGTGAAAACTTGGTAATAGGCGCCATTGTAAGAGGACAACTCCTTTATCTATATCTATATCCCTGTAGTAGAGCACTACTGCCCATCACCCAACACTTAGCAAACATCCATTCAGGACATACTTAGTGTAGTCACTATCCTGGTTTATCCATGTATCCTCTCGCCACATCTCACCATGGATTGGTAATCACTGTGTATATCCACATCATGAGACACGCTTAGCTAGGGGCAATAATCATCAAAACTTGCAGTATGTTCAAAACATCAAGACTATTTGCAAAACTCAGAAACACCACATCCGGCAACCAAAAACTTACTTCATCACAGAACAAAACATTGAATTGCTAAAACAGGAATCACAAAAACACTACAATGGATGATTTTCTAAAGTACTAAATGTTGCATTATTGCATAAGGTCTTGACTATTTTTGTATTTGAACCTTTTAAATTATTGGATTCTCTACATTTTCTTAAATGCTTCCGAGCTAGAGATCATCAGGAAACTCCAATATTTTCTTAGTTTTCTGTCTATGAGGCGATCACTTGTACTATGTAAATACTTGTCTCAAGATGTGATACAACGAATATCACTAAAGACATGATTCCACTTTACGCATACAAATGGTTTAATCTTGTCTGTTTATATGCAATCCGCACTCAGGTCGTCCTGGTTCCATTATACCTTGATGGTTGTGCTATCTTGCAAAATCAAACATCATCTAAATTTTTCTCAGGTCATTATGGTTCAATTATACCATTATGCTTGTATAAATTTTCAACATATCCGAAACAAATCAATGCTCAATGATGATACCTATATCGAAAGAAAAATAACATATGGTTATATCAGGATGACAAATGCAGAATGAGGATGCTTAAAAAACAAGTAGTTGCGTATCATTTTACAAGTAGCTGCATAACATTTTACAAGTAGTTGCATATCATTTTACATATCAAATCATACATCTTATTTTCATGATACATCTCATAGTATATCAAAATCATAAATCTCATTTTCAGGATACATCTCACAACATATCAAATCATACATCTCATTTTCAAGATACATCTCACAGCATATCAAATCATACATCTCATTTTCAAGATACATCTCACATCATACATTTACATCATGCATCATATCATATATCTAAGCATTGCATCACCATAAAGTAAAGTAAAAACATATAGAACATGCATCCATAACACATCACATGATCAAAGAAAATAGTGTCATATATATATCAAAAAATGATCAAAATATACAAAATCTGTCATGTCTGTGCCTTGTACAAAACAATGATCCAAACTACAATAGAGACATCATCTCTCAAGTATAACTATCTCCTAAGGGGGATGGTCTCGCCGCTGATGTCCCAACTCCTGGATCTCCAGGAGGATCCTATCTCGAAGGCCCCGTCACTCCTCTGCTCTCTGACTATGACCCAGTCTCTTGAGATCAACTCGATCTCGACTACATGAAGCTTTGCACTCTATGCTCCCTGGGCACTGCATCCTCATAGTGGCATCGATAGTACTCCACCTCCCTCACTCTCAAGGACAACTCTCTCATAATGTCCCTCATCGGACCACTTGTTGCTGCTCTCTGCACACTCCCTACCAGCTCCTCCGCTCGACCTCGCCACTCTATCTCTGTATCGTGCTCTAGGGTCAGCTAGGTAATCTGACGCTGCTGCATCAATAGCTATGCCTATAGTTGCTATATTGTCAACTATAGGGTCCTGATCTGGGCATCCTCCACATGCGTCAGAATCTAGACCTGTAGGGGCACATGTGAAGGGGTACCCCCTATCCCTCTGCCTATCCTCGGTGCTGGTGGAGGTAACTCATCAATCCTCCTCCTTCGCGCTGGCCGTCTCCACTCATCAGTCCCTCCCACCGCTGCTATCACCTCTCCCACTCTCCCCTCCTCCCTTGCTCCAATCGCTAACTCTCCTCTCCCTCTGTCCATCATAGCTCATCAAACTGCTCTCTCCACTCACACTCCCCCATCTCTATCTCTATCTCCTCTCCTCCCCCGATATCCTCTTCCTCATCGTCCTCCTCCACCTCCATCATCTCCCTCATCACCATCTCCCCCTACCTCATCCTTGTCATCATCAAAGGTAAGCCGCATCTCCTCAGGATCTGATATCCTGGCCACAACACGAGCTGCAAACAACCCAGTGAACTCATGTGTCATCCCAGCATATAGTATCTCGGGAGCATAGTCCCATATCTGGCTCGCTAAGCTGGAGAACTCCTCTACAGCCGCTCCACTATCAATAGTAGGGCCCCAATCCAGTATATCCTACCTCCGGCATGCATATAAGCAGGTCCCCTGTGGTATCCCCTACTGCCGACCATACTGCTGCAAAACTCTTCCTGTAGTCACATAAATCTGTCCATTTTAATTAAATGAATATTTAATTAATTCATCCCCAAACATTCTTCTATTAATTAAAATAAATTATTCAATTTATTTTAATTAATTCATTAAATCAAATTCCCATCAATTAAATAAATAAAATCAATTTATTTAATTAAATCCCCCTTTTCCTCTTTTAAATAAATTAACATTTATTTAAATCATTTTAAAACCCCCCCCACTTGCATTTTCCTACAAATGCAACTTGCACACATTTATTGAAATAAATGAATTTTTATTTTTATAAAATCCTATTTTCCCTCACCCACCAAATCCACTTGCAAAATCTAATCCCCTTCTAGATTCTTCTAACCCCTTCCTGATTAGCCTAATCCATCCCCTAATTATTGTCACATTCCTAAGCAAAATGGAGTCACTTCTCAAAGACTCCAAAGTCTTTGAAAAGCATTTAATGCTTTGTGTGTTCAACAAATTAACCTCCAAAGTCTTCCAAGACCACTAATGGCTCTTACATGACCATTTATGGCTCTTACATAACCATTTATGGTTATTTCAATCTTGTCTCCCCAAACATTTATTGTTTGACCATATTCATCCATTTCACATTTGCACAAGATTTTATCCATTGGATAAAAGCTTTATTCTTTGAATAAAGAGTTTATTCATTCAACCAACCTTGACTCAAAATCCCAGAGTCATGTCAGGCATTTAATGCTTATTCCCTCTCCTCTCAACCTATCTCACATTGACACTTGTCATCTTGGGATTGGGTTGAAAGCCCTCACATGGATTTGAAATCATTCAATCCTGACCCTTGTTGAGATTACTCAATCTCAACCATCCATTGCTCCATTTTTCCTATAAATAGAGCTCATTCCTTCATAATCCAGATCCTGAAAACTTGTAAGCATTTAGACTATAGCCATTTTAGAGAGCATTTAGCAATAGCATAACTAAATCTTGTCTTTTTAGTTAAAATCAATCATTTTAGCATTAAAAATAGCTTTTTCATTTCATGTTTGGAGCTATTCTACAATCTCAATCCTCCATAAGCATCCATAGTGCAAAAAGCTGCTGAGAGCTACACTATTTTGGAACTTGGAGAGGAGAGGAACAAGGGAGAAGGAGCTAATCTCATGCTAAGAGATAGTTGGAGATATCTCATTGTCTTACTTCTTTAGTTAGATTCATTAGCATGTGTTTTTAGTATCTCTCTTGGAATGCCTTCATAGGTTTTAGTTTTTGATTGACTAACTCTAACATCTTGTGTGTTTTGTGTTGTTTGATCTTAGACTAACCTTGTGCCATTTAGGAGGGCATCATTTGGTGAACCCGACGTGAATCGAACACGCAACCTTCTGATCTGAAATTTTTTTGAAATTAACATTTTTCTTGTTGAAATTGCCACACAGGTCGCGCTTCGGCGCTATTGAACGCGTTTTAGCGCTATTGAAAAATTTCTTTTAGCGCTATTGACCCTAAAGTAGCGCTATTGAAAATGTTTCAGCGCTATTAACAACATTCCAGCGCTATTGTCACCGTTTCAGCGCTATTGACTCCATTCGAGCGCTTTTGTATTCTCGGGATTTTCTTTTATTTAAGCGCTACTGTGTAAATTAGCGCTTCTGCTCACGCAGACTAGCGCTTTCGTATTAATTAGCGCTTCTGTAAAAAACACAGAATAGCGCTATTGCGACAGAGTGTCGCCCAAAGGGACTTGTAACCGAAAAAAAAAATTCAAAAATTAGGCTTGTGGAAGCCCCCCTTTGAGCATCGATTTTATTAACTTGTTTCTTTTCTTTGTGCAGGTTAAAACAACACAACAAAAATCACAAAAAAAAAAAAAAAAAAATAAAAAAAAATTTCATTTAGTGCTTAAAAAGAACTTAAAAACACAAAAAAGAGTTTTTCATTGTTTTCTAGTTAGGCCTCATTTTTATTTGGTGCTTAAAATCAACAAAACAAACTTTCTTTCTTGCATCAATTGGGACTTAAAAATCACAATCCACACTTCAAAATTTTGGTGCAGTAAAAAGAACAATCCACTTGTCTTCATTTTTGGCAAAAACAAATTTTCCTTCATGCAATCGTGTTTTTCATTAAGTTGACCAGGACTTTCAACTTCTAGATTACAAAAACATATTGCTTTGAAGTTAAAAAGAACACCATGGCTGTTGGAGCAACATCTCCAAATAGTTAGATCACATTTGCAAATGCTGGATTAAAAGGAACAAGTGTTTTACGTGTTTGGCACGCTTGTGCACAAAAGTCAGTCGAGTGGACCTACTTCTAACACACACTATCCTCTCCCTTGGCTTTCGTGGTCCTAGGTGCAAGAGAAAAGTGTTAGTAACACTCAAATTTTATCTTTTTAAGAGAGGTCTGCCAAGGGATCGATACTCTTGGGAACGACCTCGAGCGGTAAATCCTTCGAGCCGCTATAGAAATCAGGTGAGAGCGAAAGCTGTAGCCTTGGGTATAGCTGTTCCTACAGTGTAACTGGCCGAAAGGACAAATGGGCCCCACCACCAGTTACAAGGCTCTTAAGTGAGTCACTGCAGAATGAACTTATGTCCAAAGCCATCGAACATGACTAAACACTTTTAAGTAGTAGCCCACCTGTTCTATTGATTGAGAATATTTGAGGTATAATTTAGTGCAAGAGCATAGAAGGTTTTGCTCCCAAGATACTCACCATACATATTTCCTTGAGTAGAAACATAGCTTTTTGAAAAGTCACTTGTGGCTTGATAAAAGTGGTGACTCCCCCATCATAGGGATCATCTATTTGTTATGCTCGTGCAAGACTTAGTATATCACATCCTTACCTGCCACGACGGGATTCATAAGGTATGTAGTACCAAAGTCGAAGAAATATCAAGATGTGGGCTAAATTTATCACAACTGGCCATTTGACCATAGGGATAAAGAGTGTTTGAAGTGTGTTCATTTTACAGACCTAGAGCAAATTGAGCCGACTTCAGGCTTTGGAATTATACCTTAAAATAAATCAAAAGGAAGGGTCAAAAACAAGTCCAAGGATTGGGTTGATCTAGACCCATACTCATTTGTACCTTTTGAGGCAACATTCTTGTGTTTGTGTGCTTGCTTTGTTTTCTTGTCAAAGAAAAATCAGAAAATCAATCCCAAAAACAAACTATTCATCCAACATCTGTCAACACAACCAAAAATACCAAAAACAAAGTGCAAACAAACAAAGAGTCAAAAATTTATGACCATTCTTCACATCTTGCGAAAGAAGAAGTGTCATCAGAGTATCACCTTGAAAAGGAGACCACTAAGCTCAAAGGCTTTAATCAAAAGGAGGAAATTCTTCTATATCAATCGACAAATCTTTGTCTCACATAGAGTCTTTCTACATCGCATGCGTCTATACCTTCAAGGTAAAACAAACGAATTTGATTCTGAATCATTAAACCGCAGAGCTTTTATGCAATATAGAGCTCTGAGTTATCACAAAAATTAAAGAGGAAAGATTAATCCCAACTTCTTCCCAAACATCTGTATCACCTACAACACAGCTCAAGAAGTGCCACCAATGCCTGAAAGGGAAGAAACAGAGTTTGTCCCATTTGTGACACAAAGTTTTTATTGAAAGTTGACAACATTTTCATCCATCATCCCACTCATACATCATCACTTCATCATCAATTCATCCCAAAACTCTCAAAACCTTCAGAGGTTCTTGTCCCAAGATCCCTTTTTAGATATTGCTTGAAATCAAAACACATCACTTTTAGATTGTTTCTACATCTAGGATAAGCTCATCCTAAGAGACACATCTACGCAGGTTAAAACTAGTTCATGAGTGAATCCTCTCATTGCTAGGTAGTCAAAATCTGTAACACATCTCAGATTTCTCTACACCTTATCACATCCAAACTTATCAAAACAAACAAGCAATTCAAAAAAAGAATTCTGGTTACATTTACCTTTAGAGTGCTAGAGATCTACAAATCACCAATCATCAATCTTTCATCAATAACTCATCATCATCTTCAATCAACTTCAAAACAAACTTGCAAACAAAATGGCTCAAACCCGATCATGATCAAGGCAACGAGAAATGGAAATTGAGGAAGAAGAGGACAACCTCAATGAATTTCAAGAAGCACTTGGAGGAACTGGGAATGATGAAAACCCAAGTACGCCCACTCCTTCAACAATCGAAAGGGTTCAGCATAACCCTCATTTTAACAGATTATTTGATGAAATACTAAGGAGCAATGCGGATGCTCACTTTTTACGACTTGCTCAAGAAGGAGCCAAACTCCCCTCTGACTTTGATCTTGCCCAATTGAGACAAGCATCAGAAAGACAAAGTCGCCATGAGGAGGAAAGGCGTAGAGATCACATCAGATATAACATCCCTCGAGGTAACCCACCACCTCCTCCTCCAAATGAAATGGAGATGTTGCGGCAACAAGTTGAGAATCTCGCCCAACAACTTCATAGTGGTGTTAAAACCAATCAATTTTCACTTAACGACATCTGTCCCTATCCGTTTGATAGGAATCTTTATATGCCACCCTTTCCACGCGGGTTCGAAACACCAAAATTCGAAAAATATAGAGGAAAGGGAGATCCCCGCGATCATGTCCGAGAATTTCATTCCGCTTGTCTCGAAGTCGCATATGAAGACACATACTTAATGCGCCTTTTTCCCCAAAGCTTGGGAGGAACAACCACATCATGGTTTTCCCGACTACTAGGTGGCATAAGAACATTTGAGGAACTCATCCAGAAGTTCCTATCTCATTACTCTTATAATATTGAACGCGACATCACCATGGCTGATCTATGTAACACCAAACAAAAACCAGGTGAATTATTCTCAGTATTCCTGCAACGATGGCGCCAAATGTCTAGCAGACGTTCTCTTCAGTTACCTGAACGAGAACTAGTGGAAATTTTCATTTCCAACTTAAACGAAGAAATGGAATTTCACCTGGATGTCAAAGACACCGATTCTTTTAACGATATGATCACCAAGGGTATAAAATGTGAGCGGGCACTCATCAAAAAGGGACTCATCAAAATCTTTAATGAACCCAAAGATGGTCCTCGCCCACGCTTCAATAGCGATAAACCGAACTTCTGGAACAAGAATAAGAATATCGTCAATGATGGGGTTGTGGATGCTCGGACTGTCCAAAATGCACAACCTGTGGTTCGGTTTGCAGGACAAAATCCTCCACCTCAAAATAACACAAATGTCCTTCCTAATCAAGGTCGCATCACATCTCATGATGAACCAAGACCTCGTCCACAAAAACAAAAACGCACATACACTCCCTTAGGGGAACCCATTGAAACAGTGATGCGACAACTCATTTCTCAGAATTTGATCACTTTACCTAAGTTATCAAATTATGAACCCCAAGTCAAACCAGCATGGTGGAGAGATACTGAACATTGTGAATTCCATCAAGGAAGAGGACACAAGACAAGTAATTGTCATCGATTGAAAGATCTCATTCAGGATCTTATTGACCGAGGAGAAATTGAGATTGAAGGACATGATCCGAAAACGACCAATAATGATCATCAGATGTTCAAAAATCCACTTCCATCACAAGATCAAAGGGGTCCTTCCACGTCCAGACGAGGTCCTGATACCACTGATTATATGCAAGCTGCGTATAACTACACTGTCAATCACCTGTATGATGCCAGTGAACAAATTGCAACTATCACCTTCAAAAATCCCACCTCAAATTGCAATGTTGTTACACGTCGCGGCAAGGTCACCATCAAGGCAGCTCCACAAGGCACCACCTCCATCCCAAAGCAGTACAATCTTGTGGAACAATTAGATAAAACGCCTGCGCTCATTTCCATTTTAGAGCTATTACGCCTATCACCATCTCATAAAACAATCTTGGATCAAGCACTCCAAGAGGCGTCAGTCCCTGCAAACCTGAATACAGACCAATTTCAAGCCATGGTTGGAAGTCTAAAGTCATCACCTTGTCTCACTTTTTCTGAAAGTGATAACTCTTCCTTCCAGCAACCTCATAACGCCTCACTCCACATTGAAGGCTTTGTCAACCAACACAGGATCAAGCGAGTCTTGATTGATAATGGAGCAGGCCTAAACATTTGTACACTACAGTTGGTCACAGCATTGGGCTATGCAGTCGAATCAGTGGATCCTCGCAAGAAGATCACCATCAAGGCCTATGATGATGCAGAGCGTTCATCCAAAGGAGTCGTGGTCCTACCAATCCGAGTGGGCCCCGTGGTAAAGCACATAATTTGTCAGGTTCTGGACCCTCCTCTGCCATATAATCTATTATTAGGGAGACCTTGGATACATGCCATGCAAGCTGTGCCATCTACCTACCATCAATGTATCAAGTTCCCACATAACGGTGTAGAGATCACAATCCTAGGCGATGCAAATCCCTTTGCATTTTGCCATAATATTAGCCATCAACCAGAGATTACTGTTCCTAATAATAGGGAAGCCATTTCCTCCACATCATATGTAAATCCCACCTCTCTTGCCAGTTCGAACACCCCCATACCCAAGCAAGAAAAGCTTAAGATGAAAGTCGCAGAGGAAGGTCCCGGGGAATATAACTTAAGTCAACTCTTTTGTGTGGGACAAATGCCCACTTCTCCTAGAACACATGGTAAACCACAGCAGTTGCTCCAGCAACCACTAATCACGCCAGCATGTGCCTTAACGCCTTTCATCCTTGGAAAGAGTCAAGAGGAAGAAACACAAGATGAGGACCTAGCGGACTGGATCTATAAAGATCCCATCACCACTGACAAACCGCAAGTTACACTTCCTATGGAACAATATGGCAAAGGCCTCCTCATTATGCAAAGAATGGGATATGATGGTCAGAGTGCTTTGGGATACTGCAAACAAGGACGACATGAACCTCTACTACCAGAATTCAAGCCCAAAGGTAATACAGGCCTTGGCTTTGAAAAAGAGATCCTTCCTAAACTCAGATTCAAAGGAAAACCCAGCAAACCATTTTGCCCACCTACTGCAAAGAGGATACCTTTCATAATCAAAGCACCATCAAGAACTATCCCCACTGCCCCATCGAGGCTCACAAACCCACCACAACCATCTACAATGCCAATCATCCCACCAAACGAACCAGTAATCCCATCAATAACACCAATAGCAGCAGCAACTGTATCAGAACCCGTTGCAACATCTATGGCGCCAGTAATTCCAGCAGAAGCCACTGAGTCACCATTACCAATACTTCCAGTAACAAATCCTTTAAACCCCATCACAGTTCCTGCAGCACCGATCACCACAAAGATACATAAACCAATCACACCTGCCGTGTTCAACTCCAAAGACATCCCAGTATGGTATAGCAATCGGATGCTGGAAAGTGATTCAGAGACCGACTCACATGAATGGGAATTTGATTCAGTGCAACTTAACACTTCAGATGAGGAAGACACATCACCACCTCCACCCCGCAAAGACATCCCTATTTATGGAGAAGCACAGATAAAGACCACTTGGGTACCTGAGCTGGAAACATCTTCCACAGACCCTACGTCTCATCCTACGCCTGATTCTGATAGGGAAAGTACCATCAACTACCTTCACCACACTGTCTTAACCCTCACTGATACATCTCCCGCACTTAACCTAATCGATGACGTAATGCCCATTGTCCACCCTAAACTCATTGAATGGAACCAACCAAATCCCCCATGTCTTGACCTCTTCCAAAACGATGAGGCTATCATTGACTTTTTGGAATTAAGGGATAATCTACCAAGCGGGGATCACAAAGCTGGATTCGCCATTGAACTTAATAGCGCAGCATACTTCGGGGCAGATGCCAAACCCTTCAGCTGCAAAAATATAACATTAAAACATGGATCTTCCAGTGAAAACCACACTGTGGCACTGTTTGATCCAACAAAAGTAAAAAGAAAGAGCGTATCCAATGGTGAAAACCTCTCAGAGGCACTTGAGGATGAAGGGTTTGACATTCTCCCTGCTAGTACACAATAGGAACGATCGACGATTCTCATTGAGGAGACTAAAGAATACAATGTAGGGACTCCTGAAAACCCTCATATCATACATCTGGCATCTCTTCTCACTCCAGAGGAACAGCCTCAATTTATAGAGTTCTTCGAACAGCGTCAGATCAACTTTGCATGGTCATATGCAGACATGCCTGGGCTTGACCCTGATTTAGTCATGCATCATCTCACAGTAGCAAAAGGAGCCAAACCTGTCAAGCAGAAGCTTCGTAAGATGCATCCCCAGATTGCAGTGCTAGTCAAAACAGAGCTCAAGAAACTCCTAGATGTTGGTTTCATTAGGCCAATTGATTATGCAGAATGGATCTCCAACATCGTGCCAGTTGGCAAACCAAAAGGGGGCATCCGCATTTGTACCGACTTCCGAGATCTAAATAAAGCTTGTCCTAAGGATGACTTCCCCCTACCAAATATCGACATCATAGTGGACCTGACAGCAGGACATGCCATGCTTTCACTCATGGATGGCTTTTCAGGATACAATCAGATAAAGATCGCACCAGAGGACCAACATAAGACAACCTTCACATGTCCATGGGGCACATACTGCTGGAATGTAATGCCTTTTGGTCTAAAGAATGTAGGAGCAACCTATCAAAGAGCAATGACCACCATCTTCCATGACATGATGCATACCATGATGGAAGACTATGTGGATGACTTACTAGCAAAATCACTTACTAGAGAAGGACATCTCCACATCTTAGATCAAATCTTTGATAGACTGGAACAATATCATGTTCGACTCAACCCAAAGAAATGTGTCTTCGGAGTGACCTCCGGGAAGCTTCTAGGATACATTGTCTCAAGCAAAGGTATTGAGGTCGATCCAGCAAAGGTTAAGGCAATCATAGACATGCCACCTCCAAAGAATATCAGTCAGCTAAGAACACTACAAGGACGGCTTCAATCTATCCGCAGATTCATTGCACAATTGGCTGATAAGTGTCACCCATTCACACACCTGCTACACAAGAACATCCGCTTTCAGTGGGATGCCCGATGCCAGCAAGCATTTCAGGCCCTTAAAGACTATCTCATGAATCCACCATTGTTGATGCCACCAGATCCCAGTAGACCATTATTGCTCTATATCTCAGCAACAAGTACAGCATTGGGTGTACTACTGGCACAACATAATGCAGAAGGTAAAGAGTGTGCTATTTACTACATCTCTCGCACACTGGTGGGCTATGAACTCAATTACACACCTATTGAGCGAGCTTGCCTAGCAGTAATCTTGGCAGCCACTAAACTGAGGCACTATCAGTTAACACACAAGGTGCAACTCATTGCAAAGATTGATCCACTCAAATATTTACTTAACAAAGCAGCATTGACAGGTCGCTTAGCTAAATGGGTAATGATTCTAAGTGAATTCGACATCTAGTATGTGGACCGTAAAGCTATCAAAGGGCAGGTCATTGCAGATCAATTGGCCGATGCACCTCTCATAGGTGATCATCCTCTCATTTCCAATTTTCCAGATGAAGAGATATTCATGATCACAGAAGCACAACCATGGAAACTATACTTTGATGGTTCATACACTAGGCACGGCTCGGGGGCAGGCATTCTTTTTATCACACCTCAAGGTGATAGCATCCCGAAGTCTTACAGGCTCACATTTCCATGCACAAACAACATAGCAGAGTATGAGGCCTTGATCACGGGACTCAGATTAGCCATACAATGGAAATTAAAAGAATTGCAAGTATATGGCGATTCCCAACTAGTCATTCGACAAGCAACAGATGAATATCAAACCAAGGATGATAAACTCATGCCATATAAGCAAATGATGGACACTCTAAAGACATCATTTACTACTATCACTTTTGAATAGATACCAAGAGATCAGAATCGAGCTGCTGACGCTATGGCTACTATCGCATCTCTCTTAGATCTTCCACAGAATTCAACACGCTACGAGTTCTTGGTAGAACAGCTTTGGATTCCCGCTTATGATATCCCTGAATCTGAAACGATATGTCGCCTTGTTGGCTCCGAATCCCCATGGTACGGTGAGTTCTACACCTATCTCCGTGATCACACCCTTCCTCCCGACCAATCAAATAACCAACGAAAAACCTTCATTCACCAAACTGCTCGATATACCATTATTGCCGAAACCCTATACCGACGTAGTCTTGATGGTACTCTCCTTCGATGTCTGGAACAAGATGAGATAACAAAGGCTTTGGAAGAGGTACATGAAGGAATTTGCGGGACTCACTCAAGCGGTCCATCACTAGCCAAGAAGATCATGCGAGCTGGATACTATTGGCCATCTATGAAAAAGGATTCCTACTACTTTGTCAGGAAGTGCAAAAAATGTCAAGTTCATGGCGACCTAATACATGCACCAGCACAGGAACTACAACCAATCACAACACCATGGCCTTTTTGTCAATGGGGCCTTGACCTTGTGGGTAAGATTCATCCATCTTCATCCAATGGCCATAAATTCATTATTACCGCCACCGAATATTTCACCAAGTGGATCGAAGCTGTTCCACTTACCCAAGTCACCGGCAAGCAGATCGCCTCATTCATCCTCAATTACATCATCTGCCGGTATGGTGTGCCCATGTCCATTGTCATAGATAACGGTCTTCCTTTCAAAAATCAGGATGTCCGTGAACTTTGTGAGAAATTTCATATCCAACACCGCTTTTCTACTCCCTATTACCCACAAGGCAATGGTCAGGCCGAAGCATCCAATAAAAACATATTGAGGATCCTAAAGAAGACAGTCAATGATGCCGGCCGTGATTGGCATGTTCAATTGAATCCAGCGCTATGGGCATATCAAACTAGCATTCGGACCCCTACAGGTGCAACTCCTTATTCATTGGTCTATGGTGAAGAAGCTATCTTACCTATTGAGGTCGAGATACCATCCTTACGAGTTTCATTGCACAATCTCATCGATGATGAAGCATACAGAGTATCCCGTCTTCAGGACTTAGAGTTACTTGATGAGAAACGACAAGCTGCATACAATCACCTCAAAGCCTATCAGCAGCGCATGAGTAGAAGCTACAATCACCGAGTTAGATCTCGTACATTTGAGGTAGGTGATCTCGTTCTTCGAGAAAATCCTCGCAACCAACCAAACAAAGAACATCAAGGCAAGTTTGAATCAAACTGGCTGGGCCCATATGTTGTCACTGCTGTATTCGGGTCCGGGGCATATCAGTTGGCTACATCAGAAGGAGAACCGCTTGCAGATCCAATCAATAGCATGCACCTCAAACGGTTTTATACCTAAGGTATACAGAGCATCAGGCTCCCCTACAGATCAAGAAAATATCAAAAACATTCAGAAAATGTCCTGAAGAAAATACAAAAACATTCAAAAAAGTAAAGAAAAATCATGCATCCAAACGGTGAACAACCACTCCGGTGGCACCTTGGGTAAGTACGATGGTGAAAACCTGGCAAACAGGCGCCACTCGTAAAGGCAATAGCTCCATTATCTTTCAGGCTCGTTGCGATCACATTCATGCACACATACATCTAGCATTCCACCTTTTCATAGTCAGGTCTACAAACTGGGGGCAATACCCTTACCCTCGTGATGGAAGTGGATTCTACATTGTCTCATATGATTCATTACGCTCTTCATTCAGGCAATCATCAGAAAATACCAAAAACATTCAAAAATGACTCTCAAAATACCAAAAACATTCAAAAATGACTCACAAAATCCAAAAACATTCACACAAAATCCAAAAACATCGAAAAACCCATCGAAAATCACACAAAAACATGGCAACACCTTGTACATATTCATCCAATCAGATGCAAAACAAACATTGACAAACTACTCACACAATGACCATTTACCAATCAAACCAAAACAATCGACATCCAACAAATCAGAAACTGTCTTTAAAACAAGGATGCATCCTTCCTTACCAAAACAAAGGCAAGATGATGTTTTCTTTGACAAGAAAATTCTGTTAGGCTGTCAAATACTTGGTTGATTTGTGAGTAATTCATTTGTTTATCTGTATCGGGATCTTTTCAACATTGTTTTGTATCGTTTGTGCATTATTTCCGATGAAGTTCTGGGGCATGTACTAATGGTGTCTACGTGGGAAGTTCACTAAGCTACGTGATCATAGGCAAAAATACAGTCATAGATCACTACGGCTTGCTGACTACATCGTATACCTCGACCATATGAACATGAACCATTACCAAGGATCCTTATTCTTTATTCTTTATGTAAATATGCTGTTTGGTTGCAGGTACAATGCTCATCCTTTGGTTCCTCTTCCTCCAAATTGGATAAAGGTTTTTATCTCTTAGTACGGTATGCACTTGTCTCAGGATATGATCAGCCTAAGATCAAGGAGGACGATCCAAGTCATGCACGAAAGGAGATAATCCTTGTCTGTTCTGCAAGCAATACTCTGGTCGACTTGACCCTTATATCAAGTCGTTTGTATTAACTTGCTATATTAAAATCCATGAAAGAAATACTCAGGTCATCTTGAATCATTGTGTCAAGATGCTCGTATTCTCTTCCAACATTTTAAAGCTCAATGATGAAAAAAGAGCACTATGGATCGTCATTTCACCTCATCTGTTTATATATTGCATTCCGTTGCATATCACCCATCCACTCATTCATTCATATAGAGGTTTTATATGCAAAAATGAGAAAATTAAGCTGGTCTTGGATACAATCACGACCGAGTACTCTGATACATCATCAATGCATCATACAAAGTCTTAAAAATCTTGCATTCCTCATAATCATATCATCCTTGCATTTAGGTGCATCTTGCATTACGTCCATTCATGTCATTTTTCAAAAACATTGCATATAGTTCATTATTGACATTACTTTTTCATTTTCATCAATCATAAATAATTAGATTCATTCATGGGATCAAATTGTCTTTGGTTGTATTGCATCATTTAATAAGCATTCATTTTATATCAATTATCCATTATCATTTTATTAACCTTTTTCACCATTTATCATTTGCATACATTTCTTTATAGTAAAAAGATGCATTCATTCATTACTAAGTATCTTTTTATGCTCATTGTAAGATTCATTCACATTGCATTCATTATCATTACATTAAGGTGCAGTTATTATACCCATTAGTTATCATATCATCCCATTATCATTTGCACTTACAAACATATTTAAAACGCATTTAAAATCATTCATTTAAGCATTATCATATAAACACTTGTACTTTACATTTGTTTATTCATCTACATTCATATCATCATATAAACACTTGTACTTTACATTTGTTTATTCATCTACATTCATATCATCATATAAACACTTGTACTTTACATTTGTTTATTCATCTACATTCATATCATCATATAAACACTTGTACTTTACATTTGTTTATCCATCTGCATTCATTTAGGCATCATCATATAAACACTTGTACTTTACATTTGTTTATCCATCTGCATTTATTTAGGCATCATCATATAAACACTTGTCCTTTACATTTGTTTATTCATCTGCATTTATCATATAAACATTTGCACTTAAACATTTTGTTTATACATATTACATTCATCTAAAAACACACATCTAGCTGCATATTTATACATCAAATCATTGCATTAACATTGTCACATAAATCGTCTCATCATTACATTGCAATAGGAAACATCAAAAATCCTGTTCATGCATCAAGCATAAGCATATATCCTCATCATGGCATTCCATACAATAAAGCATTACATCACCAATCATATACATCATATACATATAAACCTGCATTCATATGTCAGTATCCCACATCATAAATCATCATAAAAACATGCATAAAAGAGACATCTCATCAAATGCATCCATATACACATATCCATCTACGCACGCAAACATAATCATGCATAAACATCCATACATCATCACATGCATAATCATCACAAAATGGGATCTCCTCATATCTATCATCTCATATATCAGAGTACAATGAAGTCTACAAAATCGGCTACCAAGAGCCATCCAAGATACAGTCCAAAAATAGACAAAGATACAATACATAGATGCAAAAATGTTCTCTCAGATGCCGCTCTGGCCAGATGCTGTACCTGCCCCACCCCTACCTACTCCACCACTGGTACCTGCACCACCTGATCCATCTCTCCGTGGAGGCCTCATCGAACCCCCACTCCCTCCTGCATCTCCTGATCTATCCCGTCGCAAAGGACCCATCGCTCCCCCACTGCTCTGCATCCTCTGTGATCGCTCGGATCTCGTCTGCCGCATCTGGGTATAACTGAGAGCTCGCTGACTGAATGGCACAACCTGCTCATATAAACCTCGCTAGTACTCTATCTCGGCCTGCGCTCGCCCAAACTGCCTCATAGTCTCCCCTGATGGACCCTGTGCTCCTGCTCGGACTCTCTCCTGCAGCTCCGCCAAACTCTCCACCGCCGTATCTCTCTCCCGCAGCACCACTGTCAGCTCTGACTCACGTGCAAATAGCTGCACATCTCTAGCTGCTACCTCCGCCTCTAATCTCTCTACCCGGGCCTGCAAATAACCTATCATGTGCTCCCGCAGATCTCCAGTCGCTCCCTCCCCCATGTCCATGGCTGCTGCACCTGTATCACCCCCTCCACTAGGTCCCTCCCCTGCACCACACTCCCCTGCACCACCCTCTGCCGCACCTGTATCCATCGGGACCTCTCTCTCCATCCCCCTCCCACTCAGCTGCACTCCTCCCTGCATCAAAGGTCCCTGTGATATCTGCAGAGGTAGTCCACCTCTCCCTCTCCGCTGTCTCGGCATCCCCATCCCTCCTCCACCTCCTCCACCACCACCACCTCCTCCTCCTCCGCCTCCTCCTCCACCACCACCTCCTCCTCGACCTCCTCCTCTCCGTCCTCATCCCCTCTCATCCTCAAACGCTGGGATCGGCTCCGCTGGATCTGATATCCGTCGGATCGGGTGCGTCGCCCGATACTGGGTATACTCTGCTGTAACCCCTGCATCAACGACCCTCGGTCGTAGATCCCATGGCCTCGCCTGCAATGTCCGGAACTCTGCCAATGCCTGATCATACGGTAGCACTGGACCCCATGCATACCGCTCTCGAATCACTCGAGCATACTCTCCCGATCCGCTCGGCAGACCCTGCTACCGTCCAAACTGCCTCATAACCCGTCCTGGCACCTGTCTCTCTACGTGATAAGAGGTCCTCCCAATAAGGAATCGGGTCATGAAGACATAAGGTAGTGCCTCCGCATCATCCTCCCATGGCTCACACTCCAAGTATGGCCGCCAGATCACTGCATCTAGGTCATCTAATGCTCGCCTCCACCACTCTAGCTTCCCCAAGTGGGGCTGGCTCATCATACCACTATACATAAACATATAGGGCTGGTCCACGGCTCGAAATCTCAGACTCACTGGTCGAGTCACTGGTAGGTGCTCCCATGCCCACACATGCAGCAACGTCATGCCCACTGCTAGAGACCCCCGCCCTCTGTACACTACCTCGTGTAACTCCTGATACATGTGCGCTAGCACGCACGGCCCCCAAGCATATCGGGTCCCCTCTGTCACCATCATCTCAATAACCTGTCCCCATCCGACCGTCAATCCATGTGACCGCCTGTCTGGACACAGAAGTCCTCCCACGATCCCTGACAAAACTGCTGGAAGGGGCTCATATAGTGCCGCTATATCCTCCCAGGCAATCGACCCATCATCAATGAATACGTCCTCATCAAAAATCCTCTGGCAAGACACTGTCCCCCAGGATCGATCATACGTCACCAGCCGCCCTCGAATCGGAATCCGCAGAATGCGCCACACGTCCTCCAAAGTCACCGTCATCTCGCCCTGAGCCAGATGGAACGTGCATGTCTCACTGTGCCATCGCTCTGCTAACGCTGTAATCAGGCCGTGATTCATCCGAATCACGGGCATATGCATCACCTCATAGAGCCCAGTAGCCGCAATACAATCAATCTCAATCTGAGTCAAACGATCTCGCAACCCCTGTGTCGCGGGGTGGCGCTCGCGTAACTGCAACACGCGTAAGTCCTCCTGCACATAAACATTCATCAAACCACCATCAGTTGTTTTGTTATCAAACTTTCTTAAGTTTAAACCTAGACTATCATCAGATACTTTGATCAAGTATCTTCGAGTCTCAACAGGTAAGCAATCATGGCCGCCTAGACTTCAACAGGCATTTCTCCTAACAAATGACCTCAGTCTCATCGGGCTGCTATGGTTCAAAACAACTCCTACTTCACCTCGTCATCCATCCATCGCTAGGCATCAGGAGATTTGTTTTGTCCGAAACTGGGGCATTTTGTATCCTACAGCAAAAGCGCTATTTAATCTACAATAGCGCTCATTCTGAACAATAGCGCTACAACAACATCAATAGCGCTCAAAAAGCCCTACAATAGCGCTACCAAAACAAAAGCGCTAAAACAGCTACACAATAGCGCTATTCCGGTCAATAGCGCTCAATTAACTACACCATAGCGCTATTTACTCAAAAGCGCTAAAACCAATATACAATAGCGCTATTAAACATCAATAGCGCTCAATTGACCCTACCGTAGCGCTAATTTATCAAAAGCGCTCAAACTTGCTTGCAAAAGCGCTAAATTCATACAAAAGCGCTACAACTAGCCTACAAAAGCGCTATTGCGGCACAATAGCGCTAATTTATGGAGCAAAAGCGCTAAAAACATAGTTCCAGCGCTCTTGCTCCGACTTGACTTGGACTTAGCTAAAAACATACCAAAAATGCATAAAAAGGAAGTTTTCGAATTTGCGTACCGCTGGTCCATAGTCGGCTGGGCGCTGGTACCGGCGGACTCGCTCAAATCGGTGCTCGGTGATCGGAAACGGCATCGTTGCTCCTCCTTGCTCCTCCAAATGTCACTGTCAGAGCTATAGTTCTCAACTGGTCGCGGTCACAAATGATCCTGTTTTCACCCCTTTCACCCCATTTATACCCCCCGCCGTCACCGTAACTTCGCCCCATTCATCGCCGTGATCCCCGTGAACTTCCCGAGCCCCCCATTTCTCCATGTTTCCCCCGATTTCTTCTATTTTTCTCCAGTATCCCTAACTTCTTCTCTTCTATCACCCTGCCAATTTTCATTCTTTTTCGAGAGATCGCCCGATTTTTCAAAATTTTTCGGCCCATCTCTCGAGGGGGCATACCACCCATTAAATTTATATTTTATGGGGCATTTCTTCACACCAGTTTTTCTTTCTTTGAAACGATGCGATAAACTGCACCGTCTCAAAGAGGGGCAAATGTAGTCACATAAATCTGTCCATTTTAATTAAATGAATATTTCGTATTTATTTGATTAAAAATCCACTAGCCATCAATTAATTAAATTAATATTTAATTAATTCATCCCCAAACATTCTTCTATTAATTAAAATAAATTATTCAATTTATTTTAATTAATTCATTAAATCAAATTCCCATCAATTAAATAAATAAAATCAATTTATTTAATTAAATCCCCCTTTTCCTCTTTTAAATAAATTAACATTTATTTAAATCATTTTAAAACCCCCCCCACTTGCATTTTCCTACAAATGCAACTTGCACACATTTATTGAAATAAATGAATTTTTATTTTTATAAAATCCTATTTTCCCTCACCCACCAAATCCACTTGCAAAATCTAATCCCCTTCTAGATTCTTCTAACCCCTTCCTGATTAGCCTAATCCATCCCCTAATTATTGTCACATTCCTAAGCAAAATGGAGTCACTTCTCAAAGACTCCAAAGTCTTTGAAAAGCATTTAATGCTTTGTGTGTTCAACAAATTAACCTCCAAAGTCTTCCAAGACCACTAATGGCTCTTACATGACCATTTATGGCTCTTACATAACCATTTATGGTTATTTCAATCTTGTCTCCCCAAACATTTATTGTTTGACCATATTCATCCATTTCACATTTGCACAAGATTTTATCCATTGGATAAAAGCTTTATTCTTTGAATAAAGAGTTTATTCATTCAACCAACCTTGACTCAAAATCCCAGAGTCATGTCAGGCATTTAATGCTTATTCCCTCTCCTCTCAACCTATCTCACATTGACACTTGTCATCTTGGGATTGGGTTGAAAGCCCTCACATGGATTTGAAATCATTCAATCCTGACCCTTGTTGAGATTACTCAATCTCAACCATCCATTGCTCCATTTTTCCTATAAATAGAGCTCATTCCTTCATAATCCAGATCCTGAAAACTTGTAAGCATTTAGACTATAGCCATTTTAGAGAGCATTTAGCAATAGCATAACTAAATCTTGTCTTTTTAGTTAAAATCAATCATTTTAGCATTAAAAATAGCTTTTTCATTTCATGTTTGGAGCTATTCTACAATCTCAATCCTCCATAAGCATCCATAGTGCAAAAAGCTGCTGAGAGCTACACTATTTTGGAACTTGGAGAGGAGAGGAACAAGGGAGAAGGAGCTAATCTCATGCTAAGAGATAGTTGGAGATATCTCATTGTCTTACTTCTTTAGTTAGATTCATTAGCATGTGTTTTTAGTATCTCTCTTGGAATGCCTTCATAGGTTTTAGTTTTTGATTGACTAACTCTAACATCTTGTGTGTTTTGTGTTGTTTGATCTTAGACTAACCTTGTGCCATTTAGGAGGGCATCACTTCCAACCTAAAATCTCTCGATCATAAAGGGTGTCTGCCCTATCAAAAACTGACTCATAAAAAGATAAGGCATATCCAGCCCATCCTCGGCCCAGACCTCACAATCTGTATACAGTCGCTAGACGATCATATCGATGTCATCCAACACCCTCCTCCAGTGCTCAAGTTTGCCCAGCTTGCGCTGGACAACTAGCCCCCTTTATCCATATGCATATGCCCACCCAGTAGGCTTGTCTCTATCCACTAGTGGCCTAGCTGCTGGAATGTGCTCCCAACACCATACGTGTAGGAGTGTCATGCCAGCTAACAAAGTGTCGTAACACAGATAAACCACCTCATGTAAATCTCTATATAAATGAGCTAACATGGACGATCCCCACGCAAACCTGTGGCCCTGTGTCACCAACTCCTCAAGCACCAATCCCCAACCTACAGAAAATCTCTTTGACCTACGGTCGAGACATAGGAATCCACCTATAAAACCTACTAGTACTGACAGAAGAGGCACATAGTCCAGATCCAAGAACTCCTGCCAAGGGATCTCATACCCACACACTGTCTCATCATGAAATATGCACCACAGTGCCTCTATCCCACCCTCCTCGGTCTGCTCATATGGCAATAATGCACCTGCTACAAGAATCTTCAATATCCTATAACAGTCCTTAGGGGTAACCGTCATCTCACCTGTGGCAAAGTTGGAAGTGTTCTTATCACTATGCCATCTCTCAGCGAGCACTGTAAGTAAACCCCGGTTCATAGTGAACTGAGGCATATCCAATAAAGACGACAAGCCACATCTCTCAATAACATCTAAGTCAGCCTGTGCCAACCGCGATATCAATGCCCATGGTTTGGGGAACCGCTCACGTGACTGAACCACTCCCAATCACTCCTGTCAAAAAGCAACACAAGTCCAATATCAGTTTCCTCATCAAAACAAAGATATCAAAATCAAAATCACATCAAAACGTTGAAACATTTTGCAAATCTAATCAAGTTCCACATCATTTCATTCCATATCAACTTGTAACATAAATCAAGTTTTCAATAAGCATATCAAAACTTGTAAAACAAATGAAGTCTCCACATCACATAAACTTGTAAAACAATTCAAGTTTTCCACCCATATGAGCTTGTAAAACAACTCAAGCTTCCAACCCATATCAACTTGTAACACAACTCAAGTTCCATGTTCATATTAGCTTGTAATACAATTCAAACTCCACACATATTAACTTGAAACAATGGAAATCAAATAAAGGTTTGATCAAAAACACATTAATATCTACATCAACAGCTTAAAAATCGCAAATCAAACCAAGTTATATCAATACTCATATTAGACAAACTATCAAAAATGTTCCACCTCCCCAGGCAAAACTGACCTTATCCTATGTAATTTTCTACATTCAAAAATCATCCTATCTTGTAAAACCTACTTCATGCACTAATTAAATTTGGCTATGCGCTAGACTAACTCCATGCACTACCCTATTTTCTCCATGCGCTATCCTATCTACCCTATGCGCTAGACTAACTCTATGCGCTACCCTTTTTTCTCCATGCGCCAACCAATCTACCCTAAGTGCTAAACCCAACCCAATGCGCTAATCTATCCCATGCTTGCACTACCTATTTAACCCTATGCACTAGGTCTAACCTACGCACTACATCCCCCTGCCCATGTGACCCCCTGTGGACCCTATGCGCTAGATTTAGCCAATGCACTACCCTTTTAACCCTAAGCGCTACCGTATGTCCATCATGCGCTAACCTAAGGCCATGCGCTAACCTAAAAACTTCATGTGCTAACCTATAATTTTTCGGAAGCTACCCTAAATTGCAACCCTATGCACTATAGAATTTTTCGTATGCGCTAAACTAAGACTCCTATGTGCCAAAACATGAAAACTGCATTTCAAAAATAAAAGACTGACCAAAAATGATCAAATTAAAAATAAAAAAGGGGTCAAAAGGGTTGACTTACCAGTGGTCCATATGCGGCAGGCCTCTGATACCTCTGAACGTGCTCAAATAGATGCGTAGAATAGGGAGTAGGCATTTTGTCTTCTCTCCAAAAGTCTCTTTCTCCAAAGTCAACAAGCACAAATGAGACAAAACAATGCACTTTTTCCCTTTTATAGGGTAAAGTACAATTAGGGTTAGAGAAATGAGCATGAAATTTTCTCGCGGTCCCCCTCATACCCTCTCACACATCAATTATCGGGAGATGAATCAATTTAAACATTCCACCTAGCCAAAATTTTGCACAGCAAACACAATTATCAAATCAAATCAAATTTTCCAAAATTTTGATTCATCTCCCGAGGGGGCATTATCACCATCATTCATCAAATTTGGGGCATCACACATCAAATTTGGGGCACGACATGAAAATCCATAAAAACAACATTGATCATAAAATCGCAACAACACATCGTTTTCTTTGAAATAACATGTGCACACACATCACTTCAAAGAGGGGCAAAATGTAGACATATAAAAATGACCATATTCCTAAAGGAATATTTTATGTTCATTTCTCTAATGAATTAAATCCAATTTAATTAAATTACTCGTATTCCTCTATTTAATTAATTAAATTACTCAGTTAAATTCACTATACCTCTTTTACCATTTAATAGAATCAATTCATTTTATTCAATTAAAGCCCCTATCCACTTTTTAATTAAATTCAAATTTAATTAAAATAGTTATCCTAAATTGAATAAATCTAATTTATTTAATTGCAACCAAATTGAATTAAATTCAATTAAAACCCATTATCCCTTCATCCACTTGCAAAATCCTACACCTCCCACTTGCATCCTAACCCTCTTCCTAATTTCTTCTAGAATCCATCTAATCCTAATTAATTAACCCAAACCCATCCATTATCCCTTTTCCCTAAATTAGAGGAGGTCACTTCTCAAATTTGGAGTAAAGTCTTCTAAAAGCATTGAAGCCTTTATCCATTCAACAATCTAAGTTATTGAATACCCCCAAATTTGGAAGGACTCTTACAAATTTGTCCCCAAAGTCTTCATAACCATTAATGGTTAACTCAACCCTCTAGCATGGTTAAAGAATTTCCCTAAACTCAACCTCCATGTAACCCAAGGGTCTCATCAAGCATTTATTGCTTTGACCATGGTTATCCTTAATCCTTTGCACAAGAATTTATCCTTTGGATAAAAGCTTTATCCAATGGGTAATCTTAACTTAACCTTAACCCTTAACCCCTAGGGTAACCATGAGGTCTTCTCAATAATTTAATACTTCTTACATCTCCTTTCAACCAACCTTATGTTGACAATTGTCACCATTTCATTGGTACCAATTGCAAACATGGATTCCCAACTTTCAAACTCAACCCTTGATTGCCTCTTTCAATCCTGACCATCCATTGCCCTATTTTTGCTATAAATAGAGCTCTCATTCCTCCATTTTTTATCATCCAAGTCTTTGGCATCACACTTATACTAAAATCCATTCAAGCTTTCATATATCATTTATGCTCATCATTTAGCCTCTCTTTTAAATAGGAATTAATCTAAATATGCATGTTTAGAGTATGTTCCTTATCATTTAGCTTAATCATAGACTAATATAGCATGCTAGGATAGTCTTGTTTACTAATCTTGTCATCTTATAACTAGTTTATTGCATTTATAGGATCATGTATAACTTAGGATGCATTTCATCTTAAAATCAAACCAAGCATCCCTCGTTCTTGCATTTGTCATCCCTAAACCACTTTACTCAGTGATCTGAGCGCAAAGACATTGGTTTGAGGGACCTTGTGAGATAGAGAACCATGGAACCAACCTTGGGAAGCTGAGCCATACTTCATGACTCCATAGCTTGCACTAAGAAGTCCTGTGGGTGTGTGAGCAAGGCTCCCTAGAACTCCATTTTCCATATTTCAAGTTCTATCAACCCGCTTTTCCCACATACACCTTTCTTAGTAATAATTTAGGTGATTTTGTGATTTTATCTAACATGTGGTTTTATAGGGTATCATTCCTAACTATGTACTATAGATACCGTCGGGGGATTCGTCCAACAACTTGTGGCTATATCATTTTTCATGAATGTTTACTTTTATTTACTTTAGCTTGCATATGCACGTAGTGTCATATGACCACTAAAGTGGGGGTTAAATGTAGCATTGTAAATTGTACACCCTTGCTAGGGTGGTATAATTCTATGCTTAGTTTAGCACCCACCTTACTGTGTTTGCATCTTGCATAGTAATTTTTCTTTAAAAATTTAATTATTTAATTTAATTAAATCTAAAGTCATAACTCATCACTCCCCACATCACAAAACTGGGCCCTTTAGCCTAAGTTTGCCCCTTATTATTTTATTCCTCCAATAAATCATTAAATCATAAACCCTAATTATGTCTTATTTCTACCTTTAAGGACCGATTTTGCATATCAAAACATCTTGAAATTAGTTGTAACTTTGGGATTCAATCTAATATCATCATATCTAATGGCATTGAAAATTTCATGAAAATTTGGTTGGACCGTGTGTAATTTATACACGGTCCCCGACATTGTTCCCAAAATTTTGGGAGCATAGTTCTATGATATTATAATGCTTAACCCCAAGAAATTGGCAGAAAATTCAATCTCTAAGTTGGCCTAAAGTCCAAAATAAGGTCTAGGGCTCCATATATAAGAACTTCTCTTTCTTCATTTGAAGGAAAGTAAAAAAAGGAAGATCATGAGTTGAATTAATCAACTTGGATCAATTTTGAAGGAGCCTTCTCTGTAGTGAAAGGGAAGCTTATGTAGAGTCTTCAACAATATTAAGCAAGTATTCATCAAGAATTCATCATTAATTAGGAGCCTTGAAGACATTGAGGAATAATAGGAGATCAAGTGGCTTATATCTCTCCCTTGGGGATTGGTATGGTTTCATGTTATTTTCATGTCTTTGTATGATCTTATTTACACTTATTTTCATATTTGCATTCATGCTTTAGATCATTTATCACATTTGATTTAGAGCATTCTCATTTACATTTACATGCATTTTGGGTTTACTCTCTAAAGCGTAGGGTAGCTCTAGTTTCTTATCTTTCTCATTTAGGATCTTGTATACACACAAGGTTCTAGCACACACATTTTCAATACATTATCGGCTATTTGTGGAGGTGTAAATCACCCAAATAAGGGTTTTGACCAGGGTAAAGCCCTATATAGCCAATCGAACCCCTTTTTTAGTTCCAGGTATAGGTGCCTGGAAGACTTTCAAGACTACTAAAAGGCAAAAGGATTGTCTTGAGGCCTCATATTTTTCCCAAAATCATCGGGGAAAGGGGTGTGGTGCCCTTGTCCCCACCACTTCCAAGTAAAATTTGACAGGTTGAGGGCCCAGAACATCAAGATTGCAGTCTCTTAGTTGCAACTTCATGTTTGCAGAATCAGGATAGGGGCATAGCAACCTTCTCCCGGGTAGTTTGACTCATTGTTTTGTGCCAGGTACACATTCAAATTCCTCCCCCTTCTCTTCTTTCAGCATCTTAGTTTCAGTTTTACAAGTTTCTCTAATTTCAATTCATGTATGCTTCATTGTTCATCGCCTAGTCTAGTTGATCAATCACACCCTATTTTTCACATCTTCTCTTTATATACAACAAGAGGAATAGAAAACATAAGAGATAACCCCTGGCTCTCTCTTTTTGACAAGAAGTAGCCAAAGTGAGCTATTTCCCTAGGCTCTTTTGTATTCCCAATGTGTTGGTAGAAGTGGGATTAGGTCCTAGTCACCCAGTCTCGCTTTCCCCCCTCAACCAATATATATTAACACAATTTGAGAAACAAAAAGAATAATCATCAAAGAATAGATTATTTTAGTTAAAAACAAGTACATAGTGTAAGGAACTAATACAACCTTTTTTTATACTCTCAAAACCAGTAAAATACAAGAACAATCAAATATTACTATACAAAAATCAAATTACTATTTCCAAAAAAGAAAATCTTTCTCATAATTAGAATAAATAGTTGATCCTTAATAATGGATGTATTTTGATTACATATTAAATGAATATATAATTGGTCACCACAATTTGACAAATGCATTGTATGTACCAATCTCAATTCATTGACTACAAAATAAACTACATATACAAATAAATTTTGAGATAACACATTTTATAATACACGAAATCATACAATTAATCAACTTTACTTTACTTAATTTAGAATTAATTGTATATTAAAATGCATCAAATATATAATGTTCTTTCTATTAATTGTGACACCAATCTTCTCACTAATAAAATGGAAGGGAGGATTCTTGAATATATGAACAAATTGGAAAAACAGAATTAGCATAAAAAGTTACCAAAGGCCAATTAGTAAAATTTAACAAACATGCAAGAGTACAATAAGGCAAAAGGACTAGAAATGTCTGATATTTTTCTACATTTTTAATTAACAACTCATAAAAAACAAGAGTCTAATCTTTGCGGGTAGGAAAAGTCGAACAGAGCGGCCAACAAAATGCAAATAATTTATTTATTTTTTTATGAGAACAAGTTAATGTTTGATGTTACATAAGGAGAGTTAGAACAACTTCATATTCAAGAAAACAAAGGAGAATGAATATGTGAATGGATGGAATTGTGATGTTTCAGCGAAAATTGTTGATAAAATTTCTAAATTTGCAAATTTGAAATGTATTTAATAAATTTAATTGATTTTTGGACTATGGCTGCTACAATAGCAAGACATAGATAAATTAAATTATGAGCTGTGTATTTTCTATTAAAGAGGTGAGTCTCTCTTGCATCAAAAAATAAATTGCTTTGCGAGTTTTATGTTTTCTTTGAGAGGGGTGAGTCTCTCTTATGTCAACAAAGAGATTGGTTTGGTTGCTAGGAATATGTTAATGTGATAGTAAAGAAGTAAGGTGGGGATATAATGATGGTGATGACACTCAATAAATGGAAAAAGTATTTTCAAAGGTTTGTAATGATATCTTAATATTTAATATACAAACAATATCTATATAGAATTTTCTTTCTTTGCCTTACTTATTTTTATCTAAAAGCATAGGAGGAGAATCGTGAACCATCTCAAAAACATACCAAGTACTAAATCCCTAAGATAAAAACACCAAGATTGTGTTTTTGAATCAAAAGAGTTTTTTATGACATTGATCTCTTGACATAGCGGCTCAAGATAAATTTCATGATTAAGAGATCTTGTTCATTCCAATAAAGTTATTTGTTTCTCTGCCAAAAGATAGTGAGTTTCTTGGCAAGTTTTTGTGAATTGCCTTGAAACAATGAGTTTCATTCTTGCAAGTCATTTGTATTTGCTCTAAGGTTGTTCACCCCTGCTCTACAAATACTCTTAGGAGTAGGGTATTTCAAAGAAAAAATTGTAACAAATTATATTTATATTGTTAGTTTGATTCTCAATGTAGTTTTTCCTTGATTGGGTTTTCCATTTTAATCTCATGTTCACGTGTTTGTTGTGTTTCATACTTTCATAATTTGTTATTGCTGAGATTATATGCTTGTGATTTAAAGTTTGAAGATCAATATTTAAGATTTAGAAGATCCAGATTCTCAGTCCTATGGCGTGTTCAAAAAATTTCACCAACACTAGAAAGTAGACAAAATAACCTTTTTGATGATTATCTTATTTTCAAAAAATGGCTTCCACTTTCCAAAGTTGTGAGAAAAAGAAACCCCTCCCACATAGAGTCACAAAGGGGGCCAAAATAATCTCTAGGCAACTAAAACTACTTCATAAAAAACATTGACAAAGGAGGAAACCACCAATCATAAGAGTTAACCATTCAATAAACATATATGTTGGCCTACAAAATGTATTAAACCATTAGCCAAATTATATAGAACTCTCCATTGAACCAATGCATGAGAAAATAATTTTTGGTGTAGAAATTGAAACAAAACCTTCAAAAGGTTCTAGCAAATACGATAGCCTAAACACAAAAAGGCAGGCCAAAGAAATGAGATCTATCCAATCTAAAAAAAACCCATGCGAGCCATGCAAAAACATTATATGACACCCTATCAATAATCTATCACCACCCATTTGTGAAAGAAACCTTCGACCAAAAAAACTTGTCGATTAGGGAAATTAATGTAGTAGCAACAAATATACAAACTTACTGATCGATCACATTATGCATACCATAAAGAAATAAATTCCTAACCTTCGTACAAGATTGAAACAACAAAATGAGTACATGCAACTTCTTGTTGTATGAGTCGACCATGAACAGGAAGTAGGCTTGCACAAAGCACCTGCTCATACAAGCAAATGCATATTAGTCAAAATAGTGAAGGTGCCACACAATATTAATTGCTATCTTCGAAATGTAAATCAAGTTTAACATTCAACAATAACATTCTAATCAAGTTTGAATTTTGATGACATGAATAACATCACCACAACTTAACTATCACAGTATTCTAATGACAATTATTTTGAATATTTTATTGTTCAAGATAATAAACTACCTATTAATTTATAGATTTAAACAATGATTATAAATTTAAATAATGTGATTTATCAAATTTGCCTCTATTTTAATATATATGTAATGATAATTGTCATGTTAGCTACAGTGATGGCCAATACATATAAGAAGACCTATGACAATGGAAAATACTTGACTTATGAAAAATATATAAATAATTTATGCTAGAACCATGCTCTAAGAAACACACATATATAAATGTTAATATTAAAACCAATACGAACAATAGATAGGTGAGCTTAGGAAGGAACGAAGGTTGAAAGAGAACAGGAGTTGTGAGCAAACAATTACATATTTCTCATTCCTGTGAATTGCGAGCACAGTTATATAGATGGGTAGGCAGACGAGGAGTGGCGAAAAGATTGAGAGGAACACTCCTGTGGATTGAGACCTCAAATTTCTCACTCATGTCCAAATCTTGGGGTTCTTCACCAGGTGGAAGCGAACAATCAAATGCATGAACAAAGCTTGCAACTGCAAAATGAATCATACGGAGCCCCAGATTATAGCCCGGGCACCTTCTTCGCCCTGCCCCGAACGGTATTATTCGAAAATCTCGTCCATCCACAAAGCGATCTGGATCAAATTCTAATGGCCTCTCCCATGAATTTGGATCTCTTGCTACGGCCGACACATTCACCGTGACATGCGAATTGGGGGGAATGAAATAGCCCATTACTTTGCTTGAACATTTTGGAGATGCATGAGGAAGTAATAGTGGCGTTGGAGGATGCAGTCGAAGAGTTTCCGTCACAACTGCTTCTAAATATTTAAGGTGAGGAAGATGAGATTCTGTTACTCTCTCTTCCATTCCCACAACTGCGTCTACTTCGTTTCTCACTCTGTTCGTGAGATGAGGATGGCGGATCAGCTCGGACATCGCCCATTCTACCGTGCGGGTAGCCGTATCGGTTCCTGATGCCATCATGTCCTACATTTCCGACTTAAAATCATTGCATGCAGGAATCATCTATTATATTTATGACAGAATACTACTGTAAATTGAAACTATGTATTGAAATGCGTACCAGTAAAATGGCTTTGATATTAGACTCGGAAAGCTGTCCTCCCTCGCTGGCAGAATTAGATTTGAGTTGATGGAGAATCTGTAGAAAGTCCTTGTTGCCTCCATCGTCCTCGCTGGACAAAGGCATACGCCTCTGTTCTTCCATCTTCCTCACCAGAAATTGATCAAAGCGCTTGTGCACGCTCTTCAATTCATCAAGAGAACCGCCCAAGCCAATCCGCTCTAAGAAAGTTACGAAATCCCCAATCCTAAAACGAGTAGCTGCGCTTAAGAAATCGTCCATTAATTCTCTGAAATGTTCGGCCTCTGCGTCATTGTCATCAAATAGTCTCATCCTGAGCGTCATCTGTCCAATAACATTACAAGTAAAGACATTGACAAAATCTCCCACATTTACAACTGTAGCTCGATGTTTAAAGATGGAGGCGAGTAACAGTGTCATTTCTTCTTCTCGGAATTCCTGCCAATTGTCCAAACATTTGGGGGTCAAGAGATGGAAAATGCAAAGCTTTCTTATAAAAGGCCACTGGGGAGACGAGGTGATGTCGCTTCTATTGTACATGAGAATTTCCGATCCCGCTGCCCCGCTCCCGCCGTGCGGCCTGTTAGAGAAATCGGAATCAAATGTCTTGAAAATGGCAGTTGCGGCCTCCCGAGAGGAAGCAACTATGGTGGGGGTGGTGCCCAATTTGAGATACATGAGGCCGCCGTAGCGCTTGGAGAGAGCATAAAGTGACTGGTGGGGATTCGAACCGATGTTCAGCAGACTACCCAAAACAGGTAGCCCTCGAGGCCCCGGCGGCAGCTTTGCCTTTGCCCTTCCTCCATTGAAGAAATAGAGACAAGTTAGCAGTGCTATTATGAGTGGAAGCGTTGCTGAAACTGAGAATGACAAGAAGAACGAAAAAAGCTTAGAAGTATCCATAGATATTACTGCTTATGTCCACTGATGCTTGGAAAACGCTTGAGTTATATACGAAAATGGGCTTAAGCGAAGACAAATATTACACATTCCCAAGCAAGAGAAGGCGTGGTTGACCACGACTGTTGCACGAGGCAATTTTCAATGTTAAGATTAGATGAAACTGAAATGATTTTATCCGAACAAAAGTTGTTATGGCTTGCGCTATGTACGGAGTGGAATATTGTCAGCACATTTTGTGCATAAATTGGCTCAAACACTTAGATGAGGATTACTTATTTCTCTTTGTTCTATCTTTCAAAAATCATATGAGAAAATTGTAGTAATTAATTTGTTCTCATTTTTTGAGCATGAGAGAAGCGATGAAGCCATGGATTCGTTTTATTCTCATAGAGAAATAAAATATTTTTTTCATGATGCAATTAGTAAGACAAGTTTGACAAATTAAAATATCATTTTTAAAAGTTAAATGCAAATATTGAATGGTATTAAGTTTTGGAATCATTTTCACTAAAAGAGGGATAAGAATTTATTCAAGAACAAGAAAGATATAGAGAAGAACAGGCTGCCCCACAAGGAACTTAAAGAGCCCTGTCACTATCCACTAAACAATCTAACATAGCAGCCATCTCAGGAGGCAAATCCCGCTTATCATCAATATTTCAAGCATACATTTGATCAGAAGCCCATTTGGCCAAACAATCAACAACCCCATTCCACTCCCTAGGAATATGCCTAAAATCAATAGAATCGAAAGAGCCACATAACCAAAGAATTTACCTAATGATCAACTATAATTGTCATCCAATTGTTGTCTGTTAAGCAAAGTGACCACCACCTAAGAATCAGACTCACGAATGATTTTTCTCCAACCAAGAACAGAGTTGCGTTCAACAGCGTACAAGATGGTCATAGCCTCCATAAGATTATTCGTCTAGAAGCCTTTATAAATAGAAAAAATAAACTGGATGTCCCTAGAACTATCACAACCAACCCCACCAATACCAGCATGACTAGGATTCCCACGAGAAGAACCATTTATGTTAATTTTGAAAACTCCCTGTGGTAAAGAAGTCCAACGACCCTCCCTATTGATTCTCCACAAAGGGTGTCTACACCGATTCCTCATAACCTGACCAACAACTAGCGGTGCACCTTCCTGAAATATATAAAATAAAATATTATTGTTGGATTCACATAGATTTATTATAAATAAAATAATTTATTTTTAATATTAAATTAATTAATTAAAATATATAAAAGAATTAAATGACATTTTTTTATTTTTTAGTTAATAAGTAAAATATTTATATTTTATTTTATATATAATTTTTTTATTAGGATAAATGAGGTTTAAGGGAACCCAAAACCCCTTACAATAGGTTTTGAAGGGACCCAAAACCCTCAGATTTAATGGCTAAGATTGGAAACCCAAAACAAACAGCTGCAAAAGATACATCAACGATGATCATCAGCCTAAAAACTAGCCTAGCAGCAAAGTGATATCAATGAAACCTAGCTGGAAAGGTAGAAGGCCAAAGCCTTTCACTAGCACATGAGTTTTATCAAGGCTCCCTTAAACTTCAACGGATACCAAGGGTTTTCTAGGCACCCATAACCTGATTAATCAGTTTTAAAAGGCTCACACAACCTGATAAGACAAGCTCTTAGACACAAAAGACCACATAGCCAATACCTAACCAAACACAAACAATGGCTAGATTGGGCCTTTGAAAACTACTAGCACCTAGCCAACCCTAGAAAAAAACTAAAAACATAGGGTTTTTCTAGGTTCCGTCAACCTTGAAAGTGGGTTTTACAAGGCTCCCACAACCTTCAACAAAAAACATAGGGTTTTTTTAGGCTCCCTCAACCTTTAGAGTGGGTTTTACCAGGCTCCTACAACCCGAATTGGGTTTTGAACTAGCTCACAAAACTAGCAGCATTTTGGGTTTTGAAATGGCTGCCAAAACCCACAAGTTGAAACCAGCAAATAAAATCCAGCTGAAAATCGGCTCCCAACCAACAAAGCATTTTTCTACCTCTAGAGGAAAAAGACCCACCTCAATAGGATTTGAAGGGAAGAAAATCACCAGCTGAACCTTCCAAGCATCGTTCAACAAAACAAGAGCCAGCGAAAAAATATCTAGAAGTGACACTCAAAGAGTGGAAAAATGGGTTTTGAAAAGGCTCCCAGAACCTTTCAAAGAACCAAAGGCCCACATAATCCATACATAAAATAAATAGAGAGAACCATATTATCCACCCCCATAGGATAAAATTAGTGAGGACTAGTCAATCTGGTGATGATAGCAGAGCAATAATCAGCCTCGAAAAACAAGGCAGCAAGCACCTTTAGAAAACTCCAACTAGCAACAACCATCCAGCCAAACCTTCCCTCCACAAAAATGCCTTTCACGTCAATAGAAAAAAGCAAGGAGGTAAAAAAGAGGGCCAAAAATCCATTCCAAGACCAAAACCAACTTCATGCTCTCAACAATGAACAAAGAAATAACCTAAGATAGAGAAAAGCGAGCTATAATCTCACTAGGACCCCACAAGATAAGAATGGAACCAGAGGCGCATGGGGATCACAAAGAAAACAATGGCCAAACCCCCATATTAGCTAACAAATATCCATAGGCAATAGGCCCAAAAAAAAAATCTTCCACAAAAGAACAGAGCCACCAAAGATGCAAGTTGTGATATCCATAAAAACGATTGCATAAACATGAAACAAGACCATCACAATGCCCCTCAGAGCACGAAAAAGCCAAACAAACGCCTCTCATGGAGGGAAGTGTCTTCCCTAACAACAGACCGTGAAAAAAATCTTCAAAATCTTCAGAACCCAGATAGCAAAGGTCTCCTCGATCAAGAGGCCACCACCGAAAATAAATCTCACCAGTGAATAGAGGCACCATGCAGCATCAACACCTAGATCGACATTCTCCCCTATATGCGCCTCTCCCTGCAAAGCCCTCCTCATAGAATGTAGAGAATGCGGAAGCCCACGAGCCAGGAAAAGAACCAAAGAAATCTCAATAGAGAAGACCACATACAAATCCACGCAAACGTGCCCATCATTGATCCCCAATGCTAGGTAACAACATACCACATCTTCAATCAGGATCTCCTCTATCTTGGCTTCAACAACCCCTTGCAAAGCCCACGACCCACATACAGAACAAAGCATCGAGAAAAGGCCACGGAGGAAAATCCCTCTCCCAGAGCATCGACATTGCCATCTTCATCCGCCTCACTAGAGTCTCCATTTTCTGAAACCCTGGTTTGCCCACTTCCTCCTCCCGTGCACTCCCTCAGTTTGCTCATTTAATATATAATTTATAATAAAGAATTAATTTATTATAATAATTTTTCTTTTTAATACTCTTTATACAACAATAATAAAGTAAATATTAAAAATAATTTTAAGTTTGAAAAAAATCTTAAATAGTAAATTAATTAAATTAAGATTTTTAAATCAATAATATAATAATTATTTAAAATATGACAAAGAGGAAGAGGAAGATGAAAAAGAGGAAGAGGAGGAAGAGGAAAAAGAGGAAGAAGAATATGACGAAGAGGAGTGTAGCATAGTAAATTGTCACTAGACCAATTTACAACTCATGTTTGTACCCCTACTTCAGCTTGTCTTATCATCATGACCTTTCTAGGTCCGTTTGTGCCATTTTTGTAGCTTTGAGGATATGAATAACCTTTTCTAGGTCCTACCATGGGATACCCACTCCATTTTGACATTGTTATGATCTTGATTGAGGTAGGACAAGGGCGTGGAGCGCTCGGGTCTAGACCATGGCACCCCAAAATGTCATGGTCTCATTGAATCAAGCCCTAATTTGAAATGGGGTCAAGGCTTTATCTCAACAATAAGATTTGATCCCCATGGCTCTACATGATCACTAGAGGTTGGCCTAATTAGTAAATTACCTAGAACCCCCATATAAAGACACTTTATCAGACTAATTTCATCTAAGCATCATAAATTGAAATATCTTATCACTTGTGCATCCATGAAGCATTGATAATCAGAAATTTTTCAAAAATCCTCAAGGCTACATATTCATCATTCAACCATTGTGGAGAAAAATAACATTATTGCTATGCAAGCATGTGTGTGTGATTTGGGTTTTGTCATGTTTATGCCATTTCATAAAACATATGTGATTACATTCAAAGAGCAAAGCATCATCATCAGCAATTACAAATAAGAGATATATCTTTGTTATATTTATTTCAGTATTTGCATTTATTCATTCAAGGTTAATTCTTAAACTAGGGTTTGACTTAGTAAAATTCCTATTCCCAACAATTTTCCCTTCTTTCTATGTGCAATAAATAGGTATTGAGTTGTGGAACTCAGAAGGATTGATAAGTTTCGCAAAGATGAATACGTTCACTTTTTGACAATGAAAAATTTGGAGGACCATGGTGAATGGATACTACACTGTTTCTTTATGGTGATATTTTTAAGATAATGCATTATATATGTAAATCACATAAAAGATTTTGTAGATCATAATTCTATAGAGATACTAATGAAAAACCTAATACTTTTATCTCTCCTAAGGTATCTCATGTGAATTAAGAAAGAGTTAATACTCCTATTAGAGGTCTCTCTAATGAAGAGAAAGCATTGAAGAGAAAACTGGTACCATTTTTTTCTCATATGCATACCCTAGCACAAGGGGGTGAAAGGTCAAAATATTGGTGTTTCAATCTCTCTAGATCCCCATTATTCTCCTAGAGCTTATCTTAACCATCAAAACATTTGTAGAGAAGATGATGTTATGAATTCCATTCATGGTCTATTTTCCCCACATACCATAAAATAAATATGAGGCCTTCGATAAGAAAGAACTTTCTTCCCAACCTATCAAAGAGGATATGCAAGATGATAGAAAGGAGAATCTACCAACAAAGGATATTCCTTCTTCATCTACTTCTCCCTTTGTTCCTTCTAGATATACTTACACTAAAATATTTAAATAAATCCATTATAATACTCCTTCTTCTTAATTAAAATATTCTTATAAGAGAGGCTATAACATAATATCAAAAAAGGTTATAGAGGACAAGGAATTAGAAAATTTGAACAAGGAATCAAAGTCAGGCTATAAACTCTCCTACATAAACTAGTATCGAAGGTCTAAGACATTCTCATCATTCACCTATGGATGATCTGCTTAGGATTCATAATTTTAAAGACTATCATGCAAGACATAGAAAGTATCGTCCATCTAAAGGTGATTCTTCCACAAACACTTCTTTTTGTTCACATCATCAAACCAATCACCATGATACCAATGATTGTCTGGATTTTCATAATGTAATGCAAGGACTCATTGATATTGATATAGTTAAAATCATAGAAAGCAATCCATCTTATAAAAACCCTTGTCGTACATCTCAAGAGATGAGACCTGCTCTCAATAATGACCAAGAGAACTTAGCTACTAGAATCTTTTGGAGATTGAAGCATGATAAGAATGTTGTGTTTCATTTTATTAAAATTAATCCTAATTCTAATCATAATAAAGGTGATGAACATTGTCGTTTTCATCGTAGTTATTCTCATTCTCTTGGAAAATGTAAATCATTTAAGACATTTGTTCAAGACCTATATGATAGAGCTCGCATAGCTCTTACAACTAATCTTGCACTATTCCTTGGTGAAGAGGTGGCGTCTTAGCACTCCATTCACCCTCTATGTTGCTCATCACCCTATGACACTAGTAGTTAACTTAATTGGGGGCTCTTTGTCATAAGAGGTGACATGATATTTCAAATACAATCATCTTGGGGCAGAAAAATAATTGATTCTTTCCTCTATGCTTGGGGGGAAAGAATATTATCTTATCCCTTCTCTATATCTAAGGTTTCACTATTTCCTTTGGGGGTTGCATTTTGCATACCTTGTTGTCCTTTCTTTCTTGTAATGGTATATCTCTTATTATTAATCTCTCCTTATGGGAGTATTTGATCCTTCATCTTAATCTTTATTTCTTTGAAGATTAGCTCTTCTTTAGAGTTTCATTTGACATATCTAGATGTCTTTTCTTGAATCAAGAATATTACTCCATGTGAGTACATGTGTGTTCCTTGTTTAAGACCTTTCCTTGCTTGGAATAGTGCATTTTCCTTATGTATAATTTGTTTTTAGAGGTTTTGTAATTCTGCTCATTGTCCCTACAATTGGGGCGCATTGATCTTTCCTATCCTTTTTAAGGATCCATTTTGTTGAGTGGTGTTTGTTTATGATTTGATGGAATTCCTCGTTTAAAGTTGTTGTTTGATCAAGGATTCTCTCTTATGCAAGAGGTATATATCCTTCACTACAACCTCTTTTACACTTGGCAATATATATCTATTATAAGCAAACCCTTCACTTTGGGTCAAAAGTGTGTCATCCTTCATCAAGAATCCATTTATGTAGCAATAGGTGGAATGCAGACTTTCTTTAAATATCCTTCCCTTATTTTGGTAGAAGATGTTAAGCTTGTTCAAGAAAATCCTCTTGGGGGTAGATGTCTTTGAGAAAATATCTCTTCTCCTCCAAGGATCCCCTTTAGAATTGTTGCAATATATCTCTTTTTCAATTATCTTATCCTTTCTTGTAAGAGTATTGCCTCTTTAGCTTGGATTTATGATTTTTTTTGCCTAAAAGGATATCTTCTTAGTATTGAAAGTGTGTATCCTTGTTTCTAGCTTCCTTAAGACATCAAGATATGACTATGTTGACATCTTAAGGGGGTGCATAGCATATCACCCTCTTTGTAATATATTGTACTATATTTTTGGATGTCTTAAACAGGGTATTCATTCGCAAAACTTGAGAAAAAAAACTCTTACACGAGATACTTCATGCCCAAAACTAGTTACATAGTATTGATAAATTTCTTAAACAGGATGCACATTCTCAAAACTAGAGAAAAAAAACTTTACATGAGATGTCCTCGAAATTAGGTATATATTTGTCTTACATGAGGTTACACATTCTCAAAATAGAGAAAACAAACTCTTACACGAAATGTTCCTGATACCAAGCATACATTTAAATATTTTCATTTCATGTCTTACACAGGTTGTTACATACTTGAAACCAAAGAAAAAAAACTCTTATATGGGATGCTTAACACCTAAAACTAGATAGTTGCACACACAAGAAGATAAGTGAAACTAGAAAAACACAACTAGACTATTCCTACTCTCCTAAGCAACATGGTTCACTCAGATAAACATAACTAGAATGTGTATCCATGTCTTCTCTTACTCTTCTTCTCATGGATCATCTATTAAAATGCATCTAGAATGTGTATCCATGATTCCCCCTTTTTTCTCATGAGCTCATGGGCGTATGCACCAAGATGGGGGACCAAAAATAGGCCAAAAAACTTTTTGGTCCCCAAAATCTCATTTTGTGCACTCCTTATTTGGTGTGTGCCAAATGAAAATGCAATATTTAAACATTTATTCATTTTCATTTTGGAAACCATTTTCTACTATCTCGTGTTTTGGCTTGCATATCTCGGCTTCCAAACTATGCACGCCAAATAGAGATATAGTTTTGGCTTCCAATAGTGTGAGATCTTCATCAAAATGGCACCATAGCATCGAGGGGGTCGAATAGGTATGTATTTCTTTTTCTTACACTCTAATTTTTGTTTAAAATATGTATTAAATTAGTTATTTAAATTGAAATTTGTTTTAAATTTTAGGAAATCAAAATCCATCTAAAAATGTTGAATACCCACCACCACCTCCTCATGAAGAGCCTTTTGAAGAAGAGGCACAACCAACCCCTCCCCCAATTCCTCGACATCCCCTAGGAACACAAGAAACCATATTAGGGAAAATTGAAAACAACAAAAAACAACTTGAGGAGTTGATAAATAGGTTGAAAGATCCTAATTCGTCAACCTCTCATGGGACAAGCCTTGCGGAGTCACTAGAATATATTGTAGCTCATGTAGGTTTAGTGAGTGGTCAAATTAATATGTGGTCCAACAAAAGAGAAGAACAAAAACAATTTTATGCAAACGAGTTATCATATGCTATAGTAAAAGAAGATAAACAAATCTGACCTGTGTGCACTTTTCACGGACCCTAGAACCAATCAACCCTTATAGACGGGATGTAGGAGGTTCCCTATCCATTGGTGCCACCATGAAGGGATAAGGAATAATTTTTTGGATAGGTGGTGGATGGTTTTTGATCAGCCACAATGTAATAATCATGAGGTGCCTCAGTACTTTTTCAGGAAACTCTATTGTGAGTTTGTCCTCAAGGAGATCCCAAATTATTTTGACTACCTAAACTTTCAAGGTAGGGGTGGGGGATCGTCACATGATAGATTAGGGGAACAACGTGACCCAAACCTAGCACCGAGACCATTGGGTAGACTTATGGTGGAGCATGTGGCTATTCCTTCCATTGTGAAGGATAGTTTCGAGGTGGATACCTTAGAGTCTATTAACTCATTGACTCAGACCCTCATACAGTATGTTGAGCCTCTAGAACATGTTGATGTGGATAAATCTTATAGGCCTTGAGTTATATCTCACTATTGTTAGTCATGTGGGGCCCTTTGCACTTATTAGCCTAATAGTAGTCAGCATGCACCTACACAATAGCCTTCTGCTATAGAGAATATGGTCATGACAGAGTCTCTGCTGAGCGAGACATTCAACATTGATACCCAGGTAAATTTTCCAACTTTATTTAACTTTTTTTATTAAATTTCATTTTGAATTATTAGAATAACTAAATTAGTATAATGATTATGAGAAAAATATAGGGTCAAAGTGTTTTTACTACTTATGACATTCCCCCAGCCACTTTTTACATGCCACCATCGAGCGATCGGGTAGGTTTCCAATAAATAATTACAATTTTACATGTGAATAGTCAATATTAGATGAATGGTTTTCTCATAAGTAACTTTGGATGTCAAATAGTTCAAATAGTTTTGTGTTGGAGCTTTGACATCGACACCTTGCAATGAAGTTTGTCGAGGCACTTACACTGAGGTAACCTTTATTCATTGACACTGTGGTAAAACAAGTTTAGTAGTTTTGATAATTGAATAATAGTTATTGTTTCATTTTTAGTTGTTGACATCAGATACTCCTCCTGATGTTCGAGCCACATTGGATCATGGTTTTGCTACAGTAGTAGCAAGTTCAAAAGCTTTGACAGAGGTATGAGACAAATTAGTACATTTCAATTGTTCTTTTAATCGTATATATTGAAAGTTATAATGATACTTGTATGTAATTTAATTTCTATCATAATGTTTGTTGTAGGGTGTTGTCACTCTTGAGTATGATCGTCCCCCCATTGTGGATGAACAGAGTGATTATTTGTTTGTAGTAAGTAATTGTTCTATTATTTGTTTTTCTACAATTCATTTTTTATATATATTATATATTGATGTTTATAGTTTTGATTGTATTAGTTGGAGCTCCAGAGAAATCTAGAAAGGACGACTAGTGAACACATTCGAAAGACGCCAGCATCACGTATATCTCCATCCCCTGGATATTCAAAGGCATCTCGTGATCTATTTCCTGGTGCCAGTGGGAAATTAGTAGAGTAGGGGTCTTTATTATATGTCTGAATGACATTTTTGAGCATATGTTTTGTATTATGTATATGTGACATTTTATTTCCATATGGATTTTGGAAAGCTCATCTCATTGTATTGGATATATATGGTATACTATTATTGATATGAAACATTTTATTAATTTATGACTATTTTGGTTAAAACATTTTATGAATTTATGACTATTTTTGTTAATGCAAATCATATTACAACTATTATCCAAAATCACGTATATAAATTTGATGATTGAAATTGAGTTTCTCTAATTGTAGAAACATTTTTGTATGTGAAATATTATATATTCTATAGGTTTTGTCTACAATTATTATTATGTATTTATTAATTGAAATCAATTATTGCTCGATAATTCAACTTCATAACTTGGTAACTAATAAATATATTTATTTTCATTCCTAGAATTTCTATTTTGTCATAGTCCATGGAGACAAATAGTAGTAACATTATCTATCCCCTGATGCAGATATGTCAGAACAAATAGATCTAGTGTCAAAGTTAGGAACATGGAAATAGGAAATCGAATATGAATCTATCCCCTTTGCTTGCTTCCATTGCAAAAAAGTAGGTCACTGGGCAAAATCTTGTCCAATCAAGCCGAAAGTAGAGCCCAAGCAGACTAAACCCTAGGTTGAAAGTAAAAAGGCTCCAGAAAAAATTGGTATGGCAAGTTAAAAACTCAGAGAATAAGGAAGCTTACTATAATTGTTTTAAACCATTGGGGCAAAATAATGAAGTTTCCTCAACTTCTGTCCCCAATCCTCCAACCCAAGAAGTATTGAGAGATGAGGCTACCAAAGTAAATATCTTTGTTATAGAGCAAATTTGAATAGAGGAACTGAAAGAACAGACGAAATCTTCAAATGACATGGATGAAGTGGTGGCTGACACTTAGGAGGGTAAGGAAACACAAAATATAGAGGATCAACCTGAGGAAGGGGAGATCCCTAGCTCCTAAGAAGAAAAGACTGACTCTTCACCGCTCATGACAATTTCTGAAATGCAGGAAGCCCAAAAATGTGCAATACTGGGTATGAACCTTTGGATTCAAACAAAAATTCAAAAACTATAAATAGTGATTTAAATGGTTACAGAATCCCTAACTGGGGTAATGAAGATGAAATATCCAGAATCCTTAGTAACCTGAAAGCGGCTCTAGAGAAAGAAGCTGACTGGAAAATACCAAAATACAGGATTAAGAAAGGAACCACTCCCTTGGCTTCTCAACTAAGGAAATCCAGCATAATAGCTCAAGTTGATGTTGGGTATATCTCCTCTTCCTCAGGTCGACCCTCTAACCATAAAGTTAGAGACAAGGAGGCTAGTAAGAACATTGCAGATGGGACCCAGAAGACTCTTAAGGAGTTAGGAATCGATAAGTAACTATGAAGATTATCTCTTGGAATATTAGGGGACTTAATAATCCTCATAAACATGATATCATTAGGAATATGATAAGGGATAGTAAACCTAATGTTTTTCTTATTCAAGAGACCAAAATGAGTAGAGAAAAAATTGAATCTTTGAAGTTTTTCAAAAATGGTAATATCAATGGTGGTAGTTTGGAAGGTGCTTCAGGAGGCATAGCTACCATTTGGAACCTTAACAATGTCAAAGGCCATGTTCTTATTCAGGAAACAAAATTCTCTTGCATTATATTTGAGCATTTAAAAGATGGAACTTCATGGGTTCTCACTAACATTTATGCTCCCAATACCTTGAAAGCTAGAAATTCCTTCTGGAAAAAACTTATAAAAGTTAGGGATAGCTTCAAAAATCTTAGCTGGTTGGTCATGGGAGATTTTAATACTCCTTTGAGAGAGGAGGAAAAATTTGGAGGAAGCCCCTCTCAGTTGAAAAGTAGGCTGGCCCTAATGGACTTTATTAACACTCAGGCTCTCAATGATGTGGAGATATAGGGTTGTAATTACACATGGACTAATAGGAGAATTGGCAATGATCTTATCCAAGTTCTCCTTGAAAGGACTCTCATCTCAGAAGACTGGCACAGACATTATTTCTCTTCTATGTCTTCCCACATCCAGGTTGGGTCAGATCATTTTCCTATCACCTTCATTGCCGACCCTATTAATAGAAGGAGACATTTTCCTTTTAGATTTGAAAAAATGTGGACTCATCACCCAAATATCACCTGTAATATTCAGAAATGGTGGAGTATCCAAGTTGAGGGACCTGCTATATACAGAGTTGTAAAGAATCTTAAAAGTGTAAAGGACAATATAAGACTCTGGAATAAATCTATCTTTGGGAATATATTTGAGGCTAAAGGTAAAGTTAAAGATGACCTTAAAAAAATATAGGCCCAAATTCAGAAGGATGGTTTCAGTACTGTGTCCATTGCTGATGAAAATGAGACTCTTAAAAATTACCATGAAATCATTGCTAGAGGAAACTTTTTGGAAGCAAAGATCAAGATGCATTTGGCTAAAGGAAGGAGATAGGAATACAAGATTTTTTCATATGTCGACTATCAAGCATAAAGCAGCTAATAAGATAACCAAGCTTATTGTGCATAATGGGGAGCTGGTCAAGGAGGAAGAAATAAGGAATGAAGTTAAAAGGTAATTTTTGGATCTTCTTAGGAGGGATCACAGTTTGGATGCTGATGCTCAATCTTCTTTCCTTCAAAATATTCCCTGTCTCATTGATGAACAGATGAATGTCTCCATTTCTTCCATTCCTTCGATCTTGGAAATCAAAAATGCTATTTTTTCCTTTGATGGTAACAAAGCTCCCGGTCTAGATGGTTAATGGTAATTTCATTTCTCTCATTCCCAAAATCCAAGGTGTAGACTCTATGGACAAGTTTAGACCAATCAGTTTATGGAACTCTTTTTATAAGATTATTTCCAAGGTTCTTACCACCTGAATTCTGACTATCCTTCCTTCTTTGATTAATCATCAGGAAAATGGTTGTCCCTAGAAGACAAATTCTTGACTCCATTATAACTATCTATGAGAATATTCATTCTCTTGTTAGGGCCAAGAAGCAAGGTCTCATCCTTAAGCTTGATCTCTCCAAGGCCTATGACTGGGTTGACTGGCCTTTTATTGTGAAGGTTCTTATGGCTTATGTTTTTTCCACTAAATGTGTTGACCTCCTCAGCCAACTTATTACTTCAGCCTCTTTTGTTGTTCTTGTTAATGGTTCCCCTTCCCCCTTCTTCCAAGCTTCTAGAGGACTAAGGCAAGGGGATCCCATTTCCCCTATCCTCTTCATCCTTATGGCAGAATATTTTGGTAGGTCCATAGAAAATATGGTTATGCAAGGATCTTTTAAGGGACTCCAACCTACTTTTGTTGACCTTATTTACTCCCATCATAAGTTTGTGGATGATACTATTATCATGGGGGAAGCAAGTATCTCTGAAGCTAGAACCCTGGAAAATACTCTTTGTAAGTTTGCCTCAGCTTCTGGTTAGCTCATTAATTGGGTCAAAAGCAAAGTTTTTTTCATCAATACTTCAGAGAAGACAACAAAGAATTAGCAGAATCCTGGAATGCAGGATTACTGATCTTCCTGCGACCTATCTTGGCCTCCCCATGGGCATTGCACCTCCTGATCCCTTTTGTATCTCATTAGTGGATAAATTTTATAAAAAATTAGCTAGTTGGAAAGGATCCCTTTTGAGTCAAGCTGGAAAGCTTCAACTTCTAAAAACTTCCCTTCAAAGCATACCGATCTATGCCCTAAGCCTTTTTAGAATTCCAGTTAAGTACCTTTTTAGAATTCCAGTTAAGTATGCTGATGCAATTGAGAAAATTCAAAGAAAATTTCTATGGTCAGGGGTTGAGGACAAGAAAAGAATGTCTCTTGTGGCTTGGGATCAGGTATGCAAATAAAAAAGTAAAGGAGGTTTGGGCCTGAGAAGAATTTGGACCTTAAATGAAGCTCTCCTGTCCAAGCAAGTATGGAGAATGTTCCATTCAGATACTGAATGGTGTAAAATCTAGCGAAGTAAGTACTCTCTTCTATCCTCTTATCTTTCTTCTTTTATCAATTCGAAAATCAATATTAATGGGTCCCATATATGGAATCATGCCTCTAAGTGTAGAGAAAGCGTTTCTAAAGGAGTTATATGGAAAGTTGGAAATGGTAGGAGAGTTAAATTCTGGGAAGACCCCTGGCTTTTTGATAAACCCTTGACTGATTTCCCTAAATGGGCCCCTCATGCTCCCTCCTATATTAGAATTTTTGGCACCGTAGTTGAAGGGTATTGGACTGGCAATAAATGACAAAACATTGAAAGTATCCACCCAAGACTCATAAAGCTCAAGATCCACCTGTCTTCGGTTTTTTTGAACAAAGAGGAAGACAACCTCATTTGGAAATATGAACCTAAAGGTATCATTACTATTTCTTCAATGTATGGTCTTCTCTCCTCCACCCCTCCTATTAATCCTTTCTGGTCTAATGCTTGGATTAAGGGTCTGACCCCAAAAATCAACTTTTCCTATTGGACTATACTTCAAAATAAATTCTTGACCCTAGATAACCTCAAGGGTAGAGGTTTTGCCTTTCCTAATAGATTTGCTCTATGTCTTAAGGAGGAAGAGTTAGTGGACCACCTAGCCATCCACTATTCCTTTTCTACCTTAGGCTGGGAAATATTTCTTAAAAGTTTTAGCATTGATTGGGTGTTTCCTAAAACTACCAGTGAGTTGTTCTACTCCTGGAATATCCATAGGTATAACTCCTTTTTGACATCTTTGTGGCAACTGTCACTTCCTCACATTCTATCGGAATTATGGAAAGAAAGAAACAATCATATCTTCAAAGACACATCCCTCAACCAGGATATTGTGTTCAAGAAAATACAATCGGTGATTGTGGAGAATATTGGGATCATTGGGGGTCCCTATTTTTTGACCAACCCCCTGGAAGCTAATATATTTAAGTTCCTAGAATTTAAAGAATGCTGGTAGCTCTGACCCCAAGCAAAACAAAAGAATTGAAGCAAGATGGAAAACTCCCCCTCATGGTTGGTTCAAAGGCAATTTTGATGGTGCTGCAAAAGGTAATACAGGCCCTGCGGGTTGTGGAGATATTCTTAGAGATGATAAAGGTATATGCAAGGAAATGATTGATGTCCCAATAGGGAGTCAAACAAAGCACAAAGCAGAAGCAATGACAGCTCTCCAAGGAATTCTCCTTGCTAAAAGATGGAATTGCCCCTTCATATGGATTGAAAGGGATTCAAAAAACATCATTAAATATCTCAAGGGGACCTCTAAGCCCTCATGGTCAATCAATAATATTATAAAAGCTGCTAGAGACCTTATTAGCACTTTGGAGAAAAGTTACATATCTCATATCTACCGTGAAGCCAATGGGTTTGCTGACTGGGCAGCCAATGCAGCGGTCAATAAAGATGAAATGATTACATGGATGGGAGAACAAGGACTCCTTGAGGATGTCAGACTAATCGTTTTTAAGGACCGATATAGTAGAACTCCAAATATTTTTTATGGACAAAACAATAATGAAACGGACTAAATAGAGTACTCCGAGTTATTATAATATTGTCAGCACCATTTATTATAATACTCATTCTATCACTTCCCATGCTTTCTGGGTAAATTTGGTAGCTTCGAGAAACTTTCTATCTAAAACTCTCTACATGTTTCATTTTTCTGCTCTGAACAGTGAAAACATGGGTGGAAACAGATGTTGATACGAACCTAGCAGCTGAAAGGAATGGAAGTAGAAGGAGGAGATCTGGAATATTTTGCAGAAGGGGGTTTTCTAAATTCATGGAGAGACTCCATGGATGGGATGGCACGGTCACCAGTTTCTTCTGCAAAAACTAGAGAAAGGGCACTTTGAAGATGGGAGACCAGTCTATTGTCATAGATGAAGCTCTTATTGCCCAACCATGGGTCTCTGAAGGGAAGGAAGAAACTTCTATAGAGACATAAAAGTGAGTAAGGAGGCCATTGACAGATATCCTAAAACCAACAAGGAGAAAAAATGCCTAGTGAAGCTAAGTAAAACTTACTATCCCCCTAGGGCTTTTGTTAAACCATGGCAGGAGGTCCTCTTTGTTATAATGCACCTTATTACATTGGATGGTAGATTTACTAAAGTATATGGATACCATTTTGTTTCGCTAGATCATTTTAGGAATGATGAGAAGGTTAACTTTCCTTATTTTTTGTTATGCTCTATGAATGCCACCATTAAGGCCTATAAAGAGAACCCTATGGAGGACACTACCATGCATCAAGGCTTAATGGTTCTTATTTATGACCATCTCAAGGCTAATCAGATTGCCCGCCTGCAGCCCTCTATTGAGTCTGAGGAGGATGGGTTAGACTCTTTTTTTTCTATGGATGAGGGTTTTGATGGTGACCCAATGAGTGACTCTGAGGAGAGTTTGGATGACTCAGAATTTGAAATTGGTAAGAAGAGAAAATATATGAAAACCAGACCTTCTTCCTCAAAGGGTAAAAAACCTAAAGGCAAAATCCTCAAGATTAGCTCATCCTCCTCCTCGGAGGTCTCCGAAGACTCAGAGAAGGAGAAACCCCATGGTCCTCTGAAAAAGAAAACTAAAGTCTATACTCAAACTAGAAACAAGCATAAGAGAAAGGTGGAGAATGTGAAGGAGCTGGAGTCTCATAAGCAGGAAAAGATTTCGGAAGCTTAACAGAACTTGGAGAAGGTGACCATTGGAGAGGTTCATAGGGTTGACAACACAGCTACTATTGGTGACACTCCGGAAAAGGAACAAGACAACTCTTGTAAGATTGATCTTCCCTCGAACCCTCCTCCTGAGGGTATGAAAAGGTTTTATGGACACCATGGAGTGGTTAATAACTAGTTACAAGAAAGTTGTGGATGACAACAAGAAGCTCAGCCATAGAATTCAGATTCTATAAACTATCAACACTGGGGAAGGGAAGACTATGGTTTATTATATTGAGGATTTGAAAAATACTGTTGCAAAAGCTGAAAATATAAGAGACTCCTTCAACCCCAAATTTGTGAAAATAGAGAAAGACCTACTAGAGAGGAAACTCTTGCTGATGCTATGGATCAAACTATATTGGGCATTGTCGGTGAAGTCAGCAAAATTCAGGATTTCCTCAAGAGTATTGTAGAGAAAAGTTTAGACATCCTGAAGGGTTTTGCTGGCAATACTAAAACTCTCATCAGCAAATTGGACGAGGAGAAGGATACCCAAGATATTGACCCTGACACTGAAGGCACAGGAGATGCTCAACGACCCAGAACTAGAACCAGAGGTAAAAAGAAAGAAAAGAAGCCTAATAAGGACTTGGATGATCTCAAAGTTGTTTCCGCCACCTATGATGAGTTGGTGAAAAAGGCGAAGGACCTTTTGAAGACTATAACTGTGTAGTGCCTTCTTAGTTTGTTTGTTGTCTCTTTCTTTTGCTGTCTTTTTGGTTTGGTGGCTTTTTTGTGAGTTGTTTTGTAAGTGGTTTCTATGCTCTGGACTCTTTGATGAGTTATCTTAATTTACTATGTTAAAGGTTTGGGGTCCTGAAAACCTATTTTTCTTAATTAATCAGAACAGTAGTAACATTATCCTAGTTACATTTTTATTTTCTATAACTAGTCACTTCACTTTAGTTAGATTTGGTTTATTAGTGTTAGACTAAGTTAGAAAGTCTTATTTTGCACTCGTCTACATATATGCTTAAGAAAGAAATTACTCTTTTAATTAGGTTTATTCTTTTCTTTCAAGTACAAGCTAGATGTCAACTCTTACATTAAATTTGGACCCTATAAACTACTTTCAAAATTCAAATAAATTTTATTTATACCCATTCACACTAAAAACAAAATGATCACATCGTATTTAAAAAAAATTAAAATCACGATCAAGCAAATTCGTGACCTAAATAATGCAGTACCTAACGATAACTTGGCCTCCTAGATGCACTCACATGACGGTTCATTCCCATGATGACTAGAATGAAAGTGGCACTATGTTACCACCTTTCACTGAATGCATTTGATAGTTTTTTATGCGACAGAAAAAGTCTCACCACAAGAAAATGGAATTGATTTGTCCTAAAGAAAGAGAGGTTTTTGTAGGTTCTTAGCACACTATTCCATAGGTTTAGCTAGCTCATCTATATGTGCCACAGGCTCCAAGATACATAATGTAATTAACTCTCTCTATATTTGTTTCTCCCCTTCCTTTATCTATCTTTCATCTCTTTTTATTCCCTATCTTATTGCTTCATCGCTCTCGTTTATTCACCATGTACATCTCTATCTCTAGTTCTATATATCCTCTCTTCTATCTCTCTTTCTCCTTCTACTATGTAAGAAATCATAAATTATTAGTAATTTCATAATATCTTTTTCTCTCTCTCTTCATCTCTTCTACATCTTATCTCTAAACTATTTAAGAAATACAAATAACAATAATTTCATTTTCTCTCTTTTTCTCTCATAATCTCTCAAGAGATCTCAATGTTTCTCTTTCTACCTTTATAGGTCTACATTTCTCTGTCTCTCTATATATATATATCTCATCCCCTCTCCTTTTTTAGCCCACTCTCTATCTCTCAATATATCCTCCATTATTTATCCCTTTCTCCCCCACACTCTCTCTCACCTCATCTTTCTTTCCCCACATCTCACTCCTTTTGACTCTATTCACCATGATCTCATTCTTTTTTCTTTGTCTCTTTCTTCATATATCTCCCTATCTTTGTCTTTTGTTCCTCTATATCCCATCCCTATATTTATTTCTCTATGTTTGTTTCTTTCTCCTCCTATCTCTTTATCTCTCTTTAACCCCTCTTTCCCTTTTTTACTCTTTTTTCCTTCCCTTATATCTATCTTTTTCTATTTCTCTCTCACTCTTTATTTATCTATCTCTATCTATTGCCATATTATTTTTGTATGACTATTATTCTCTCCTCCAACCACCCCGCTCCACCCTCTCTCTACATTTCTCCCACCTCTCTCTAAAACCCCTTTCCTATTTATCTCTTTCTCCCTCCATCTTGAATTCTCCCCTCTTTATTTATCTTCCTTCATGGTGTATTTTTTGTGTATAATTAGGCACACATTCCTATCTGTATTCTTATTCCTTAGTACCATGCTTATGTGCATTAAAACTGAATTCAATTATCTTTTTTAGTTTTTTCCTCTCACTAATCCAATTGTTATTCATAGTCTACTACTATCATATGTAGAACCACCCTAGTTACTTTACCTAATTCATATCCATGAATGCAAGGTCATCCTCACAACAATGATCTTGATCTACTTATATGTAAAAAATAAGATCAAAACTCTACTTTACTAGCCATATCTTTTACTTTTGTCATATAGGATAAATTTACATTAACTTTTGTTGTTTGGTTTTGTGTTGCTATTGAATTTTATTTTTTTACATTTAATTATAATCATTAAGCATGTGTTATCATTATCTCACCATGTAAAAATATTTGTTTACATTTGTACATAATTTGTACAAGTATTCAGGCACATCTAATCACTCTGATCATAACCAATATGAATCACCTTGAAATCATTTTAAAATTCATGTTCTTTCTAAGCTTGTTATTTGTCAAGGTATTTTTTAATATTTCAAGATCAATAAAAAACCCTACTCAAAACTTTATCTATTGTAATAGACAAATTTCATAATATTATTAATTATAAAATGCAAATCTCTTAGTTAAATAAAACCATCTTACTCAACAATATAAACACTCTTAAAGACCATAATGTAGAAAGATGAAGGGCCTGGCCCAGCAACCACAACGCAGTCTACATATAAAGATTTTCCAACAATAATTGTAATTTGTGGAAACAAGAACACATTACGAGAAGTAAGCAAATGAAGGCGAGAGGAGTGTAGGAATCCTGCTAAAAAAAACATGCGCACAAATGAAACTCTGCAAACTGATGTATGAATGGACTTGATACTTAGCATGAGATAGCGCAATACCCTAATCCATCCGCACAGCTATCGATTTGATAACACTTATTGATGCCCCACCCTAATCCAACACAATACGCATCATCAGAGTAGAAAACGTTGTCCCCCTACATCACCACCTCAATAAGGAGCAAAGGGACGAAGAGAACAATGAGCCCACACTCAGATCCAAGCCAAAAAAAAGCGAGAAGTTCCAATGCCTCCCTCAAACTTCTGCCAACAAGAATGACAACCAGTGTCTCCACCTAAATAGGAAAGTACATATTTCCTACCCATCATCTCAACCTCAATATGAGATGGGACCACCTCAAAAGGAAATATTGAAAATAAACCAGATGGCTAAGAAAATAGTGACAGAAATTTGAGCAGGAGGGAACATGGGGAAGAAACAAAAATAGGGCATAAGGCCCCCTACAGCCCCACAACCCAAAACCAAGAAGGAGGAAGAGCCCTTGAAGCACGAAGAAAAAGGAGAACAAAAACATTGGGATCCAAGGAAAAACCACCTAGATCCCAAATATCCCTGCTGCAGCCAAGCACAACCCCTATCACAACACCACCTTCTTTAGCCATGAGCATCTCCATAAGAGCAGTAACCATTAGGCTGAACCAAATCCCAGAACAAAAACACCCCCCCATGGGGTTGAGGAAAGAGGGAAGGAGTAGCCAAATAGAAAAACTGCTACCCAAGGAGAGCGACCACAAACCTCCAAACCCACTGAGCAGAGCAGTGGAAAACCAAGGAAGAAACCCATGAAACACAGAAAGCATGACACAAAAGAAAACAAGCCGCAAGACAAGCACATCCCACAGCACCAAGGTCTCCCCCCCCAACCATCTGTAGTCGATAAACCCAGACACCACTACTGACCAAGAAACAAGCCCTACAAGAGCCAAGGCACATGGAAGAATAAGTCGAAAGAAAAGAGTGTCGCTATCACCATCTTAATCCCCTGCATCATCTCCATCTTCAGAAGAAACCCTTGAACTCTCGCTGAAACTCTCGCTCCCACTCATCATCTCTTCTTTCAAAAAATATTAAAGTTAATTTGTGGTTCATGAAGAGATATTAATATTTTAATATGTTTCTATAATTAATAATAGCGTATTTTTCTCTATAGTTGAATTCATGTAGTGTATAATTTAATTTATATATTTAATTTTACTTGAACCTAGTCTTATGTGTGTTGTTTGTTTTCACATCTATGTATACACAATTAAGCTTGATTTATTTCTTTGACTTATGTGAATAATTATTCCAATAATTATACATAATGCAATCTTAATGAACATGGTTTGATCTTGGCTATCTAATCCTAGTCATCTCCATCGATGTTAGGTCAACACTATAACTATGTTCTCCATAAATGCAAACCATAACATCAAGAATTTTGTTCTTTGTTCTCATCTTACACTTTGGCTTATACTTACTATTATAGTTGTGTATCAAAAGGTTTTCATTACATTTAATTATAATCATCCACCATCCATTAACATGTGTGGATCACATAAGAAAAACTATTTGTATTTGAGCTGAAAATATGAAATCAAGAAAAAATTAAAATATTTAATCGTGAACATCCTAGTGCATGTGAAATAACCAGCTAATAATTATTATAAAATTCATGTTTATCTTTGAATGTTACTATCTATCAAGTTAGTTTTAAATATCAAACTAATAGTAGAACCCTAAGAGTGCTAAGAACTATCTTCATAGAGTCATTTGCTTTTTAAAATATCCACATGACCATTGTCCATTGAACATCAAAATCATAGACATGTTGTTGATTTAGAACTATGAATAGGATCTTGAACATAAAAGCGATCTAACATAAGATGCCAACGAAATTTTAGATAGTCATCCATAAATACAATTTTTTATCAGATCTCAAATTTTTGATGTATGTCAATTTGATTTTCTTTATTAATTAGAATACAAAAGTTGTTCATAGAACCAACTATTCCATATCTTCGTTGATTAGTATTTGTTGCATGATCATGTGTATTATCTAAAATTATTTGACCTAATATATTATATTATACTCTACATTCCACATTATATCATTAGGTTCATATGAGCCTAATTGCCTTCTGTAGGCTTATTTTCTATTGCTATTTTCGTTAACCTGACAAACTTAGCCTATTTCAAAATTGTCATTAAATTTATAGATCTATTGTTTAAATCAATTTATTTAATTTTTAAATCTATCTTTTCACTACTCTTAAGTGCTTCTTTTTATTTTCCTTAATATGTTATATAGGGCTTTTTTTCATAATCCTCTCTTTAAGGTTTCTATGGATCTATTAAAAATATTTAAACATTCATAGATACTTGGATATACCTTTCTTTTTATACCATGGTTTACCATAGTCCTTTTTCTATTACTACTATTTATTCCTCTACCATTGGTTAATAAATTCATAAGTTTTCTGAATTTTTCTCTAAGGAAATAAAGTTGTTTACCTATATTTAAAGTTTATAGATTATGATTTAAATTCTTAAATGGGGGATCATATCATTTATTAAAGTTTTAAATAGTTAAATGTCTCCAAAAAGGTTCCTAAGATCCACATTAATGATGTTGGAGGGAAGAAAGATAACAAAAAGTTATCTCTCTTGACCAAGTCAACATCCTTTAAGGTATTCAACAAGTTTGCTATTTCCACAACATGTTGATGGTTTACACCTCCATGCAGCACAAATACCTAGTATTTGTAACATTGGAGGGAGTTTTGAAGCTCAAAGATGCATAGTTAATGGATTTGACACATGTTTTGATAGGTATGCAACATGGTTTCTCATTTTGCTTCCAAATATGATGGAAATGATAAAAACAGTTGCAAAGTGTTGTTAAATCTTCATGTTCTTTCCATGTCAGAGAATGAAATATGTTGCATTAGTTTTCATGAAAGATGATCTAGCACAATATACATTTCTCATTACCGTCATGAAAGACATTCACTCTAAATGGATATGTATGCCACAACCATGACATTGATCTTTTCGAGCCCATCCATACTATTATTAATGGCCTCCTTTCTTATGTCAACTAGGTTCTTGAGATTTTTCTTTATCTCCGCCATAGACTGTTTCACCCTTTTAATTTTGTTCATGGTTCCATTTCATAACATCAACATCTTGGGAGAGTTTCTAGGTCATAATCATGAGCTTCTCAGATTTGCTAGGCTCTGGCGAAGATGTGAAGATATCAGTTATCTCCTTAACCTCCACTTTGAGGGTATCATTATCTCTCTCCACCCACTTCCAGTAGCTCTCCTAGCTTCTGGTCGCTTCCATCACAAGGTTCATCAGAGTACCATTCCTCTATAACCCACTATTCTCTTCTTTACGCATGGTCCCCTACTTTCCCTTCAAGACGTTAATAGGAATGTCTAGTTTAATTTCCTGGTCCCAAGTCATTGAACCATAGTCCTTAGCCACAAGATTCTTGTTTTTAGAAAGAGGCTCCGCCTTAGAAATCAATTTTCTGCCAGATTTATATTTGTTGGCCACCATTCTGGGGGAATTCTTACTGCTAAACATACCAGGGGTGACCATCATCTCAACTTCCTCCACTAGCTTATAATCAGGTTCATCAAAAGGAATGACACCTCCACTATCCTCCACATCCATTTCCAAGTCAGAGACTTCCTGAATATTAGGATGTTGGGCTTTCTTAGATAGAGAGGGAATAAATTCAAGGGTCTTGGCATACTCCATTATGAGCAAAAAAAGCCCTTCATGGAGAATAGGATTTTTTGGATTCTCCATATGTTTCTCAAGAGTATGCTCTAAAGAGGAGGCCAGATAGAAAGGAATAGAAATGATTTTACCATGCCTAAAATGGTAGGAAAAGATACTAGCATATCTACCATCAAGCCTAATATACCTCATGATGAACTCGACCATGTCCGCCCAAGGAGCCATCAAATCTTTCCTGTTGTAGCTACCATCAACCATTTTGTTAACTCTTGAGCACTCGTTGTCTTTGTCGAAAAAATTTGCCGTCTTCCTCCCCAGTTTTCTTGTCTCTATAGAACCTTTTGCCATTCATCACCAGACTAGTAACCATTGCCACCAAGGTTTCATCCAGATTGTAATCAACACCATAAGCCCTCAGAACCCCTTTCTTCCACCCATTGATAAAGGTTTCTGTGAGTGGAGGAGAAGGGCCATGGAGTCTTTCCAAGAAGGGGATAATTCCCCCATCAACAATTTCCTACCACACCTTGTTTTTCTTCCATTTTTCAAAAGTAGGTGGTTCTTTCCTATTGTTGTCCCCACCCATAATGATCCGAGTCACCAAACAACAGGAAATGGGCCGCACCAAAGAAATCTCCAAATAGTAGTAGGAAATGTACCACACTAGAAAAGTCTCTAACTAGTAGCATGAAAAGGACCACACAATAAGACAAAAAATACAGGCACAAGGGAAGTTTCTAGATGTTCAGATAGGGGAAAAAAAGCAGCTATTTGACCAACAACTCAATCAAATCATGATTAAAATTCATTAATTACTGGAAGTGGGTGAAATAGTGACAAGCTAGATCGCATAAGTTTTTTGGGAAAGAATCCTTACTGCTCCACCATTTAACCGCCAGGTAGCCCACCGCCATATTGGCCATTAAAGTTGTCGCTCTGTTGCTTTCTCAAAAGACATGCAAAATTTTGAATTCATTCAACTCATTTATTATATTCCACCAATCCTTGATCATATTAGAAATTGTCCAACTAGGATCCGTGTGCCCATTCAAACAATTGACAGTGTTTAGTGAGTCAGACTCCAGCGAGACCTTTCTAAAACCTTCTCTTTTGCCCATGTGAAACCCAATGTGGGCAGTGTTGGCCTCTGCAAAATGGTTTGACTGGGTGCCTAGAGGGAGCGCCACCACAAAAACCAGTAGACCCATATGATTCATAGCCACTCCCCCGCACCCGACCAACCCAAGATTCCCTTTAGCCACCCCATCCACATTGATTTTGATCCATCCCATAGGGGGGGTTGCCAAAGAACATTTTTTCTGCACTGCTTTGTTTTGTGCACTAGAATGGCAATATTCCAATCAATTTGCCACCATTTGATAGTATCCCATTCCTCCTGGAGAGTAGGGAGGGGATGGTCATTCTTTCTACAAGGGTAGGAGTGCAGAAAATTCGCCTTAGTAGAATTACGAATTCTAATAGCCACAACAAGTGCAGAAGATTTCAAATCTATAAGGACTCTATTGTTTCTTTCTTTCCAAATACCCCAAGTAATATGAGGAAGAGAAAAATTCTAGAGAACTCCCAAAGCCTGATTGTCAAAGGGGCACTTCCATTCAAACTACAACCTTTGAATAGAATCAAGGAAGACCCAATTACTATTCCAGATATCAAGGAAGAAATTCTAGATATCCCTGACAAAAGAGCAGTGAAGCAGTAGATGAGCAACATTTTCCTCCGCTTCTTTGCAGAGGAAGGATTTATTAGTAAGAGGATTACCTCTTTTGCAAATATTGTCAGTGGTAGAGATCTTACCTTGCATAAACAACCTGAAAAAAATGTCAATTTTTGGAATTAAGATCTTATTCCAGATACCAGCCCAAAAGGGTGGGTGGGGGGGGGGGGGGGAGGGAATTTCTTGAGATGAACTTGTAAGCAGCGACAACCTTGAATTTTTGAGAAGAGGAGAAATCCCAGAACACTTCATCCTCCACATGAGAGTGGGGGATGTGTATACAATTCAACCAAGGTTGCATAGGTATCAAAGAATTATCCACATAATTGAGATCTAACCAAGCTCCATCTCTAATATAATCAGCCACCCAAGAGCCAATTTTTCTGAGACATAATTCTTTGAAATGAGAAGCCCAAACAGAGTCCGATAGGGGGCCATCACCACTCCACCATTCATCCCAAAACCTGAGTTTGGCACCATTCCCCAGCACCCATCTACAACAATGCAAAATAACATTGGAGGAGGCAAGGAATGGGGAAGAATAGGGCAAAAGAAAAGACTGCTACAATCACCATCTTCAGAAGAAACCCTTGAACTCTTGCTCGAACTCCCACTCTAGCTAATCATGTGTTCTTTCAAAAAATATTAAAGTTAATTTTAGTTCATGAAGAGATATTAATATTTTAATATATTTATATAGTTAATAATAGCATATTTTTCTATATAGTTGAATTCCTGTATTGTATAATTTAATTTATTTTTTGAATTTTACTTAAATCTAGTCTTATGGGTGTTGTTGTTTTTCATGTCTATGTATATGCAATTAAGCTTGATTGATTTCTTTGTCTTATGGGAATAATTAATCTAATAATTATCCATAATGCAATCTTAATGAACATGGTTTGATCTTAGCTAGCTAATCCTAGTCATCTCCATGGATGCTAGGTAAACATTGTAACTATGTTCTCCTTAAATGCAAACCATAAAATCAAGAATTTTGTTCTTTGATCCAATCTGACACTTTGGCTTATACTTATTGTTATAGTTGTGTATAATAAGATTTTCATTGCATTTAATTATAATCATCCACCATCCATTAACATGTGTTGATAACATAAGAAAAACTATTTGTATTTGAACTAAAAATAAGAAATCAAGAAAAAAATCAAAATGTTTAGTCATGAACATCCTAGTGCATGTGAAATAACCAACTAATAATTATTATAAAATTCATGTTTATCTTTGAATATTACTATCTATCAAGTTATTTTTAAATATAAAATTAATAGTAGAACCCTAAGAGTGCTAAGAACTATTTTCATATAGTCATTTGCTTTTAAAAAAATCCACATGACCGTGTCCATTGAACATCAAAATCATAGACA